>NC_089516.1:118762296-119104796 GCF_036850995.1 Saccopteryx leptura
TTATTCAACATAGTTCTGGAAGTTTTACTTGGAACAATCAGGCAAGAAAAAGAAATAAAAGGCATTCATATTGGAAAATAAGTAAATGTAGCACTTTTTTCTGATAACATGATCCTGTAGTATGTAGAAAACTCCAAACACTCCACCAAAAAACTATTAGAAACAATAAATCAATACAGTAAAGTCACACAATACAAAATCAATATACAAAAATCTATTGCTTCCCTATATGCCAATGGTCAAACTTAAAAAATGTACTTCAAAAAAAATTATCTTTACACTTTCAATAACAAAAAAATATAAAATACATAGGAGTAAACTTAACAAAGGATGTGAAGGACCTATATAGTGAAAACTATAAAGCATTATTGAAGAAAATAGAAAAAGACAATTAAATGAAAAAAATATTTCATGTTTATAGTTTGAAAGAATCAACATAGTTAAAATGGCCATATTACCCAAAATAGTATACAAATTTAATACAATCTTCATCAAAGTTTCAATATTATTTTATAAGAAAATGGTACAAAAAAATCACCAGATTTGTATGGAATCATAAAAAAACCTAAATAGCCAAAATCTTGAGAAAAAAGAATGTAGTCAGAGATATCACACTACCTGACTTCAAATTATACTATGGAACTATGAGAATGAAAAGAGCATGGTATTGGCAAAAACAAAACAAAAAAAAACAAAAAAAAAACAACAACAAAAAAAAACAGACATACAGACTAATGGCACAGAAGCGTGAGTCCAGAAATAACAATAACACATTGGATTCAGGCAGATGATAAAGAAACTGTGAAGGCAGAAAGCATTGGGCCATTCTATTTAATAAAGTTTCACAATAGCGGGCAAGCTCACAGGCAGGGGGAAACTTTTTCTCAGGCAAACAGACAGCAAAAATGGCCCCTCACAGTGGTGGGCAGGCAATCCACCAACTGCAATCCCCTCTCTCTGAGCACAAACACCCATAGCCTTCCACAGGCCACATACCGATGGTGCTCCCATATGCTTATGCACCAATTAGGCAAAATGCTTGCAACTGGTAAGCCAGTGAGCAAGTCTAACTTGGTTGCCACACAGGCCTAGATGTTACCTTTGGGAGTTAATGCTTAAGTGCTATTCTTCAGCTTTCTCGTTTGTTCCACCTTAAGGGGCTCTAAAATCACATGACTTGTAATATACCATGACCAGTGATATGAAATCAAGGGGTCTAAAACATATGGCCAACTATGAGAGGAAAGAGCACCCTGGGGTTGAGGTCCTTGTTTTCCTGGTTTTGCCCATCACTAAGCTTCTGAGATTTCTTTTTTTATACCTGAGTGGCCTTTACCTTGCCTATAGTCCTTGGTCTGCTCATCTAACTACCACCACAAATAGAGGTATTAAAAATAGAGATGCAATTATATTTTCATGGTATTTATTTGCTGGGGTATATGTAAGCTTATTTTCAAACTTTTATATCAGAAGTCAAAAGATTGATTAGTCAAGATTTAACAGTATAAGCATATTAGTTAGAGAAAGAATTGATGACCAGAAGAAGGAGTTAAAATATTTAAAAATAACTCATTGGGGGAGGTACAGAGCCTAGGATTGTTTTCTTAGTAATTCCTTCTCTATTGTTTGATTAAAACATACTATTTAATTTAAAAATATATTTGGAGTATACAAGTTTGAAAATTTCTTTTAAGAAAGAAGCCAAGTGATTATTGAAAAGTAATGATTACAAAGAAAATTAAGTATTGAAATTATTCCATACCTAGAGAGGTTACAGTATATATGTACTGTAGTACTATCTTCCTGGGTGGTAATAGGATTATTTAATATTTTTACTTCCTTTTCAGATAGAAAAACCTGAGTCCTAAGAAGGAAACAATATATGGAATGGAAAGGCAGTTAATTTGAAAAGAATAAAAAATGACTTTTTTTTAATGGTTACACTTTACCTGGGAAATTCTTTGCCATCCTTTTACTAAGAAGAATCATTTGCAGCTGAATTAACACTGAACTCTGAATTTTTAGTCATGTAAACTAAAAAAGAAATAAGAAGAAAATTAAGCCTTAAAAGGAAAATCACCACTGCATATGCTTCTTCTATAAAAGTTGCTATTACAAAGTTACACTAAATGATTTTAATAAGGGGACAGAAACCTTTAAATTTCATTTCAAAAACTAATATATTGTACGTGCTGTTTTACCTCCCTCAGACTTAGCCAAAATATGTAGAAAGGCACCCAATATAACTAAATATTTTCCACTCACTAACAACTATGCCTGGTAAATACAGGTAATACTAACACACAGGAAGTTTGTGTGTATCTTATTAGACTATATGTTAAACTATCTCATATGGACCTGTTTCCTTTTATAGGATCTTAGGTCCTCAAGAAAGAATTTTCAGCAATTTACTCTGAAGATCTTCAGGCTATATCTGGAAGGACTATAGTATCCTCTAAATATGTAGCACTGTGAGCACAGGCACCTCTGCACTAAAACAGGTCAGTGACAGACTGATTGGGATGAAATCTGTACACTTAAAGCCAGGGTGCTCTGAGTGAGAGCAAAATCGACTGCCAAGTACCACAGATACTGTTCCTATAAGAAAAAAAAAAGGTTTTTTCCAGAGTCACATATTCTTCCATTTCTTATAGGAAATTCAACTCTATTATAAACGTATAGGACTGCCATCATAAATATGGTTCATCACTGACTGAAATGTTGTGATGTGGCACATGACTCTATATAATCCTGTAATATCACTCCTAATTATATAACCAAGATAACATGTGCTAACATAAAAAATATATACATTAATATTTATGACAGAATTACTCATATTAGCAAAAAATAAAAATTACCCAACTTTCAACTGATGAATGGATAAATGGAATACAGTAGTACCATGAGATATGAACAGACCAACATAAGAATTTTTTTAGATATGGAGCTGGGACTCGGTCCAAATTTTTGTTCGAAATCTGAGCGAAATTCTGAGATATGAGTTGTGATTTGGGAAGCTGCTGCTAGTTGGCACATTGACGCACGGGTCCAGTATCTGCAGTTTGATATATGAGTTGACTGACTTACGAGCTCGGTTACAGAATGAATTAAATTCGTATCTCAAGGTACCACTGTGTTATTCAGTCATAAAAATACATAAATTATCAAGGCTTTAACAGATAAATTTTGAAAACATTATGATAAGTGGAAGAAGTCAGTCAAAAAAGATGCCCTATTGTATTATTTTTATATGAAATGTCTAGAATAGTCGATTCCAGCACAACAGAAAGCAGTTTAGTACTTTTCAGGAGCTGGAAACTGGGGATATAGGAGTTACTATAATTGGTATGGGGTTTTTTATGAGTAATGAAAATATTCTAAATTTAGATAGTGGTAAAGTTACATAACTCTGTAAATGTACTAAAAACAATTGAATAATACACTAAAATGGTCAGCTTTGTGGTATGTAAAATATTGCAATAAAATATAAAACAAGTGACTATTCAATGCATCTTATCAATATATATTATGTATAAGTAATCATTTGTAAAAGTAAGGAATGGATTATGTATTTTAAGGCTAAGATCTAAACAAATTAATAATGTAGATTCAATCAGACTAATCTCTCAAGGCTAAGATAATATTACGAATTACTAGTATATTACCAAATTATACTAAGAAGATATTGTTAATATGCAA
This sequence comes from Saccopteryx leptura, assembly GCF_036850995.1. Classification (NCBI taxonomy): domain Eukaryota; kingdom Metazoa; phylum Chordata; class Mammalia; order Chiroptera; family Emballonuridae; genus Saccopteryx; species Saccopteryx leptura. Next base: position 118,765,999 of record NC_089516.1, read on the forward strand.
GATATAGTCACTGGCAAATAAATGATATAATGTAGCAATAGCTGTTCAAAAACAAATTTCAGCATTATTCATTTATAAAGATACATCATCACATACATGCAAGCACATTCCACTATGCAATTAGAAGTCAACAGATTTTTACAATATATTCATTATATCATTCAGGGGACAATTTAGGTATGTAATACATACCATATGATTACTCAGAGCCATTTAAAACATTAATTAAAGCATTAATAATATGTTTTTGACATACCAACCTTAAACAGTTAATACAAATATAATGTGGAAATATAGGGCTCAGATGCAAAGTACTGTTAAATGAATGTCTCAGTGAGTCAGGTAATCACCAATGTGGAGTTATGGGAAACATTAAGAACATAGTGAAAGCAGATTCATAGTAAAATGTCACTAGAGAAAACACCTCATATGAAAAACAAATACAACCTGTTAAATAGTTTGTTACTACATTTAATTTGGTGCCCCAACTCTGAAATCTTCATTTTTGATATCAAGTTACAGCTCTATATCAAAAGCTTTGCTTAAAAAAAAGCCAATTTCTGAGCAGGCAGTGGCATAGTGGATAGAGCATTGACCTGGGATGCTGATGATCCAGGTTTGAAACCCCAAGGTTGCCAGCTTGAACATGGCCCATCAGCTTGAGTGCAGAGTCAACAGCTCAATCTTGGTATCATGGACATGACTCTATGGTTTCTTATTTGAAGGCCCAATTTATTGGCTTATCCCCAAGGTCAATGGCTTGAGCCCAAGGTCACTGGTTTGAACAAGGAGTCACTGGCTCAGCTGAAGCTCCCTAGTTAAGGCATGTATGAGAAAGCAATCAATGAAAACTGAAGTGCCACAACTATGAGTTGATGTTTTCACATTTCTCCCTTCCTATCTGTCTCTCTGTCTTTCTCTCACTAAAACTAAAAAAAGCCAATTCCTGTTATTTGTAAATTATTGGTACACTTCTTTGCATTCTATCCTAATCAGAAAGATATCCATGGCTAATCTTGTACTTTTTCTATTCCAGTCCAGTAATAAACCAACTAATCCAACAAAGAATTATAGTCCTTTTCAATTGGTAACAGTATTTAGAAACAAAGTTTTGAGACTAAGTGTGTATATTGTTGTTAGTGTCACTACTTTCAGGCCTTCAGTGAAGCAAGCTGGGCAATTTATTAGTGACAAAAATAAAGAAAATCATAAGTTCTCAAGTATATAATGAATTAAAATTACAGATAAAATTAAAAAAATAATTTTTAAATGCTTTGGTTTTTTATGTTTTTCTTCTTAGTTTAGTTTTTATTTTTTTTTATTTATTTATTTTTGTAATCTTTTTTTTTATTTTTTTTTTATTTTTTTTTAAATAAATTTTTATTAATGGTAATGGGATGACACTAATAAATCAGGGCACATATATTCAAAGAAAACATGTCTAGGTTATTTTGTCATTAAATTATGTTGCATACCCCTCGCCCAAAGTCAGATTGTCCTTCGCCACCCTCTATCTAGTTCTCTGTGCCCCTCCCCCTCCCCCTAACTCTCCCCCTGTCCTCCCTCCCCCCACCCCTGGTAACCACCACACTCTTGTCCATGTCTCTTAGTCTCATTTTTATGTTCCACCAATGTATGGAATCATGTAGTTCTTGTTTTTTTCTGATTTACTTATTTCACTCCTTATAATGTTATCAAGATCCCACCATTTTGCTGTAAATGATCTGATGTCATCATTTCTTATGGCTGAGTAGATTCCATAGTGTATATGTGCCACATCTTCTTTATCCAGTCTTTTATTGAAGGGCTTTTTGGTTGTTTCCATGTCTTGGCCACTGTGAACAGTGCTGCAATGAACATGGGGCTACATGTGTCTTCACGTATCAATGTTTCTGAGGTTTTGGGGTATATGCCCAGTAGAGGGATTGCTGGGTCATAAGGTAGTTCTATTTGCAGTTTTTTGAGGAACCACCATACTTTCCTCCATAATGGTTGTACTACTTTACAGTCCCACCAACAGTGAATGAGGGTTCCTTTTTCTCCACAGCCTCTCCAACATTTGCTATTACCCGTCTTGTTGATAATCTAACAAGGGTGAGGTGGTATCTCATTGTAGTTTTGATTTGCATTTCCCTAATAACTAATGAAGCTGAGCATCTTTTCATATATCTGTTGGCCATTTGTATCTCTTCCTGGGAGAAGTGTCTATTCATGTCCTCTTCCCATTTTTTTATTGGATTGTTTGTTTGTTTGTTGTTGAGTTTTATGAGTTCTTTGTAAATTTTGGAAATTAGGCCCTTATCTGAGCTATTGTTTGAAAATATCATTTCCCATTTAGTTGGCTGTCTGTTTATTTTTATATCAGTTTCTCTTGCTGAGCAAAAACTTTTTATTCTGATGTAGTCCCATTCATTTATCTTTGCCTTCACTTCTCTTGCCATTGGAGTCAAGTTCATAAAATGTTCTTTAAAACCCAGGTCCATGAGTTTAGTACCTATGTCTTCTTCTATGTACTTTATTGTTTCAGGTCTTATATTTAGGTCTTTGATCCATTTTGAATTAATTTTAGTACACGGGGACAGGCTGTAGTCGAGTTTCATTCTTTTGCATGTGGCTTTCCAGTTTTCCCAACATCATTTGTTGAAGAGGCTTTCTTTTCTCCATTGTGTGTTGTAGGCCCCTTTATCAAAGATTATTTGACCATATATATGTGGTTTTATTTCTGGGCTTTCTATTCTGTTCCATTGGTCTGAGTGTCTATTTTTCTGCCAATACCATGCTGTTTTGATTATCGTGGCCCTATAATATAGTTTAAAGTCAGGTATTGTAATGCCCCCAGCTTCATTCTTTTTCCTTAGGATTGTTTTGGCTATTCGGGGTTTTTTATAGTTCCATATAAATCTGATGATTTTTTGTTCCATTTCTTTAAAAAATCTCATAGGGATTTTGATGGGAATTGCATTAAATTTGTATATTGCTTTGGGTAATATGGCCATTTTGATTATATTTATTCTTCCTAACCAAGAACAAGGAATATTTTTCCATCTCATTGTATCTTTTTTGATTTCCCTTAACAATGCTTTGTAATTTTCATTATATAGGTCCTTTACATTCTTTGTTATGTTTATTCCTAGGTATTTTATTTTTTTTGTTGCAATCGTGAAGGGGATTATTTTTTTGAGTTCGTTTTCTAATATTTCATTGTTGGCATAGAGAAAGGCTATGGACTTTTATATGTTAATTTTGTATCCTGCGAACTTACTGTATTGGTTTATTGTTTCTAATAATCTTTTTGTGGAGTCCTTCGGGTTTTCGATGTATAGGATCATATCATCAGCAAAAAGTGATACCTTTACTTCTTCTTTTCCGATATGGATGCCTTTTATTTCTTTGTCTTGTCTGATTGCTCTGGCCAGAATTTCTAGCACCACGTTAAATAAGAGTGGAGAGAGTGGACAACCCTGTCTTGTTCCTGATTTAAGGTAGAAAGTCCTCCGTTTTATGCCGTTTAAAATGATGTTGGCTGATGGTTTATCATATATGGCCTTTATCATGTTGAGATATTTTCCTTCTATACCCATTTTGTTGAGAGTCTTAAACATAAAATTGTGTTGTATTTTATCAAAAGCCTTTTCTGCATCTATTGATAAGATCATGTGGTTTTTGTTCTTTGTTTTGTTGATATGGTGTATTACGTTAACCGTTTTGCGTATGTTGAACCATCCTTGAGATTCTGGGATGAATCCCACTTGATCATGATGTATTATTTTTTTAATATGTTGTTGTATTCGGTTTGCCAGTATTTTGTTTAGAATTTTAACATCTGTATTCATTAGAGATATTGGTGTGTAGTTTTCTTTCTTTGTGCCATCCTTGCCAGGTTTTGGTATGAGGGTTATGTTGGCCTCATAAAATGTGTTTGGAAGTATTGCTTCTTCTTCAATTTTTTGGAAGACTTTGAGTAGAATAGGAACCAAGTCTTCTTTGAATGTTTGATAGAATTCACTAGTATAACCGTCTGGGCCTGGACTTTTATTTTTGGGGAGGTTTTTAATAGTTTTTTCTATTTCCTCCCTGCTGATTTGTCTGTTTAGGCTTTCTGCTTCTTCATGACTCAGTCTAGGAAGGTTGTATTGTTCTAGGAATTTATCCATTTCTTCTAGATTGTTGTATTTGGTGGCATATAATTTTTCATAGTATTCTACAATAATTCTTTGTATATCTATGATGTCTGTGGTGATCTCTCCTCTTTCATTTTGGATTTTATTTATTTGAGTCCTGTGCCTTTTTTCCTTGGTGAGTCTTGCTAAGGGTTTGTCAATTTTGTTGATCTTTTCAAAGAACCAGCTCCTTGTTTTATTGATTTTTTCTATAGTTTTTCTGTTCTCTATTTCATTTATTTCTGCTCTGATTTTTATTATCTCCTTTCTTCGGCTGGTTTTGGGTTGTCTTTGTTCTTCTTTTTCTAGTTCCTTAAGGTGTGAAGTTAAGTGGTTTACTTCGGCTCTCTCTTGTTTGTTCATATAGGCCTGAAGTGATATGAACTTTCCTCTTATTACTGCTTTTGCTGCATCCCAGAGATTCTGATATGTCGTATTGTCATTTTCATTTGTCTGTATATATCTTTTGATCTCTGCGCTTATTTCTTCTTTGACCAATTCATTTTTTAGAAGTATGTTGTTTAGTTTCCACATTTTTGTGGGTTTTTCCCCCTCTTTTTTGCAGTTGAATTCTAGTTTCAAGGCTTTATGATCAGAAAATATGCTTGGTACAATTTCAATTTTTCTAAATTTGCTGATATTGTCTTTGTGGCCCAACATATGGTCAATTCTTGAGAATGTTCCATGTACACTAGAGAAAAATGTATACTCTGTCGCTTTGGGATGAAGTGTCCTGTAGATGTCTATCATATCCAGGTGTTCTAGTATTTCGTTTAAGGCCACTATATCTTTATTGATTCTCTGTTTGGATGACCGATCTAGAGCCGTCAGCGGAGTATTGAGGTCTCCAAGTATGATTGTATTTTTGTTAGTTTTTGTTTTAAGGTCAATAAGTAGCTGTCTTATATATTTTGGTGCTCCTTGGTTTGGTGCATATATATTAAGGATTGTTATGTCTTCTTGATTCAGTGTCCCCTTAATCATTATGAAGTGACCATTTTTGTCTCTGAGTACTTTTTCTGTCTTGTAGTCAGCATTATCAGATATGAGTATTGCTACACCTGCTTTTTTTTGGGTGTTGTTTGCTTGGAGTATTGTTTTCCAGCCTTTCACTTTGAATTTGTTTTTATCCTTGTTGCTTAGATGTGTTTCTTGTAGGCTGCATATAGTTGGATTTTCTTTTTTAATCCATTCTGCTACTCTGTGTCTTTTTATTGGTAAGTTTAATCCATTTACATTTAGTGTAATTATTGACACTTGTGGGTTCCCTACTGCCATTTTATAAATTGCTTTCTGTTAGTTTTGTATCTAGTTTGATTCTTCTCTTTTGTTTTTCTATCATTTGTTTTTGTTTGTTTGTGTTCCATACTTCTTTCCTCTGTTGCTACCTTTTTTAAGTCATGTGTTTTTGTGGTGGTTTTTTCTACGGTGGTTACCATTAAGTAATGAAAAGGGTACCTACCATATTCATTGTAGTACCTTATCTTATAAGTATTTCTGCACTTCATCATCCTTTGCTACTGTTAATCTCCATTCTCTCCCCCCTTTTTTTCCTTTGTTGTCACAGTTTAAGTTTGGTTTTATTGTGTTCTTGGTGGAGCTGTTATTTGTTGTTTTGTTTTCTTTTGTTCTTTGAATCTGGTTGGAAAACCCCCTTTAGTATTTCCTGGAGTAGGGGTTTTCTGTTGATAAATTCTCTCATCTTTTCTGTATTTGTGAATGTTTTTATATCTCCTTCATACTTGAAGGATAGCTTTGATGGGTATAGTATTCTAGGCTGAAAGTTCCTCTTTTTCTGGGCTTTAAATATTGGGGACCACTCTCTTCTAGCTTGTAGAGTTTCTGCTGAGAAATCTGATGATAATCTAATAGGCCTTCCTTTATATGTTGTACTCTTCTTTTCCCTGGCTGCCTTGAGAATTTTTTCTTTGTCATTGGTTTGTGTGATCTTCAATATGATGTGCCTTGGAGTGGGTTTGTTGGGGTTAAGAAAACTCGGTGTTCTGTTTGCTTCTTGAATTTGAGGCTTTAGTTCTTTCCACAGGCTTGGGAAGTTCTCGTCTATTATTTGTTGGAGTATATTCTCCATTCCATTTTCTTTCTCTTCTCCCTCTGATATACCTATTATTCTTTTGTTATTCTTTCTGATGGAGTCAGATAATTCCTGTAGGGCTTTCTCGTTTTTTATTATTTTTGAGTCTCTTTCTTCTTCTCTCTGTTGTGCCTCAAGTTGTTTGTCTTCTATTTCACTAATCCTATCTTCAAACTGGGCTGTTCTGCTAGCTAAGCTTGTTACCTCGTTTTTCAGCTCCTGAATTGAGTTTTTCATTTGTTTGATTTGTTTTTATAGTTTCAATTTCCTTGGTAATATATTCTTTGTGTTCATTGAGTTGTTTTCTGATCTCCCTATATTGCCTTTCTGTGTTTTCTTGTATATCTCTGAGTAATTTTAAGATTTCTATTTTAAATTCTCTGTCATTTAGCTCCAAGGCTTCCAATATGTTAAGTCTTTTCTCCATAGATTTTTCCACATCTATTTGTGTTGCCTCTCTTTCTTTTGTATCCATAATATTCGATTTCCTCTTTCTTATTGGCATCTGAGGGTGGTCTTGTTGATAGCACTAATTAGAATTAATAAAGAGTAAAAAGTAGAAAAAAAAAAAAAAAAGGTAAAACACCCCACAAAACAAAGCAGTAATAATTTATTATTTCCCCCTTTTTTTCTTTCTTCTCTTTCCCTCCTCTCCCTTCCTCAGGGAAATATCGTGCCTATAATGGAGGGTCTGATTTGCGGTGAAGAGTTCAAGGGGCAAAAAAGAAGGGGAGTAGGGACCTACTAAATGCAAAAAAAAAAAAAAAAAAAAAAAAGGAAGAAAATCTTAGACAAGCATAAGATGATTTGCTTGTGGGTGATGGTCAACTAAGAGATATAGTGAGAGGGATAAGAGGGAACCAGAAAAAAGGACAAAGAAAGGAATAATAAAGAAGAAAAAAATAAAAATAATTAGTAAAAATCTGTTGTATTAAGTGGAGCGGAGACTAAATACAATGGAGATCTTGGGTTGGGAGGACCCAAAATGCCACAAAAATAAACAAACAAGAAAAAAACAAAAACAAAAGCGAAAAAGAAAAATAAAGCCAAAAAAAAGCCTTTTGTCCCAAATTAACTAATTTGTTCGTAATTGAGGATTAAATGGGAGGAAAGTAAAACGAGAAAAAAAAAAGAAAAAACGAATAGAAAGGAAAAAATAAGAAAAAGAGAAAAACGAAGGAAGAAATAAAAAAGGAAGAGAAAAAAACAAAATAAAGCAAAACAAAAAAAAACAAAGGAGGAGAAAGTGAGAGTTAAGTGTTTTGGAGTATAATCTTAAAGGAGGGTGAGGATGAAGAAGAGAAATAAAATGTAACACTTATGGGTAGTGTAGTTCAAGAAAAGGGAAGCATAAGATGGACAGAAAATATAAGGACCAAGGTGGAGGAAATAAAGGCAATAAGATAGAAGAAACAAACAACAACAACAACAAAAAATTAGTGGAACAAGTTGTAAAGTCTGTGGATTTTTCTTGATTTTGAGAGGTTAACTTCTTCCTTTTTCTTTTCTCTCCCTCTTCCTGGTCGGTGACTCTGTACTCCAGGCTCTGCCCCTGTGTCACACTTAGGTAGGGATTTGCAGTTGATGGGATTCTATGGCAATGTCATATAATTGGCTTTAGTCTTGCTGGTAGTCAAGTCTTGTTGGCATTTGCAGGGTCCAACGATGAGAGAGTTTGCTTTCCTGGATTCTCTCTCCTAGTCCCCCCTTCCTGAATTAGCAGCCTGGTGATCCAGCTATAAGGCTGCCACTGCTTCTGCCTGGGGAGTAAGAGGCTCAAAGAGCTGGGAAATCCCCACTCTATCCCCACTCAGTGCAAGGCTTTGGGAAAGGCTCTGGCAGTCAGGGCCTCCAGTGTAATCAGGCGGGGGTGGGAGTCAATTGTTGTCAAGGTGACTGTTCAGTGCCTAGCATTCCGTTGGACCTCTCAACCCAGGCTTTCCTCACTTTGTAGCCTGTTTTGGCTGGGAAGAAGAGGCACTAGTCTCTGCTTGCGACTAGTGTAGTATAGATCTTATTATCTGCCAAGTCCTTCTTGTTAGCATTTATCCCTGAATATGGAGGCTCTATCAATCAGAAGTTGCCCCCGCCCCTTTAGCGAGAGGCACTAAAAAATATCATGCCTCTTGTCTTGGATCGCTGAACTGAGAGAGATCTTATCAATTAGAACCGAGGGTGCGCAGATTTCACGGGTTAAGTTAATTTCAGTAATTGGGTCGCAGCTGTGCTCCCGAAGGTATTTCAGGCTGCCTGCGCGTGCCCCTCCCCCAATGCTTGATTGTTAGCTTGAATGGCTGGGTGAGGTGCCCCGCCCGCGGAGAGAATCTCCCAAGTAGGGAATACCGCCCTGGGGCCTCTCCCACTCCCCGTGCGCGGGCCGCTGGGAATGTCAGCGGCGCTCGCTCCGCAACAGAACCGGGCGCTGCCCGCGGCTGCTCGCGGCGGCTGCTCGCGGCGGCAGTGCTCGCTCTGCAACCGAACAGGGCGCTGCTCGCGGCGGCTCGCAGCGGCTGCTCGCGGCGGCGGTACTCGCTCTGCAACCGAACCGGGCGCTGCTTGCGGCGGCTCGCGGCCGCGGCTCGCAGCTTCCGAGTATGGGCTGACTCACCACCACCACAGGCGCAGTTCCTCGCGGCTTGAATGAACGTCCCTGCGGTAGCTTCCTCCACACCCTCGTCTCCCAGATCCAAGTGATAACAGTCCCTTCGCTTTCAGTTTGTGTGGAACTCCGGAATGCTCCGAAGATAAATTTTCCTGTTTCTAGTTGATAAATTTGTTGTGATTTTGGGGAGATCTGTCGGACGCGCTGCTCACGGCACCATTTCAGTGACGTCACCTTAGTTTAGTTTTTAAAGAAAGGTTAACATATAAATATTCATTTATTTGACTTAATTCTAAATATACACAAAAGCTTCAAAATTATAATGCCATTATTGCTACTAAGAGTAAAATACAAATTTTTTCTACTTTTTATATCTTTAAAATACAGTCTATACAGTCTATAAATGATTTACAGTCTTAACACTATGTTCAAAATTCACTTAAAACAATTCTTTTTATGTGTGGCTACTTTATTAGTTTGATATGTAGTTAGGTTTGCTTATTTTAGCTTATATTCAATCTTAGATTTCACTTTGTTACTTTTCACTATATTAAATTTTGAATATATAAAATATTTATGTAGTCCAAAAATTAAAATTACATGAAAATGAGTATTTATAGAGTCTCCCTTCCATATAAATTGCATAAACTCCATTTCCCCAACTGAAGTGTAAGTGTCATCTATGGGAGACTAAAAGAGATCCAGGTATAATGTCTAAGTACACTGCAATACCCTAGTAAGATAAATAGAAAGCATCATTGAATAAATCAATGTAGGAAGAAGGGAAGAAACATATACCTCAAATTAAGCTAGGCTGGAAGAAATCAGGACATCAACAAAATCAAGGAGTATCAACTAGTTAAACATGATCCACTTTTCATTGTATAGAATCCAGTTGATATAAATATTAAAATGAATTTTATGTTTTGTACTAGCTGTTCTAAGTAATTTGGGTTTTTTTTGTTTAATTACTTTTTTTTCTTTTTTGAGAGATAGAGTGAGTGAGAGAAAAAAGATAGGGAAAGAGAAGGTGAGAAGCATTAACTCATAGTTGCTCTCACTTTAGTTGTACATTGATTACTTTTCATATGTGCTTTGACCAGGGCTGAGCCAGTGACCCCTTGCTCAAGCCAGCAGCTTTGGTCTTCTTATGCCAGCAACTTTTCTGGACTGAAGCTGGCGAGCGTTGGGATCATGTGTATACTTCCTCCACTCAAGCCACTGACCCAGTGCTGACAAGCCCATTCTCAGAGGCAGAGACCTCAGAGTTTCAAACCTATGGCCTCAGCATTTAAGTTTGATGTTTTATGCACTGCACCACCACCAATCAGGGTAAGTGATTTGTTTCTTAATGGTCATGGTGAAAATGCATAAGCAGGCACCTATGTGACATCTTGACAGTAAACAAAGGTTATTCATATTCTGTCTGCTGCTTTTCAATATAAATAGATCTGGGTCCACAAGGGTTTGTTGCTAGAGAGGTTTGAGATCCATGAAAAAAATATTCTGGCTGAGTCAGAAGAGAGACTATATTTTTGAACAGTAATTTACTTTCAAATAAGCGATGGGGGTGGATATTAACAATTATTGACTATGTAAAATGAAAAAATTAAAAAGATTTTATGTTAAAATATATGATGATCTAAATTATAAGGCAATGATAATGCAGAGGTGGGAGAAGCAAAAAGGACCTTCTATTGTTGAGAAAAATATTAATATAAATTATATTCCAATAACTCTAAGGTACATTTTGTGATTTTTAGGATAAATATCAGAACAATAGTAAAAGAATGTATAAATGCCAAGCTAATAAAAATATTGAAACAAAATAAGATATAAAAAGATATTTAGGGAGGATGACGTCAGAGTAATGGTGGAGTAGGAAGCAATACCGATAAATCTCCCCCAAACCTCAACAAGATCTTCAACCAGAAACAGAAAAACCTATCCTTGGAGCCTCCAGATGTTTTGCAATACACCCAAAGGTATGATCGAGTGAAAAATTGGCTAAATATATAACCAAACCCTGAAGGAAATAGGGAGTAAGAAATGCTCCGCCTTTCTCACTAACCTAAACAGGGCGATTTTCACTGGAAACTGAGAATATAGAAACTAAGGTGGGCAAAGGGGGTGAATAGATCCAGGCCGTGGCACAAACGGCCAAACCAGGCTGTGGCACGGAGATCTAAGCCAAGGAAAAACTGTTCCTGTGACAATCTGGGCAATACAGCTAACACTCGCGCCAAACACAGAAAAGAAAGACAAGTGGCGCAGCCATTTTACCTGATCCCCTGGTAGGTGCATATTGGGAGAGAGATTCCTTCCAAAGCCCCTGGAGGGTGTGCCCATGTTACTCCACAGAGAGGCAGAGTCAGAGTCGGGGAGGAAGCGAGAGCTAATTCCAACACTGGAACTTTTCAGTGCGGGCGGGAGGTTTCACTCAGAGGGCGAGACTCCGGCCTCACATCCTGGTCTGCGCGCACGGAGAGTGGGAAGGAGACTCCTCCCAGCACCTCCGGAGTGGGAGCCCGTGTTGTCCCACGGAGGGGCAGGATAGGGGGCCTTTGTGTGGGCCGAGGGCGGAGTCACAGGCCACCCCAGCGCCTTGAAAGAGCGGCACACGGGGACGAGCGAGAGCCAATTCCAACATTGGAACTTTTCAGTGCCGGCGGGGGGTTTCACTCAGAGGGCGAGACTTTCGGTCTAACATCCTGGTCTGCGCACGCAGACCCGCCCGTGTTACCGGACAGAGTGACAGAGCCAGAGGTCTTTGAGTAGGCGAAAGCCCCGGCTGATTATGCTAGCAGCTCTGACTGACTGAGCATTACCCAGAGCCCTGTGCTGAGTGGAAATAAGAGTGGAGAGTTGCACGTTCTTTGACCCTCTTACTATCCAGGCAGAGGCAGCAGCAATCCCATAGATGGATTCTCAGGCTGCTGGTTGAGGAAGGAAAGACTAGGAGAGAGGCTCCTGGAACATGGACCCTCTCACTGTTGGAGCCTATAAACGCTAATGAGTCTTGACTGCCAACGAGACTGAAGCACAATACATGACATCGCCATAGAGACTTATCAACTGCAAACCTCTACCTGAGCGTGCCAAAGGGGCAGAACCCGAGGTACAGAGTCACTGACCAGGAAGAGGGAGAGAAAAGAAAAAGCAAGAAGATAACCTCTCACAATCAGAACAATCTGCAGACTTTATAACCTATCCCATTTTATTATATTTGTTCGTTTGTTTCTCTTATCTTCATCCTTGATTTTTTTTTCTTTTTTCTTATTTTTTCCTCCTCCAATTTGGTCGTTTAGCTCCCTACCGGTCTTACTCTCTCCTCTCCTTGAACTACACTACCCATAAGTGTTAAATCTCCCATTATCTTTTCTTTCCTCTTCCTTTCTCTCTATGAGGGTCGCACTGCAAAACCTTTAACTCTCTCTATCTCTCTCTCCTCTTTTTTCTTTTTTCCTTCTTTTAGTGGTTCCTCTTTTTTTTCTCTCTCTCTCTTCTTTTCTCCCTCTATATTAGTTTCTTCCTTTTTCCTTTACATCTCCTCTCATTCAAACCTCAATAACAAACGAATTATTTTATCTGGGACTCAAACTTATGTTTGTGGCATTTGGGGGGGTTTTTACTTTACCTTTTTAACTCACTAGCAGTGCTTCCATCCCTGGCTCTCCATTTTATCAAGCTCCTGTTCCACTAAATACAATAGTAATTTTTTAATTTGTCCCCCCATTTTCCTGTTTCCCTCTTATTCCTCTCATCATAACTCTTAGTCAACCAACACCTAAACGCAAATCATTTTATTCTTGATCCAAATTTTTTCATTATTTGCTTTATGTGGGTCCATACCCCCACCCTTTTTTTTTCTTGCCCCTTTATTACTTTTCCCCAATTAAGGCCCTCCATTACAGGCATTGTTTGATCTATTAAATACAATATAATTCACAGTTCACCACAAGATTTTCTCAAGAAAGAAGGGAGAACAGAGGAGAGAAAAAAAGGAGGGGGGAATAATTTCCTTTTTTTAAATTTTTATTTTATTTTATTTTTCTTTATTTCATTATTAATTTTTTTTAAAAAAAATTTAATTTTTTATTTTTTTAACTTTTTATTTTTTATTAAATTTTATTAATACTATCAACAAAACCACCCTCAGATGCCATTAAGGAAGAGAAAATCGAATATGATGGATACAAAAGAAAGAGAGGTAACACAGATAGAAGAGGAAAAATCTATGGAGAAAAAATTTAATATATTGAAAACCTTGGAGTTAAATGACAGAGAATTCAAGATAGAAATCCTAAAAATACTCAGATATACCAGAAAACACAGAAAGGCAATTTAGGGAGCTCAGAAAACAACTCAATGAACACAAAGAATATATGTCCAAGGAAATTGAAACTATAAAAAGAAATCAAAAAGAGATGAAAAACTCAATTCACGAGCTGAAAAACAAGGTAACAAACTTGTCTAATAGAACAGGCCAGATAGAAGAGAGGATTAGTGAAATAGAAGACAAGCAACTTGAGGCACAACAGAGAGTAAGAAAGAGACTCAAAAATTAAAAAAATGAGATAGCCCTACAAGAATTATCTGACTCCATCAGAAAGAATAATATAAGCATAATAGGTATATCAGAGGGAGAAGAGAGAGAAAATGGAATGGAGAACATACTCAAACAAATAATAGATGAGAACTTCCCAAGCCTGTGGAAAGAACTAAAGCCTCAAATTCAAGAAGCAAACAGAACACCGAGTTTTCTTAACCCCAACAAACTTACTCCAAGGCACATCATAATGAAATTGGCACAAACCAATGGCAAAGAAAAAATTCTCAAGGCAGCCAGGGAAAAGAAGAATATAGCATATAAAGGAAGGCCCATTAGATTATCATCAGATTTCTCAGCAGAAACTCTACAAGCTAGAAGAGAGTGGACCCCAATATTTAAAGTCCTGAAAGAGAGGAACTTTCAGCCATGAATACTATACCCATCAAAGCTATCCTTCAAATATGAAGGAGAAATAAAAACATTCACAGATACAGAAAAGATGAGGGAATTTATCATCAAAAAACCCCCACTCCAGGAATTACTAAAGGGGGTTGTCCAATCAGATACAAAGAACAAAAAAAAATAAAGCCACAAGTAAAAGCTCCAAGAAGAACATAGTAAAACCAAATTTAAACTGTGACAACAACAAAAAGAAAGGGGGGAGAGGATGGAGATTAACAGTATCAAAGGACGATGGAGTGCAAAAGTACTCACAAAATAGTGCGCTACAATGAACAGGGTAGGAACCCTATTCATTACCTAAAGGTTACCACCATTGAAAAAACCACCACAGAACCACATGAGATAAAAAAGATAGCAACAGTGGAAAGATGTATGGAATACAACCAAATAAAAACAAAAGATAATAAAACGAAAGAGAAGGATCAAACAAGACACAAAACTAACAGAAAGCAATCTATAAAATGGCAATAGGGAACTCACAAGTGTCAATAATTACACTAAATGTAAATGGATTAAACTCACCAATAAAAAGGCAGAGAGTAGCAGAATGGATTAAAAAAGAAAATCCAACTGTATGCTGCCTACAGGAAACTCATCGAAGTAACAAGGATAAAAACAAACTCAAAGTGAAAGGCTGGAAAACAATAATACAAGCAAATAACATCCAAAAAAAAGCAGGCGTAGCAATACTCATATCTGATAATGCTGACTACAAGACAACAAAAGTACTCAGAGACAAAAATGGACATTTCATAATGGCTAAGGGGACACTGAATCAAGAAGACATAAAAATTCTTAATATATATGCACCAAACCAAGGAGCACCAAAATATATAAGACAGCTACTTACTGACCTTAAAACAAAAACTGACAAAAATACAATCATACTTGGAGACCTCAATACACCGCTGACGGCTCTAGATCAGTCATCCAAACAGAGAATCAATAAAGATATAGTGGCCTTAAACAAAACACTAGAGCACCTGGATATGATAGACATCTACAGGACATTTCATCCCAAAGTGACTGAGTATACATTTTTCTCCAGTGTACATGGATCATTCTCAAGAATTGACCATATGTTGGGCCACAAAAACAACATCAGCAAATTCAGAAAAATCGAAGTTGTACCAAGCATATTTTCTGATCATAAAGCCTTGAAACTAGAATTCAACTGCAAAAAAGAGGAAAAAAATCCCACAAAAATGTGGAAACTAAACAACATACTTTTAAAAAATGAACGGGTCAAAGGAGAAATAAGTGCAGAGATCAAAAGATATATACAGACTAATGAAAATGACAATACAACATATCAGAATCTATGGGATGCAGCAAAAGCAATGATAAGAGGGAAGTTCATATCACTTCAGGCATATATGAACAAACAAGAGACAGCCCAAGTGAACCACTTAACTTCACACCTTAAGGAACTAGAAAAAGAAGAACAAAAACAACCCAAAACTAGCCGAAGAAAGGAGATAATAAAAATCAGAGAAGAAATAAATGAAATAGAGAACAGTAAAACTATAGAAAAAATTAATAGAACAAAGAGCTGGTACTTTGAAAAGATCAATAAAATTGACAAACCCTTGGCAAGACTTACCAAGGAAAAAAGAGAAAGAATACATATAAACAAAATCCAAAATGAAAGAGGAGAAATCACCACGGACACCGTAGATATACAAAGAATTATTGTAGAATACTATGAAAAAGGTTATGCCACTAAATTCAACAATCTAGAAGAAATGGATAAATTCCTAGAACAATACAACCTTCCTAGACTGAGTCAAGAAGAAGCAGAAAGCCTAAACAGACCTATTAGTAGAGAAGAAATAGAAAAAAACATTAAGAACCCCCCCAAAAATAAAAGTCCAGGCCCTGACGGCTATACCAGAGAATTTTATCAAACATTCAAAGAAGATTTGGTTCCTATTCTACTGAAAGTCTTCCAAAAAATTGAAGAAGAAGCAATACTTCCAAACACATTTTATGAGGCCAACATAACTCTCATACCAAAACCAGGCAAGGATGGCACAAAAAAAGAAAACTATAGACCAATATCTCTAATGAATACAGATGCTAAAATACTAAACAAAATACTAGCAAATCGAATACAACAACATATTAAAAAAATAATACATCACGATCAAGTGGGATTCATCCCAGAATCTCAAGGATGGTTCAACATACGCAAAACGGTTAACATAATACACCATATCAACAAAACAAAGAACAAAAACCACATGATCTTATCAGTAGATGCAGAAAAGGCTTTCGATAAAATACAACACAATTTTATGTTTAAGACTCTCAACAAAATGGGTATAGAAGGAAAATATCTCAACATGATAAAGGCCATATATGATAAACCATCAGCTAACATCATATTAAACGGCACAAAACTGAAGGCTTTCCCCCTTAAATCAGGAACAAGACAGGGTTGTCCACTCTCTCCACTGTTATTTAATGTGGTACTAGAGGTTCTAGCCAGAGCAATCAGACAAGACAAAGAAATAAAATGCATCCATATCGGAAAAGAAGAAGTAAAGGTATCACTTTTTGCAGATGATATGATCCTATACATCAAAAACCTCAAAGAATCCACAAAAAGACTACTAGAAACAATAAGCCAATACAGTTAGGTCGCAGGATACAAAATTAACATACAGAAGTCAATAGCCTTTCTATATGCCAACATTGAAACAATTGAGAATGAACTCAAAAGAATAATCCCCTTCACAATTGCAACAAAAAAAATAAAATACTTAGGAATAAACATAACAAAGAATGTAAAGGACTTATATAATGAAAACTATAAACCATTGCTAAGAGAAATTGAGAAAGATATGAGATGGAAGAATATTCTTTGTTCTTGGTTAGGAAGAATAAATATAATCAAGATGGCTATATTACCCAAAGCAATATACAAATTTAATGCAATTCCCATCAAAATTCCAATGACATTTTTTAAAGAAATAGAGCAAAAAATCATCAGATTTATATGGAACTATAAAAAACGCGAATAGCCACAGTCATCCTAAAGAAAAAGAATGAAGCTGGGGACATTACAATACCTGACTTCAAACTCTATTATAGGGCCACGACTATCAAAACAGCATGGTATTGGCAGAAAAATAGACACTCAGACTAATGGAACAGAAAAGAAAGTCCAGAAATAAAACCACATATATATAGTCAAATAATTTTTGATAAAGGGGCCAAGAACATACGATGGAGAAAAGAAAGCCTCTTCAATAAATGGTGCTGGGAAAACGGGAAAGCCACATGCAAAAGAATGAAACTGGACTACAGCTTGTCCCCCTGTACTAAAATTAACTCAAAATGGATCAAAGATCTAAACAGAAGACCTGAAACAATAAAGTACATAGAAGAAGACATAGGTACTAAACTCATGGACCTGGGTTTTAAAGAGCATTTTATGAATTTGAGTCCAATGGCAAGAGAAGTGAAGGCAAAAATTAATGAATGGGACTACGTCAGACTAAGAAGTTTTTGCTCAGCAAGAGAAACTGATAACAAAATAAACAGAAAGCCAACTAAATGGGAAATGATATTTTCAAACAACAGCTCAGATAAGGGCCTAATATCCAAAATATACAAAGAACTCATAAAACTCAACAACAAACAAACAAACAATCCAATAAAAAAATGGGAAGAGGACATGAACAGACACTTCTCCCAGGAGGAAGTACAAATGGCCAACAGATATATGAAAAGATGCTCATCTTCTTTAGTTATTAGAGAAATGCAAATCAAAACTGCAATGAGATACCACCTCACACCTGTTAGATTAGCTATTATTAACAAGACAGGTAATAGCAAATGTTGGAAAGGCTGTGGAGAAAAAGGAACCCTCATACACTGTTGGTGGGAATGTAAAGTAGTACAACCATTATGGAAGAAAGTATGGTGGTTCCTCAAAAAACTGAAAATAGAACTACCTTATGACCCAGCAATCCCTCTACTGGGAATATACCCCAAAAACTCAGAAACATTGATACGTAAAGACACATGCAGCCCCATGTTCATTGCAGCATTGTTCACAGTGGCCAGGACATGGAAACAACCAAAAAGCCCGTCAATAGACGACTGGATAAAGAAGATGTGGCATATATACACTATGGAATACTACTCAGCCATTAGAAATGATGACATCGGATCATTTACAGCAAAATGGTGGGATCTTGATATCATTATATGAAGTGAAATAAGTAAATCAGAAAAAACCAGGAACTGCATTATTCCATAGGTAGGTGGGACATAAAAGTGAAACTAAGAGACATTGATAAGAGTGTGGTGGTTACGGGGGGAGGGGGGAAAGGAGAGGGAAAGGGGGAGGGGGAGGGGCACAAAGAAAACTAGATAGAAGGTGACAGAGGACAATCTGACTTTGGGTGATGGGTATGCAACATAATTGAAAGACAAGATAACCTGGACTTGTTGATCTTTGAATAAATGTAACCTGATTTATTGATGTCGCCCCATTAAAAAATAAAATTATAATTAGAAAAAAAAAAGATATTTAGAAATAGAAAGAGTCATGGTGATACAAAAAGAACATAAAACCTATTGTAATGGTTAAACCCTATTATTCCGGTAAGTATGTTAAATATTAAATAAGGAGTATGGTAACAGGTGGGTTCTGAAAAGATGGGAGAATCACTTTGTAAAGTATATGATTGTCTAGCCACTATACTTTATAACTGAAACTAATACAGAATAATATTGAATGTGAACTGTAATTGAAAAATAAAATTTTTACAAATTAAATATTAAAATGATCAATCAATTTTCAGAGTGAGTATTCAAAAGGAAAAGTCTCTATTGTATTTATAAGAGACATACTTTAAATATAAATACACAGAAAGAATATGCAAAATGATATACCATGTAAACACTAACCAAAAGAAAAATGAGGTTTTATTTTATCAATATAAGAAAAAATAAATGTTAAAGTCAGAAACATTTTACATTTTTCTGTAACAGTTGACATTCAGTATTAATTTATATGTTTTAAATGCATAGTATTATGGATAAACATTTATATAATTTTGAAGTGATCTCCTCCATAGGTCTAGTACCCACCTGGTGCCATGGAAATTTATTACAATGTCATAATATTATTGACTATAACATGGATCGTATAATTTTTGTTCTTGTTTTGTTGATGTGGTCCCTAACATTGATCAACTGATGTGTGTTGAAAAACCCTTATGCTCCAGAATGAATCCCAATTGACTGTGATGAATTATTTTTTAACATGTTATTGTAATACATTTGCTAGTATTTTGTTTTGAATTTTTGCATCTGTATTCAATAGAGATATTAGTCTGCAGTTTTCTTTTTATTGTGTTGTTCCTTCTAGGTTTTTGTTTAAAGTTTATATTGACCACCTAAAATATGTTAAGAAGTATTGCTTCTTCTTCTAAATATTTTTGGGGAAGCTTTCAGAAGGATGGGTATTAAATCTTCTTTGAATGTTTGGTAGAGATTCCATGATGGCAACAGAGTATAGGTAGATGTTGCAACTGCCACCTCCCAAGACCAAATTGGATTATAACTTAATTTAAGAACAATCATCTTGAAAAACCAATTTAGGACTAAAGGAAGAGGAGTCTATAACCAAGGATCACAGAAGAAACCACACCAAGACTGGTAGGAAGGGTAGAGATGTGGAAAGGGCTGCCCTCCTCCCAGGAGCGAGCAGTGGCTGAGGGTCCAAAGGGACTCTCACTGTGGGGATGGTCACATGGAGAGGTATGGGTGTTCTGCCCCAAACTGAGTCCCAGCCTAGAGCCCCAGAGCCTAAAAGAGGTGCCCAGAATGCATTTGGCAGTGAAAAGAGCCAAGTTTCTGTCTGCGAGAAAGAGATTGAGATTTAAAAATTGCAGACTCTAACTTAAAGGGCCCAAGCAAAAATCTCATTTACAGCCACTTACCCAGGGTTTTGGTGGAGGGAGAGCTGAGAAGACTGGAGTTGCATGAGGAAAATGTAAACTTTGAGGCCCAGGAAGAGACACTGTGGGGGATGGCCACCACCAGATCCTCTATGCTGAGTCATTCTCCATTACTGCAATCACCTTCTTTCTTGGGCAGAGCATTCTCTTTGTGCAGCATCAGCCTGGGTAAAAGCAACTGCTCCACCCTTGGGAATCTCTCCTACCCCAGAATGGCGATGGGTCATTGTAAGAGGCCAGGAAGCAGGGGGCGCATCAGTGGCACAGCTTTCCTGTGTTGAGACCAGAGCTTTTCCCCGCACTCTCCCGACTCTAGGACTGGTGCTTCCACCTCTTGGGAAACTCAGTTGAAACCGTCCAGAGTGTGGGCAGACTACACCTCTGGATCTCAGAGGCCATACGCACCAGATGCCTGGAGCCTCATCCTACTGAAGGCTGTAAAAAAGTCTGGAGCTACACTCACTACCCTTCCTAATCCCTGAATTGCTGCAGGTGCTAGACATTAGCAGACATTTTTTCAGTGGCTAAGTCCAACAAGCAACCAGTAGACAGAGAGTACAGGAGGTGGAACTCAGGGAAACTTGGGCTTTTAAGTGGAAATTCTACAAGGCCTAGTGTAAGTAAAAGCCAGACTAGGAGTGCTGCTTCATATTTCCATGTACACCTGGGCCTAGCAGAGGCAGCCACAAATTCTGGATTGCTTGTATCTCTAAGAAGTTTGCTGAGGGACAGTCACAAGCAGTGTTTGCAACTGGTCTGTGTCAGGTTCCTGCCAGAGAAGCCCAGGGCTGCCACATCCAAGGGAGAGGTATGCAAAGCATTGGCTCATGTCCTAACAACCCTTGCTAGAATGGTGTCCTAAGGAAAAATCCTTACACCTGACCAAGCTGAGGCAAGTTCCACTCTCTGTGATGAGCATCAACACAGCAGTTTATGTACATTAGATAGAGTGGAGCTTCAGAGTCACTCATCCTGTGCACTGAATATTCTGCCCTCCTGGGCTAGATTCCACAGGGGAAGGGAGAGAGACTTGGAAAATGGACATTTAACATGTGGGTCCCAGTGAGTCTATTGTTGTATCTGGTTGAGGGGCTTAGTCACCTTTGGGGAAAGTGCAGTCAGCTCCAGGAGAGGACTCTCTCAATCTTCCTCCCTGAGACCATTGTCTCACCAGCTTAAAGAACTACTGCAGAGGGGACTGTTGGCCACACTCTGTCTGAACCTACTGCTCAACTTGTTGAGAAGAAATAAAATTTGTGTATCCAGCAATGACTAAGAAATTAGGCTCTGGAGGAAGAGCCACATTCCCTGTACTGAGCTACTGACCAAGAGACCCCTGATGTAGATGATCCCATTAAAACTGTATTCACAATCTCAGCTGTACAAACCTACCAAGCATGCAACCTGTTCAGGACTTGGTTGGGTGAGGCCAGTCTGAGCCCACATATAGTCTCACTACAGAAGACTCTGTGGGAAGACCAGAAAGCTACAAGAGGAGTAGGAGCAGCTGAAAAGTAGAATAAAATCTTACAGAGCTTGAGGCTTTTATAAAGCTGTGGTTTTCTCTAAGCAGGAGAAAGCTGATCTATATACAAAGTGGGCCCCACCCACAGTACCCAGGTACAGAAAACACAGACACAAACAGTGAAAACCGCAGTATCTGCAGGCAGGTAGTTCACAACAGGTTACAAATAGCAGCTGACACCAACCAAAGAAGATCTAAAACCAACACAAGTGGTAGTGTGTGGCAGACAGCACCAATCCTAGACTCAACTACTTACACAAGCAGTACACCCAAAGTTGGAATCTAGCAGACACCAGACACTGTAGAGAATAAATATGCCCAACAGGACAGATATTGCACAGTGTGTAACACACATGATCAAGGTTGAACCTTAGAGCTAGCTAGCCTAAAGGAATAACAGTACCCAAGAAAGAACCAACTGCATTTAATACTCAAATACAGTAAGGAGAAAAATAGTACCATCAAGAAGCATTCCTAGAACAAGGAAAACAGGTGACCTGAAGGTCAATACCACTGAGCCAATCTCCTTCTTAAAGACACCATAGAAATTTCAAAGTCAGACAGTGCTACCTAATGCACAGACAAAATGAGCAGACAGAGAACTGCCCCACAAATGAATCAACAAGAGAAATACCCAGAAAAAAAAATGGGATAGAGGTAACCAAACTATAAGATGCAGAGTTTAAAATAATGATTTTAAGGATGCTTAAGGATCTTAGAGCAAAAATGGATGGATATAATGCACACTTAAACAAAGAAATAACAATCTTCAAAAAAGATATCAAAATCTTAAAAAAACAGTCAGAAATAAAAAATACAATATCAGAAATGAAGACTGCACTAGAAGAAATCCATAGCTGGCTGGATAAAGCAGAGATTTGAATCAGTGATTTAGAGGACAAGATAAACAAATGCATGGAAGAAGAGCAGCAAAAAGTAAAGAGGCTCAAAAAGACTGAGGAAAGTCTTATGAAAGCTCTGTGACAACATAAAGAGAAAAAAGCTTCTGCATCATATGGTTTCCTCAAGGAGAAGAGAATGAACAAGTTATAGAGAACCTGTTTGAAAAAAATCATAGCTGAAACATCCTTAAATTGATGAAGAAAAAAGTCCCATTAAAGAGGAACCCAAGAAGGCCTACACCAACACATATTATAATTAAAGCGCCAAAGTTAAGAGACAAAGAAAGAATACAGAAAGCTTCGAGAGAAAAGCAGTTAATTACCTACAGAGGAGTCCTCATAAGAATGACATCAGACTTCTCAACAGAAACATTTGAGGCCAGAATTAATTGGCAAGAAATATCCAATGTGATGCAAAACAAGAACCTACAACCAAGACTTTGTTATCCAAGAATATTATTGTTTAAAATTGAAGGAGAAATAAAAAATTTTCAAAAATTTAAGAAAAACAAACAAACAAACAAACAAAAAAACTCAGCAATTCTTAGCAACCAAACCAGTACTGCAAAAAATTTTAAGTGATTTTCTGTAAAAAGAGCAAAAGGAAAAAATTTTGAGAAAAAGAGGATTTTAGATTTAACGAATAAAATGGCAATAAATATGCATATGTCAATAGTAACCCTTAATGTAAATAAATAAAATGCTCCAATCAAAAACATAGGTTAGCTGCATGGATAAGAAAACAGGACCCGTACATATGTTGTCTACAAAAGACCCACTTCAGAACAAAATATATTTATAGACAGTGAAGAAATGGAAAAAAAAAAAAGTATTTCATGCAAATGGAAATGAAAAGAGAAGCTGGGATAACAATACTTATATCTGACAAAATAAACTTTAAAAAAAAGCTATAATAAAGGATGAAGAAGGTCACTACATAATGACAAAGAAAACAATCCAACAGGAGGATATACTCAATTTAAATATTTGTGCACCTAATATAGGAGCACTGAAATATATAAAGCAGATTTTGATGGACATAAAGGGTGAGATAAACAGCAATACTATAAAAGTAGGGGATTTTAATACCTCACTAACATCAATGGATAGATTCTCCAGAAAGAAAATGCACAAAGAAACAGCTGCCTTAAAAGACACACTATATCAACTGATTTGATTGATATCTTCAGAACCTTTCACCCCAAAGCAGCAGAATATAGATTATTTTCAAGTGATCATGGTACATTCTCTAGGATATATCACATGTTAGGACAAAAAACAAATCTCAATAAATTTAAGAAGGTTGAAATCATATCAAGCATCTTCTCTGATCACAATGGCATGAAACTAGAATCAACTACAAAAGAAAAACTGAAAGACATTCAAACACTTGGAGATTAAATACCATGTTTTCAAATAATGAATATGTTAACAATGAGGTCAAGAAAGAAATAAAAAAAATCTCCTTGAAACAAATGCAAATGAACATACAACAACTCAAAAGTTATGGGACACAGCAAAAGCAGTCCTGAGAGGGAAGTGCATAGCATTACAGGCATACGTTAACAAGAAAATACTGAAATAAAAAACTTAACTTTGCATCTAAAAGAACTAGAAAAAAAAAGCACAACAAAGCCCAGGGGAAGTAGAAGGAAGAAAATAATAAAGGTAAGAGTGGAAATAAATGAGATAGAGGCTAAAAAATAATACAAAAGATCAACAAAACCAACAACTGGTTCTTTGAAAAGGTAAAAAAGATTGACAAACCACTACCAGATAGATCAAGAAAAAAAGAGAGAGCATTCAAATAAATAAAATTAGAAACGACAGTTGAAAAGTAACAACTTACACCACAAAAATAAAAAGGATGGTAAGAAAATAACATGAAGATCTACATGCCAATAACTTGGACAAACTAGATGAAATGAATAAATTCCTAGATACATACAACATCCCAAGACTCAATCTGGAAGAATCATAAAACCTACAAAGACCAATTAGAACAAATAAAATTGAAACAGTTATCAAAAATCTCCCAACAATCAAACGTCCTGGAGCAGATGGTTTCACAGGTGAATTTTACCAAATGTTTGGAAAAGAATTAATACCTATTTTTCTAAAGATATTTCAAAAAATTTAAGAGAAAGGAAGACTTCCAAGCTCCTTTTATGAGGCAAGCATTATACACATTCAAAAACCAGGTAAAACACTCAAAAAATAAACAAACAAAAAAACTAGATACCAGATATTGGGATATCCTGATTAACATAGATGCTAAAAATTTCAACAAAATATTAGCAAACGAGATCCAGCAATACATTAAAAATGTCATAGATCATAATCAATTGAGATTTATTCTTGGTAGGCAAGGCTGGCACAATATTCACAAATCAATTAATGTGATTCATGACATAAAAAGAAAGAAAAAATATCTCATGATAGTATCAATAGAAGCAGAAAAGGCATTTAATAAATTCCAGCACCCATTTATAAGCAGTACTTTCAGCAAAGTGGGAATACAGGGAACATACCTCAACATAATAAAGGCCATCTATGACAAACCGACAGCTACATCATACTCAACGGGCAAAAATTAAAAACAATCTCCATTACATCAGGAATAAGGCAGGAGTATCTTCTTTTACCACTCTTATTTAACATAGTTCTGGAAGACCTAGCCACAGCAATGAGACAACAAGAAGAAATAAAAAGCATCCAAATTGGAAAAAAATAAGTAAAACAATCATTAGTTGCTGATAACATGATATTATACATAAAAAGCCCTAAAGTCTTACTCAAAAAACTACTACACTTGATAAATGAATTTGACAAGGTGGCCGGATATAAAACTTATATTCAGAAATCAGTTGTATTTTTATGCACCAACAATAAATTGTCTGAAAGAGAAATTAAGGAACAATCCCCTTCATTATTGCAACAACAACAAAAATAAAGTACTTAGGATTAAATTTAACCAAGGAGGTAAAAGAGTTGTAATTGGAAAATTAAAAGACATTGAAAATAGAAATCAAGAAAGATACAAAGAAGTGGAAGCACATACCGTGTTCATGGATAGGAAGAAGAAATATCATTAAAATATCTATATTATGCAAAGCAATCCATAGGTTTAATGCACTATCTAATAAAATACCAGTGGCATACTTCAGAAATACAGAAAAATATTTCAAAAATTTATATGGAACCACAAGAGAACAGAAATAGCCTCAGAAATCTTGAAAATAAAGAATAAAGTGGGAAGCATCACAGTTCTGGATATTATGTTATTCTACAAGGTCATATTAGTCAAAACAGCTTGGTACTGGCATAAAGACAGGCATACGGATCAATTGAACAAGACAGAGAACTCAGAAATAAACCCATGCCTTTATAGTCAATTGATATTTAATAAAGGAAGTAAGAGCATACAGTGGAGTAAAGACAGTCTCTTTAATAAATGATTTTGGGAAAATTGGACAGGTACATGCAAAAAAATGAAACTAGATCACCAACTTACACCATTCACAAATATACACTCAAAATGGATAAAAGACTTAATGTAAGTCATGAAACTGTAAACATCTTGGAAGAAAACATACGCAGTAAACTCTCTGATATCTCTCGTAGCAATATTTTTGTCTATCTCCACGGGTAAGTGAAGTAAAGGACAAGATAAACAAATGGGACTAAGCTAAAAAGTTTTGCACAGCAAAGGACACCATGAACAAAATAAAAGGACAACTCACGCAATGGGAGAACATATTCACCAATAAGTCTGATAAGGGATTATTAACCAAAAATTAAAAAGTACTTTTAAAACTCAACATCAGGAAGGGAAACAATCCAATTAAAAAATGAGCAAAAGCACTGAATAGACACTTCTCCAAAGAGAACATACAGATGGTCAATAGGCATACAAAATTTGTCAACATCAGTAATCATCAGAGAAATGCAAATTAAAACCACAATGATATACCATCTCACACCTGTCAAAATGAAGCTCATTACAAATCAAAACAGTACATGCTGGTGAGGGTGTGGAGAAAAGTGATTCCTCCTGTGCTGCTGGTGGGAATGCAGATTTGTGCAGCTACTGTAAAAAACTATGGATTTTACTCAAAAAATTAAAAATATAACTGTCTTTTGACCCAGGTATCACACTTTTAGGAATATATCCGAAGAATACAAAATCACTGATTCAAATGAAGAAATGCATCCCCATGTTTATTGCAGTATTGTTTACAATAGCCTGGATCTGGAAATAGGGCAGTGTTCATCAGTGGACGAGTGGATTAAAAGGCTTTGGTACATATACATAATCGCATACTATGCAGCTGTATAAAAAGAAGAAAATCTTGCCTTTTTTGATGGCATAGATGGACCTAGAGATTATTATGCTAAGTGAAATAAGCCATAACGAGAAGGACAAATATCATATGATCTCACTTATATGTGAAATCTAATGGGACAAAATGAACTGAGGAATGGAATAGCGGCAGAGATGGGGTCACAGAGAGCAAAGGGACAGCTGTCAGTAAAAAGGGGATGAGGAAATGGGATCAGAGAATGTGAAGACATTGGTGAAATTATATATGCATAATACATAGATACAGATAACACTACAGCAAATTCCAAAGGGAAGGGGAAAAATAAGTCAGGGGGAGAGGGCAATAGGGAGTAATGGGGGACAAGGGGTAGGGGTGATAAAGTTATATTGAGTGGGACATGGGTTCATGTTAACACAATAAATTAAAATTAATTAAAAAATTTTTAATATAATTGGTAGAATTCACTAGTGTAGGCAACTGGTCTTGGACTTTTGTTTTGGGGGAAGTTTTTGATAGTTGTTTGTATTTCTTCCCTGATTATAGGTCAACTTAAGTTTTCCACTTCTTCCAGACTCAGTCTAGGTAGATTGTATAGCTTTAGGTATTTATTCTTTTCTTCTAGGTTGTTGAATTTGGTGGCATGTAATCTTTCACAGTATTCTACTATGATCCTTTGAATATCTATGATGCTTGTAGTAATCTCTTTCATTTTAGATTTTGTTTATATGAGTCCTTTCTCTTTTTTCTGATGAGTCTAGCCAATAGTTTGTCAGTTTCATTGATCTTTTCAAGGAAATAGTCTTTGTTGTATTAAGTTTTTATACATTCATTGTTCTCAATTTCATTTAATTCTGCTCTATTTTTTATATTTCCTTTTTTTTCTGCAGATTTTGTGTAGTCATTGTTTATTTTTTTTCCTAGTTTTTTTAAGTTGTGATGGGTTGTTTACTTGGGTTCTCTTTAGTTTCTTGGTATAAGCCTGTAATGTTATAAATTTTCCTGTTGTTACTGTTTTCATTGCATCCCAGAAATTTTAATATATTGTTTTGGCCCCCTGTTTTGTTTCCATATATTTTTTATCACTGTTTTTATTTCTTCTTTGACCCAGGTATTTTTTTAAAGTATGTTGTTTAAGTTCCATATTTCTGGGTTTTTTTCTTACTTCTTTTTTGGGGGTTGAATTTAAATAGTAAAGACTTATGCGCCTGACCAGGTTGTTGCCCAGTGGATAGAGAATTGGACTGGGATGTGAAGGACCCGGTTTCAAAATTCTAAGGTCCCCAGCTTGAGTGCAGGCTTATCTGGCTTAAACGAGGGTTCACCAGCTTGAGCGCAGGGTGATGATTGGCTTGAACGTAGAATCAGTGTGACACCATGGTTGCTGGGTTAAGCCCAATGTTTCTGGATTGAGCAAGGGGTCACTCACTCTACTGTAGCCTCCAGCTCAAGACACATATGAGAAAGCAGTCAATGAACTAAGGAGACTAAGGAGCCTCAATGAATAATTGATGCCTCTCATCTCTCTCCCTTTCTGCCTGTCTCTCCTTATCTTTCCTTTTCTCTGTGTGTGTCTCTCTCTGTCTCTGTCACACACAAACACACATTAAAATAAAATATAAAGTCTTATGCTGAGAAAATATTCTTGGTGTAATTTCAACTTACATTAATTTCTTGATATTTGTTTTGCAGCCCAACATATGGTTTACCCTTGTGAATGTTCCATGAACAGTGAAAAAATATACTCTGATAATATGAGATGAAATGTCCTGTAAATGTCTATTATGTGCATTTTGTCTAGTGTGACATTTAAGATTAATATATCTTTATTGATTTTCTGTTTGGATGATCAACCTAAACTGTTGATGGTGTGTTGAAGTCTATATGTATAATTTTGTTTTTCTCTTTATGTATTTTCAGATCAGATTGTGGATGTTTTATATATATATTGCCTTCACTTCTCTTGCCATTTATGGTTGGTAATTCATTTCTTTCACTACTACATATATATATGGTGTTCCTTAATTTAGTTCATATATATTAAGAAAAATTATGTTTTCTTGATACAATGTCTATCTTTGTCTCTTCTTACTTTTTTTTTAATAAATTTTTATTAATGTTAATGGGATGACATTAATAATTCAGGGTACATATATTCAAAGAAAACATGTCTAGGTTATCTTGTCATTAAAATATGTTGCATACCCCTCGCCCAGAGTCAGATTGTCCTCCGTCACCCTCTATCTAGTTTTCTCTGTGCCCCTCCCCTCCCCCTAAATCTCTCCCTCCCTCCCTCCTGCGTCCTCCCTCCCCCCACCCCTGGTAACCACCACACTCTTGTCCATGTCCCTTAGTCTTGTTTTTATGTTCCACCAATGTATGGAATCATGTAGTTCTTGTTTTTTTCTGATTTACTTATTTCACTCCGTATAATGTTATCAAGATCCCACCATTTTGCTATAAATGATCTAATGTCATCATTTCTTATGGCTGAGTAGTATTCCATAGCGTATATGTGCCACATCTTCTTTATCCAATCTTGTATTGAAGGGCTTTTTGGTTGTTTCCATGTCTTGGCCACTGTGAACAGTGCTGCTATGAACATGGGGCTACATGTGTCTTTACGTATCAATGATTCTGAGGTTTTGGGGTATACCCAGTAGAGGGATTGCTGGGTCATAAGGTAGTTCTATTTGCAGTTTTTTGAGGAACCACCATACTTTCCTCCATAGTGGTTGTACTACTTTACATTCCCACCAACAGTGTATCAGGGTTCCTTTTTCTCCACAGCCTCTCCAACATTTGTTATTACCCATCTTGTTGATAATAGCTAATCTAACAGGGGTGAGGTGGTATCTCATTGTAGTTTTGATTTGCATTTCTCTAATAACTAATGAAGCTGAGCATCTTTTCATATATCTGTTGGCCATTTGTATTTCTTCCTGGGAGAAGTGTCTGTTCATGTCCTCTTCCCATTTTTTTATTGGATTGTTTGTTTGTTTGTTGTTGAGTTTTATGAGTTCTTTGTAAATTTTGGATATTAGGCCCTTATCTGAGCTGTTGTTTGAAAATAACATTTCCCATTTAGTTAGCTGTCTGTTTATTTTGATATTAGTTTCTCTTTCTGAGCAAAAACTTTTTATTCTGATGTAGTCCCATTAATTTAACTTTGCCTTCACTTCTCTTGCCATTGGAGTCAAGTTCATAAAATGTTCTTTAAAACCCAGGTCCATAAGTTTAGTACCTATGTCTTCTTCTATGTACTTTATTGTTTCAGATCTTATATTTAGGTCTTTGATCCATTTTGAATTAATTTTAGTACACGGGGACAGGCTGTAGTCGAGTTTCATTCTTTTGCATGTGGCTTTCCAGTTTTTCCAACACCTTTTGTTGAAGAGGCTTTCTTTTCTCCATTGCGTGTTGTTGGCCCCTTTATCAAAGATTATTTGACCATATATATGCGGTTTTATTTCTGGGCTTTCTATTCTGTTCCATTGGTCTGAGTGTCTATTTTTCTGCCAATACCATGCAGTTTTGATTATTGTGGCCCTATAATATAGTTTAAAGTCAGGTATTGTAATGCCCCCAGCTTCATTCTTTTTCCTTAGGATTGCTTTGGCTACTCGGGGGTTTTTATAGTTCCATATAAATCAGATGAGTTTTTGTTCCATTTCTTTAAAAAATGTCATAGGAATTTTGATGGGAATTGCATTAAATTTATATATTACTTTGGGTAATATGGCCATTTTAATTATACTTATTCTTCCTATCCAAGAACAAGGAATATTTTTCCATCTCATTGTGTCTTTTTCTACTTCTCTTAGCAATGCCTTGTAGTTTTCTTTATATAGGTCCTTTACATTCTTTGTTATGTTTATTCCTAGGTATTTTTTTTTGTTGTTGTTGCAATCGTGAAGGGGATTATTTTTTTGAGTTCGTTTTCTAATATTTCATTGTTGGCATATAGAAAGGCTATGGACTTCTGTATGTTAATTTTGTATCCTGTGACCTTACTGTATTGGTTTATTGTTTCTAGTAATCTTTTTGTGGAGTCCTTTGGGTTTTCGATGTATAGGATCCTATCATCAGCAAAAAGTGATACCTTTACTTCTTCTTTTACGATATGGATGCCTTTTATTTCTTTGTCTTGTCTGATTGCTCTGGCCAGAACTTCTAGCACCACATTAAATAAGAGTGGAGAGAGTGAGTGGACACCCCCGTCGTGTTCCAGATTTAAGGTGGAAAGTCCTCAGTTTTACGCCATTTAATATGATGTTGGCTGATGGTTTATCATATATGGCCTTTATTATGTTGAGATATTTTCCTTCTATACCCATTTTGTTGAGAGTCTTAAACATAAAATTGTGTTGTATTTTATCGAAAGCCTTTTCTGCATCTATTGATAAGATCATGTGGTTTTTGTTCTTTGTTTTGTTGATATGGTGTATTACGTTAACTGTTTTACGTATGTTGAACCATCCTTGAGATTCTGGGATGAATCCCACTTGATCATGATGTATTATTTTTTTAATATGTTGTTGTATTCGATTTGCCAGTGTTTTGTTTAGTATTTTAGCATCTGTATTCATTAGAGATATTGGTCTGTAGTTTTCTTTTTTTGTGCCATCCTTGCCAGGTTTTGGTATGAGGGTTATGTTGGCCTCATAAAATGTGTTTGGAAGTATTGCTTCTTCTTCAATTTTTTGGAAGACTTTGAGTAGAATAGGAACCAAGTCTTTGTTGAATGTTTGATAGAATTCACTAGTATAACCATCTGGACCTGGACTTTTATTTTTGGGGAGGT
Source organism: Saccopteryx leptura (assembly GCF_036850995.1). NCBI lineage: Eukaryota > Metazoa > Chordata > Mammalia > Chiroptera > Emballonuridae > Saccopteryx > Saccopteryx leptura. The sequence continues at coordinate 118,797,398 of NC_089516.1, forward strand.
TTTTAATAGTTTTTTCTATTTCCTCCCCGCTGATTGGTCTGTTTAGGCTTTCTGCTTCTTCATGATTCAGTTTAGGAAGGTTGTATTGTTCTAGGAATTTATCCATTTCTTCTAGATTGTTGTATTTGGAGGCATATAGATTTTCATAATATTCTACAATAATTCTTTGTATATCTATGATGTCTGTGGTGATCTCTCCTCTTTCATTTTGGATTTTATTTATTTGAGTCCTGTGCCTTTTTTCCTTGGTGAGTCTTGCCAAGGGTTTTCGATTTTGTTGATCTTTTCAAAGAACCAGCTCCTTGTTTTATTGATTTTTTCTATAGTTTTTCTGTTCTCTATTTCGTTTATTTCTGCTCTGATTTTTATTATCTCCTTTCTTCGGCTGGTTTTGGGTTGTCTTTGTTCTTCTTTTTCTAGTTCCTTAAGGTGTGAATTTAAGTGGTTTACTTCGGCTCTCTCTTGTTTGTTCATATAGGCCTCAAGTGATATGAACTTTCCTCTTATTACTGCTTTTGCTGCATCCCATAGATTCTGATATGTCGTATTTTAATTTTCATTTGTCTGTATATATCTTTTGATCTCTGCGCTTATTTCTTCTTTGACCCATTCATTTTTTAGAAGTATGTTGTTTAGTTTCCACAATTTTGTTGGTTTTTCCCCCTTTTTTTTACAGTTGAATTCTAGTTTCAAGGCTTTATGATCAGAGAATATGCTTGGCACAATTTCAATTTTTTTAAATTTGCTGATATTGTCTTTGTGGCCCAACATATGGTCAATTCTTGAGACTGTTCCATGTACACTAGAGAAAAATGTATACTCTGTCGCTTTGGGATGAAGTGTCCTGTAGATGTCTATCATATCCAGTTTTTCTAGTATTTCATTTAAGGCCACTATATCTTTATTGATTCTCTGTTTTCATGACTGATCTAGAGTTGTCAGCGGTGTATTGAGGTCTCCAAGTATGATTATATTTTTGTCAGTTTTTGTTTTAAGGTCAATAAATAGCTGTCTTATATATTTTGGTGCTCCTTGGTTTGGTGCATATACATTAAGGATTGTTATGTCTTCTTGATTCAGTGTCCCCTTAATCATTATGAAATGACCATTTTTGTCTCTGAGTACTTTTTCTGTCTTGTAGTCAGCATTATTAGATATGAGTATTGCTACACCTGCTTTTTTTTGGGTGTTGTTTGCTTGGAGTATTGTTTTCCAGCCTTTCACTTTGAATTGGTTTTTATCCTTGTTGTTTTGATGTGTTTCTTGTAGGCAGCATAGAGTTGGATTTTCCTTTTTATTCCATTCTGCTACTCTGTGTCTTTTTATTGGTAAGTTTAATCCATTTACATTTAGTGTAATTATTTTTTAATTTTTTTTAAATTTTTATTCATTTATTCACTTTAGAGAGGAGAGGGAGAGACAGAGAGAGAGAAGGGGGGAGGAGCTGGAAGCATCAACTCCCATATGTGCCTTGACCGGGCAAGCCCAAGGTTTCGAACCGGCAACCTCAGCATTTCCAGGTCGACGCTTTATCCACTGCGCCACCACAGGTCAGGCTAGTGTAATTATTGACACTTGTGGGTTCCCTACTGCCATTTTATAAATTGCTTTCTGTTAGTTTTGTATCTTGTTTGATTCTTCTCTTTTGTTTTTCTATCGTTTGTTTTTGTTTGTTTGTATTCCATACTTCTTTCCTCTGTTGCTACCTTTTTTAAGTCAAGTGTTTTTGTGGTGGTTTTTTCAAGGGTGGTTAACATTAAGTAATGAAAAGGGTACCTACCATATTCATTGTACTACCCTTTCTTCTGAGTATTTCTGCACTTCATCGTCCTTTGCTACTGTTAATCTTCATCCTTTCTCCCCCTATTTTTTCTTTTGTTGTCACAGTTTAAGTTTGGTTATATTGTTTTCTTGGTGGAGCTGTTACTTGTGGTTATGATTTCTTTTGTTCTTTGAATCTGGTTGGAAAACCCCCTTTAGTATTTCCTGGAGTGGGGGCTTTCTGATGATAAATTCTCTCATCTTTTCTGTATTTGTGAATATTTTTATATCTCCTTCGTACTTGAAGGATAGTTTTGATGGGTATAGTATTCTTGTCTGAAAGTTCCTCTCTTTCAGGGCTTTAAATATTGGGGTCCACTCTCTTCTAGCTTGTAGAGTTTCTGCTGAGAAATCTGATGATAATCTAATAGGCCTTCCTTTACATGTTGTATTCTTCTTTTCCCTGGCTGCCTTGAGAATTTTTTCTTTGTCATTGGTTTGTGTCATCTTCATTATGATGTGCCTTGGAGTGGGTTTGTTGTGGTTAAGAAAACTCGGTGTTCTGTTTGCTTCTTGAATTTGAGGCTTTAGTTCTTTCCACAGGCTTGGGAAGTTCTCATCTATTATTTGTTTGAGTATATTCTCCATTCCATTTTCTTTCTCTTCTCCCTCTGATATACCTATTATTCTTATATTATTCTTTCTGATGGAGTCAGACAATTCCTGTAGGGATTTCTCGTTTTTTATTATTTTTGAGTCTCTTCCTTCTTCTCTCTGTTGTGCCTCAAGTTGCTTGTCTTCTATTTCACTGATCCTGTCTTCTATCTGGGCTGTTCTATTAGCTAAGCTTGTTGCCTCGTTTTTCAGCTCTTGAATTGAGTTTTTCATTTCTGTTTGATTTGTCTTTATAGTTTCAATTTCCTTGGTAATATATTCTTTGTGATCGTTGAGTCGTTTTCTGATTTCCCTAAATTGCCTTTCTGTGTTTTCTTGTATATCTCTGAGTATTCTTAAGATTTCTATTTTAAATTTTCTGTCATTTGGCTCCAAGGCTTCCAATATGTTAAATCTTTTCTCCATAGATTTTTCCACATCTATTTGTGTTACCTTTCTGTCTTTTGTATCCGTAATGTTTGATTTCCTTTTTCTTATTGGCATCTGAAGGTGGTCACAGGTGTACTCCCTCCTCGGCAACAGTCCTTTCACTTTCAGTGTGTGTGTGGAACTCCAGAATGCTCCGAGGATAAATTTTTCTGTTTCTAGTTGATAAATTTGTTGAGATTTTGTGGAGGTCTGTCGGACGCGCTGCTCATGGTGCCATTTCCGTGACATCACTCTCTCTTCTTACTTTTAATGTCTTAAATTCAGCATTGCTAGACATGTGTATGGCTACACCTGCTTTACTTTGAGTATTATATGCTTAGAGAAATGTTTTCCAGCCTTTCACTTTGTATCTATAATACTTTAGTTAATGCAGCTTATATGTGTCTTTAGAAGGCAGCATTTGACTGGGTTTTGCTTTTTCTTCCCATTTGCAACTCTGTGCTTCTCTATTGGCAAGATCAGGCTATTTACATTTACGGTCATTATTGACACATTATGATTTTCTATTTTTTTAATAATTTTATCTTTTTAATGGGGTGACATCAATAAATCAAGATACATATATTCAAAGATCAACAAGTCCAGGTTATCTTGTCTTTCAATTATGTTGCATACCCATCAACCAAAGTCAGATTGTCCTCTGTCATCTTCTATCTAGTTTTCTTTTTGCCCCTCCCCCTCCCTCATTCCCTCTCCCTTCCCCCCTTCCCTTGTAACCACCACACTCTTATCAATGTCTCTTAATTTCACTTTTATGTCCCACCTACGTATGGAATAATGCAGTTCCTGGTTTTTTCTGATTTACTTATTTCACTTCGTATAATGTTATAAAGATCCCACCATTTTGCTGTAAATGATGCAATGTCATCATTTCTTATGGCTGAGTAGTATTCCATAGTGTATATGTGCCACATCTTCTTTATCCAGTCGTCTATTGATGGGCTTTTTGGTTGTTTCCATGTCCTGGCCACTGTGAACAATGCTGCAATGAACATGGGGCTGCATGTGTCTTTACATATCAATGTTTCTGAGTTTTTGGGGTATATACCCAGTAGAGGGATTGCTGGGTCATAAGGTAGTTCTATTTTCAGTTTTTTGAGGAACCACCATACTTTCCTCAAAAATGGTTGTACTACTTTACATTCCCACCAACAGTGTGTGAGGGTTCCTTTTTCTCCACAGCCTCTCCAACATTTGCTATTACCTGTCTTGTTAAAAATAGCTAATCAAACAGGTGTGAGGTAGTATCTCATTATAGTTTTGATTTGCATTTCTCTAATAACTAAAGAAGATGAGCATCTTTTCATATATCTGTTGGCCATTTGTAATTCCTCCTGGGAAAAGTGCCTGTTCATGTCCACTTCCCATTTTTTTATTGGATTGTTTGTTTGTTTGTTGTTGAGTTTTATGAGTTCTTTGTATATTTTGGATATTAGGCCCTTATCTGAGCTGTTGTTTGAAAATATCATTTCCTATTTAGTTGGCTGTCTGTTTATTTTGTTATCAGTTTCTCTTGCTGAGCAAAAACTTCTTAGTCTGATGTAGTCCCATTCATTAATTTTTGCCTTCACGTCTCTTGCCATTGGAGTCAAATTCGTAAAATGCTCTTTAAAACCCAGGTGCATGAGTGTAGTACCTATGTCTTCTTCTATGTACTTTATTATTTCAGGTCTTATGTTTAGATCTTTGATCCATTTTGAGTTAGTTTTAGTACAGGGGGACAAACTGTAGTCCAGTTTCACTCTTTTGCATGTGGCTTTCCAGTTTTCCCAGCACCATTTATTGAAGAGGCATTCTTTTCTCCATTGTGTGTTGTTGGCACCTTTATCAAAAATTATTTGACTATATATATGTGGTTTTATTTCAGGACTTTCTATTCTGTTCCATTGTTCCATTGGTCTGAGTGTCTACTTTTCTGCCAATACCATGCTGTTTTGATTGTCGTGGCCCTATAATATAGTTTGAAGTCAGGTATTGTAATGCCTCCAGCTTCATTCTTTTCTTTAGGATTGCTTTGGCTATTCGGGTTTTTTTATAATTCCATATAAATCTGATGATTTTTTTTTCTATTTCTATTTCTTTAAAAAATGTCATTGGAAGTTTGATGGGAATTGCATTAAATTTGTATATTGCTTTGGGTAATATAGCCATCTTGATTATATTTATTCTTCCTAACCAAGAACAAGGAATATTCTTCCATCTCATTATATCTTTTTTGATTTCTCTTAACAATGTTTTATAGTTTTCATTATATAAGTCCTTTACATTCTTTGTTATGTTTATTCATAAGTATTTTTTTTTTTTTGCAATTGTGAAGGGTATTATTCTTTTGAGTTCGTTCTCAGTTGTTTCATTGTTGGCATATAGAAAGGCTATTGACTTCTGTATGTTAATTTTGTATCCTGCAATCTTACTGTATTGGCTTATTGTTTCTAGTAGTCTTTTTGTGGATTCTTTGGGGTTTTCGATGTATAGAATCATATCATCTGCAAAAAGTGATACCTTTACTTCTTCTTTTCCGATATGGATGCCTTTTATTTCTTTGCCTTGTCTGATTGCTCTGGCTAGAACCTCTAGTACCACATTAAATAAGAGTGGAGAGAATGGACAACCCTGTCTTGTTCCTGATTTAAGGGGGAAAGCCTTCAGTTTAGTGCCATTTAATATGATGTTGACTGATGGTTTATCATATATGGCCTTTATCATGTTGAGATACTTTCCTTCTATACCCATTTTGTTGAGAGTCTTAAACATGAAATTGTGTTGTATTTTATCGAAAGCCTTTCCTGCGTCTATTGATAAGATCATGTGGTTTTTGTTCTTTGTTTTGTTGATATGGTGTATTACGTTAACCGTTTTACGTATGTTGTACCATCTTTGAGATTCTGGGATGAATACCACTTGATCGTGATGTATTATTTTTTTAATATGTTGTTGTATTCGATTTGCTAGTATTTTGTTTAGTATTTTAGCATCTGTATTCATTAGAGATATTGGTCTGTAGTTTTCTTTTTTTGTGCCATCCTTGCCTGGTTTTGGTATGAGAGTTATGTTGGCCTCATAAAATGTGTTTGGAAGTATTGCTTCTTCTTCAATTTTTTGGAAGACTTTGAGTAGACTAGGAACCAAGTCTTCTTTGAATGTTTGATAAAATTCGCTGGTATAGCCGTCAGGGCCTGGACATTTATTTTTGGGGAGGTTTTTAATGGTTTTTTCTATTTCTTCTCTACTGATAGGTCTGTTTAGGCTTTCTGCTTCTTCTTGACTCAGTCTAGGAAGGTTGCATTTTTCTAGGAATTTATCCATTTATTCTAGGTTGTTGAATTTAGTGGCATAAAGTTTTTCATAGTATTCTACAATAATTCTTTGTATATCTATGGTGTCCGTGGTGATTTCTCCAAAATCATTTTGGATTCTGTTTATATGAGTTCTTTTTCTTTTTTCCTTGGTAAGTCTTGCCAAGGGTTTGTCAATTTTGTTGATCTTTTCAAAGAAGCAGCTCCTTGTTCTATTAATTTTTTCTATAGTTTGACTGTTCTCTATTTCATTTATTTCTTCTCTGATTTTTATTATCTCCTTTCTTCGACTAGTTTTGGGTTGTTTTTGTTCTTCTTTTTCTAGTTCCTTAAGGTGTGAAGTTAAGTGGTTCACTTGGGCTGTCTCTTGTTTGTTCATATATGCCTGAAGTGATATGAACTTCCCTCTTATCACTGCTTTTGCTGCATCCCATAGATTCTGATATGTTGTATTGTAATTTTCATTAGTCTGTATATATCTTTCGATCTCTGCACTTATTTCTTTTTTGACCCATTCATTTTTTTAAAAGTATGTTGTTTAGTTTCCACATTTTTGTGGGATTTTTTTCCTCTTTTTTGCAGTTGAATTCTAGTTTCAAGGCTTTATGATCAGAAAATATGCTTGGTATAACATCGATTTTTCTGAATTTGTTGCTGTTGTTTTTGTGGCCCAACATAAGGTCAATTCTTGAGAATGATCCATGTACACTGGAGAAAAATGTATACTCAGTCATTTTGGGATGAAATGTCCTGTAGATGTCTATCATTTCCAGGTGCTCTAGTGTTTTGTTTAAGGCCACTATGTCTTTGTTGATTCTCTATTTGGATGACCGATCTAGAGCCGTCAGCGGTGTATTGAGGTCTCCAGGTATGATTGTATTTTTGTCAGTTTTTGTTTTAAGGTCAGTAAGTAGCTGTCTTATATATTTTGGTGCTCCTTGGTTTGGTGCATATATATTAAGAATTGTTATGTCTTCTTGATTCAGTGTCCCCTTAGCCATTATGAAATGTCCATTTTTGTCTCTGAGTCCTTTTTCTGTCTAGTAGTCAGCATTATCAGATATGAGTATTGCTACGCCTGCTTTTTTTTTGGATGTTATTTGCTTGGAGTATTGTTTTCCAGCCTTTCACTTTGAATTTGTTTTTATCTTTGTTACTTAGATGAGTTTCCTGTAGGCAGCATACAGTTGGATTTTCTTTTTTAATCCATTCTGCTACTCTGTGCCTTTTTACTGGTGAGTTTAATCCGTTTACATTTAGTGTAATTATTGACACTTGTGAGTTCCCTATTGCCATTTTATAGATTGCTTTCTGTTAGTTTTGTGTATTGTTTGATCCTTCTCTTTCGTTTTTCTATCTTTTAATTTTATTTGGTTGTATTCCATACATCTTTCCTCTGTTGCTATCTTTTTTATCTCATGTGCTTCTCTGTTGGTTTTTTCAATGGTGGTTACCCTTAAGTAATGAAAAGGGTTCCTACCCTGTTCAGTGTAGCACACTATTTTGTGAGTACTTTTGCACTCCATTGTCCTTTGCTACTGTTAATCTCCATCCTCTCCCCCCTTTCTTTTTGTTGTTGTCACAGTTTAAATTTGGTTTTATTGTGTTCTTCTTGGAACTTTTACTTGTGGCTTTATTTTTTTTGTTCTTTTTGTCTGATTGGAGAACACCCTTTAGTAATTCCTGGATTGGTTGTTTTTTGATGATAAATTCCGTCATCTTTTCTGTATCTGTGAATGTTTTTATTTCTCCTTCATATATGAAGGATAGCTTTGATGAGTATAGTATTTGTGGCTGAAAGTTCCTCTTTTTCAGGACTTTAAATATTTGGGTCCACTCTCTTCTAGCTTGTAGAGGTTTTGCTGAGAAATCTGATGATAATCTAATGGGACTTCCTTTATATGTTGTATTCTTTTCCCTGGCTGCCTTGAGAATTTTTTCTTTGCCATTGGTTTTTGCCAATTGCATTATGATGTGCTTTTGAGTAGGTTTGTTGGGGTTAAGAAAACTAGGAGTTTTGTTTGCTTCATGAATTTGATGCTTTAGTTCTTTCCACAGGCTTGGGAAGTTCTCATCTATTATTTGTTTGAGTATGTTCTCCATTCCATTTTCTCTCTCTTCTCCCTCTGATATACCTATTATTCTTATGTTATTCTTTCTGATGGAGTCAGATAATTCTTGTAGGGCTATCTCATTTTTTTTTTAATTTTTGAGTCTCTTTCTTCTTCTCTCTGTTGTGCCTCAAGTTGCTTGTCTTCTATTTCACTTATCCTCTCTTCTATCTGACCTGTTCTATTAGCTAAGCTTGTTACCTCGTTTTTCAGCTCGTGAATTGAGTTTTTCATTTCTGTTTGATTTGTTTTTTATAGTTTTAATTTCCTTGGACATATATTCTTTGTGTTCATTGAGTTCTTTTCTGAGCTCCCTAAATTACCTTTCTGTGTTTTCTTGTATATCTATGAGTATTTTTAGGATTTCTATCTTGAATTATCTGTTATTTAGCTCCAAGATTTCCAATATATTAAATTTTTTCTCCATAGATTTTTCCTCATCTAGCTGTGTTACCTCTCTTTCTTTTGTATCCATGATATTCGATTTTCTCTTCCTTAATGGCATCTGAGGGTGGTTTTGTTGATAGTATTAATGAGATTTAATAAAAAATAAAATGTTAAAAAATAAAAAATCGAAAAAAGTTGTGTTTTTTAAATTAATAATGAAATAAAGAAATATAAAATAAAATAAAAATTAAAAAAAATGAAATTATTCCCCCCCCTCCTTTTTTCCTCTCCTCTCCTCTCCCCTCTTTCTTGAGAAAAACTTGTGGTGAACTGTGAATTATATTGTATTTGTTAGAACAAACAATGCCTGTAATGGAGGGTCTGAATTGGGGAAAAGTAATAAAGGAGTAAGAAAAAAAATAAATAAAATAAAATAAAATAAAATAAAAATAAAAAATAAAAAGGGGGGTATGGACCCACTAAAAACAAATAAAGAAAAAAATTGGATCAAGAATAAAATTATTTGCGTTTAGGTGTTGGTTGACTAAGAGTTATGATGAGGGAAACAGTAAATTGGGGGACAAATTAAAAAATTACTATTGTATTTAGTGGAACAAGAGCTTGATAAAATGGAGATCCAGCGATGGGAGCACTGTTAGTGAGTTAAAAAAGTGAAGTAAAAATCCCCCAAAATGCCACAAACATAAATTTGAGTCCCAGATAAGATAATTTGTTCGTTATTGAGGTTTGAATGAAAGGAGACGTAAAGGAGAAAGGAAGAAACTAATATAGAGGAAGAAAAGAAAGAGAGAGAGAGAGAGAAAAATAGAGGTAACCACTAAAAGAAGAAAAAAAAAGAGGAGAGAGAGAGAGAGAGAGTTTAGGGTTTTGAGTCCAACCCTCATATAGATAAAGGAAGAGGAAAGAAAAGATAATGGTAGATGTAACACTTATGCGTAGTGTAGTTCAAAGAGAGGAGAGAGTAAGACTGGTAGAGAGTTAAACGATCAAATTGGAGGAGAAAAAAAAATCAAGGATGAAGATAAGAGAAACAAACGAACAAATATAATAAAATGGGATAGGTTATAAAGTCTGCGGATTATTCTTGATTGTGAGAGGTTATCTTCTTGCTTTTTCTTTTCTCTCCCTCTTCCTTGTCGGTGACTCTGTACCCCAGGTTCTGCCCCTTTGGCACGCTCAGGTAGAGTTTTGCAGTTGATAAGTCTCTATGGCAATATCATGTATTGTGCTTCAGTCTCGTTGGCAGTGGAGGCTCATTAGCATTTATAGGCTTCGCCAGTGAGAGAGTCTGTGTTCCTGGAGCCTCTCTCCTAGTCTTTCCTTCCTCAATTAGTAGCCTGATAATCCAGCTATGGGGTTGCTGCTGCCTCTGCCTGGATAGTAAGAGGCTCAAAGAGCTGGCAACTCCCCACTCTATTCCCACTCAGCACAGGGCTCTGGGTAAGGCTCAGTCAGTCAGAGCTGCTAGTATAATCAGGTGGGTCTTCTGCCCACTCAAAGACCTCTGGCTCTGCCACTCTGTCCGGTAACATGGACGGGCACCCTCTCCCGGGGCGCTTGGAGTAAACTATCGCTCACTATCTCTGCGCGCAGACCAGGATATCAAGCTGGAAGTCTCGCCCTCTGAGTGAAACCCCCAACCGCATGGAAAAGTTCCAGCGTTGGAATTGGCTCTAGCTCTGTCCCCGTGTGTGGCTTTTTCAAGGTACTGGAGCGGCCTGAGATTCCGCTTTCAGCCCACAAAAAGGCCGCTGACTCTGCCCCTCTGTGGGATAACATGAGCTCCCACTCCTGAGGTGCTGGGAGGAGTCTCTTGCCCACTCTCCGTGCGTGCAGACCAGGATGTCAGACCGGAAGTCTCGCCCTCTGAGTGAAACCCCCTGCCTGCACTGAAAAGTTCCGGCGTTAAAATTGGCTTTTCGCTTCCTTCTTGTGCGCGACTCTCCTAGGGCGCTGGGGCGGTCCGAGATTCCGCTTTTTGGCCCACACAAAGGCCCCTGACTCTGCCCCTCTGTTGGATAACACAGGCAGGCACTGCCGAGGCACTCGGAGGAATCTCTCGCTCACTATCTGCACGCACAGACCAGGATATCAGACCAGAGGCCTCACCCTCTGAGTGAAAACCCTGCCCTCACGGAAAAGTTCCAGTGTTGGAATTAGTTCTCGCTCCCTCCCTGTGTGCGGCTCTCGCAGGACGCAGGGGCATCCCGGAGGCTTTCAGCCCACACAAAGGCCTCTGACTCTGCCTCTCTGTGGGGTAACATGGGCGCACCCTCCCGGGGCTTTGGAAGGAATCTCTCACCTGCTATCTGCACGCGCCGACCAGGAGATCGGGTAAAATGGCTGCCCCAATTGTTTTTCTTTGTCTAGGTTTGGTGCGAGTGTTAGCTGTATTGCCCGGGTTGTCACAGGAACAGTTTTTCCTCGGCTTGGATCTCCATGCCACAGCCTGGTTCGGCCGTTTGTGCCGCAGCCTGGATCTATTCACCCCCTTTGCCCGCCTTAGTTTCTATATTCTCAGTTTACAGTGCAAGGTGCCCTGTTTAGGTTAGTGAGGAAGGCGGAGCATTTCTTACTCCCTATTTCCTTCAGGGTTTGGTTATATACTTAGCCAATTTTTCGCTCGATCATTCCTTTGGGTGTATTGCGAAACATCTGGAGGCTCCAAGGATAGGTGTTTCTGTTTCTGGTTGAAGATCTTGTTGAGTTTTGGGGGAGATTTATCGGTATCGCTTCCTACCCTGCCATTACATTATGATTTTCTATAGCAATTTTATGTTTTGTTTTCTGGAATTTTGTGTCTCATTTTGTTCTTCTATTGTGTGTTTCTGTCAGTTTTTCTTTGTTTGTTTTTAAGTATCCAATACTCTTCCCGGTCCCATTTCTCCTATTTTAAACTATGTGTTTTAGTACTCATTTTTTTTCATTTGTGGTTACCAATCGATTATTAAGAGAAAAATTGTCATATGCAAAAGAATCTTTTGTCCTATGTGTGATTTTGCATTCTATTCTCCTTTAGTACAGCAGATCTTTATTCTCTCCACCTTTGTTTGTGTTTTTTTCTCACAGATTATCTTATTTTCATTGTGAACTTGGAGCTTTTCCATGTAATTTTGATATGGTTTGCTCTTTGTATTTGGTTGAATTATCCCCTTGAGTATTTCCTGTAATGGAGGTTTTCTGGTGATAAATTCTCTTAGCTTTTGTATGTTTACTAAAGTTTTTATTTCACTTTTATTTTTGAAGAATAGCTTTAATAGATGTGGTATTTGTGGTTGGTAATTCATATCTTTCACTACTTCAAATGTTTGGGACTACTCTCTTCTGACTTGTAAAGTTTCCACTCAGAAGTCTGATGATTATATAATGGGCCTACCATTATATGTTATGTTCTTTTTTTTTCTTAACTGATTTGAAAAATCTTTTTTCATCTTTGACTTTTGACAATTTTATTATAATGTTCCTTGGATAAGCTGTGTTGGGTTGAGGTGATTCATTGTTCTATTGTTCTGTTTGCTTATTGTGTTCAAGGGTCTAACACTTTCCATAGGCTAGGGTAATTCAGATCATTCTAATCAATTATTTGTTTGAATAAGTTCTCCATTCCCTTCTCCCTCTCTCCTTCCTTTGATATACCAATTATTCTTATATTGCTTTCTAATGATGTCAGATAATTCTTGTAATGCTCTATATTTTTTTAAAGTTCACAATACTCTCTCTTCTTCTCTCTGTAGCTTCTCTAGTTGCTTGTCTTTGATGTCATTGATTCTTTCCTATATCTGACCTATTCTATTAACTATACTTGCTACCCAGTTTTCAATGCATGTATTGAGTACTTTAACTGCTTTTTTTTGACAGAGACAGAGAGAAAGTCAGATAGAGGGACATATAGGGACAGACAGACAGGAAGGTAGAGAGATGAGAAGCAATAATTCTTCATTGTGGCACTTTAGTTGTTCATTGATTGCTTTCTCAAATGTGCCTTGTCTGTGGTGCTACAGCAGACTGAGTGACCCCTTGCTCAAGACAGTGTCCTTAGGCTCAATCTATTGACTTTGGACTTCAAACCAGCAACTTTGGACTTAATCCAGCAAATATGTGGTCATGTATATGATCTCACACTCAAACCAGTGACCCCGTACTGAAGCTGGTGCACCTGTATTCAAGCTAGATGAGCCTATGTTCATGCCAGTGACCTTGGGGTTTCAAACCTGTGTCCACTGTATCCCAGTCTGATGCTTTATCCACTGTGACACTGCCTGGTCAGGCTTCATCTGTGTTTTTAAGTGTCAATCTGCTTGGTAAAGTACTCATTTATTTATTATTTTATTTTTGAGCCCAGTAGATTGCTGATCTGTGTTTTCTCATATCTCATTAAATATTTTTAAAACTTTAATTTTAAATTCTTTATTATTTAACTACAAGTTTTTCTTGTGATTAATATTTTTTTCTAAAGATTTTTAGTTTTCTTTCTGAAATTTTTGATGGTTTTCTGTAGCCAAGGTATTTGGTTTATTTTTCTTTGATGGCATTTGAAAAGGTATTGGTAAGAATGCTAACAAAAAACAAACAACAAAATGAAAAGTAAGACTTGAAAAAATACAATTAAATTGTAAAAATTAAAAATATAGTGTAAAGTAAAAAGAAAAACCACAAAAAATAAATACTAAAAACCAAAAAAATAAGCAAAACACCCACACAAAATAATAAAATATGTAAAAATTTTAAAAATGAAATTCAGAAGAAAAATAGAAAAAAACATTAAAAATTTAAAATTTTTAAAATAAAAACAGTTTTGAGATGTTACTGTTTTCTTCCACTTGGTGTCTCTGTATTACAGGTTTTAGTTTTAAAAAATTCCTTGGGTTGACCTCTATTGAAATGTTGTTGTTGCAATATTGTAGGCGGGACTTCAGTTGCATTTGTGTGTAGGAATTTTGTGAGGGTTTCAGAGGTTTAAGCTTTACACCCTAACAATGGCTATCTCTGGTCTGCCTCTGATCACTCCTTCTTGCATCTCAACAGACCAGGGAATAAGATGTGGGCACCTGTCTTCTGGGCAGAGAGTGACACTGGCTAGTTTGCTGTGGGTTCTTTCTATGCTCTCTCTGTACCTGCGAGGTAAGGGAGGCAGGGACTAGGAGGCTGGGGGTGGCCACACTTTGTTTTTCTCGGTCTCTGCACTGAGTGTGGGTAGTCGGCTGACCATGGGAACACTGGATGGGACTTGTCATTCTGTCACCACTTTGGTTTATATCACCCCATCTGCCCTTCAATCTCTTTGCTCCTCTGACAGAAATAGACATTGTCACTACAGGATTTTTTCATCAATAGTTTTCAGCAGATAAAACCCTGTCACTCAAAGCTTCCCTTCTCTCCAGAGCCCTATCAGTGAGAATAAAACCTATTCACTCCAGGCTTTTCTACAGAGTCCACCATAAATACATTTTATCTTCTGATCCCCTTTCCACCCTCACTTTTAGTCCATTTAGTGCACAGATCTTTCAGGCATGCTGCCAGCCCATCTGAGTTTGCCTTACTGCTTTATAGTTGTTCAATTTGTTGACATTTCAAAGGGAGAGATCAAGAGTATATCTAACATCATCCTTATTCTGATGTCACTTCTGTTAGTTTAAATTTAAATTGTTGCAGTCAGTATGGAAAAGTTTGGAGACCTCTACAAATTTAAAAAAAAACTAGCATATGATTTATCAATTTTACTTCTGTACATAAATCCAAAGTAAATGAAAATAGGATACAGAAGAGATATATACACTCCTACAGTTATTTTAACATATTCACAATAACCAAGATATCAAAACAAAGTAAGTGATTGTCAACAAGTCAATGGACAAAGAACATATTATGTATACATAAGTGTCTATATACATATAAATATATTATATATAATGTTATATAAAATATATGGCATATTAAATGAGAAAGAAGAAAATCCTATCATTTGTGACAATATAGGTGGATATTAGGACATTATGATAAATGAAATTAAGACACATACTGCATAACACCTCTTATATGTAGAATATAACAAAGCCTAACTAAGAGAATCAGAAAGTGGAATGTTAATTACCATGGGCTGAGAGGTGAAGGAAATGGCAAAATTTTGATCACAGAATACAAATTTCCAGTTATAGGATTAGTTATTCAGATATAATGCACAGGCTTTTGATTATAGTTAAAAATACTGTATTATGTACTTGAATTTTTAAAGAGTAGATTTTAAATATTCTCACCAAAAGAAAAGGAATGTTAATTACATGATGTAATAAAGGTGTTAGTTGATGCTACAGTGGTAATCATATTGCAATATATGTGTATATATTTAAACACATTGTGCACCTTAAACTCAAACAAATTTTCATTTTAATTATATCTCAATAAAGCTAAGTATAAACAAAACAAAATTAAAAGTAAAGTAATTGTTATAAAAATGCTAAAACAAAATTTTGAGCACTTTTTTAATGTTACCAAAACAAGTCTCACAACAAAGTAGAAGATATATAAGAAAAAAATTATAGAACTGAAAGGTGTATTAACTGAAATACGAAAAAAAAAACCCTTTCAACAGATTCAATAACAGATTGGAGAAGACAGAGAAAAGTGTCAGTGAACATGAAGAATAGGAAGAAAAATATTATTGTAGAACAATAATAAAAGATCTAGAATTCATGTCACAATAGTCCCAAAAGTAGAGGGAAAAGTATATAATGCCGAAAAATATTTTAAGAAATAAAATTTAAAATTTTCAAGTTTGAACAAAGATATAAATCGACATATCCAGAAACATAGAACCTTCTAAATAAGATAAATCCATAGAAATCCACACTCAGGCACATCATAATCAAATTAGCACGGACCAAAAAATCTCCCCAAAATTTCAACAAGCACAACAACCAGAGACAGAAAAACCTATTCGTGGAGCATCTGAGAGTTTCACACCCTGAAGGCGAAGGTGGGATCGATCAAAAAAATGGCTAAATATATAATCAACCCTGAGGGAAATAAGTCAGACAAAGAAACTCTCTGCCTTCCTCACTAACCTGAGCAAAGGCTGCTTTCACTTGGAACTGAGAATTGGGAGGAGCTAGGGGTGTGGAGGTAGCCAGGCTGCAGCGCAGACATTCGTTCAAGCTGAGGAAAGAGTGTGCCTGTGGTGAATCAGCCCACACAAGCAAACTCCAGTGCGCCACGCCCTGAGCATCCCAGCCTATGGCCCGAGCCATTAGCAACCTCCCAAGCCCCAGGCCCTGGGCAGCCCAGCCTCCCGTGCTCCCAGCTGTGAGCAGCCCAGCCCCCCCGCGCAGCGGACCTTGAGCACCCCAGCCTCCCGTGCAGGGCTGTGAACAGCCCAGCCCCCCACGTGCCAGGCCACGAGCAGCCCAGCCTCCCACGCCAGGCTGTGAGCAGCCCAGGCTCCCGTGCACCATGCTGGGAGCAGCCCAACCTCCCACATGCGAGTAATTGCCCGGGCCACGAGCAGCAGCTGCCAGCGGCAAACAGGGAGTGCACCAAAGTGAACTTCCCTACATCTGAGCTTCTCTAGGCAGGAGGGGTGCCTCACCCAGCCATTCAAGCTAACAATCAAGCATTGGGAGAGGGGCACGTGCGCAGCTTGCAGTTCATTCTGGGAAATTCCACGGATCCAATCGCTGAAATTAGCCTAACCCACAGGCTGCTCACCTCCCAATTGAACTACGTGGCTATAATTGACAAGATCTCTCTCACTCCAGCTATCCAAGACAAGAGGCGTGATATTTTTTAGTGCCTCTTGCTAAAGGGGTGGGGCAACTTCTGATTGGCAGAGCCTCCATACTGAGGGACATACGCTAAAAAGAGGGACTTGGCAGTGTTAAGACCTCCTGTACTGCAGGCAGCGACTAGGGCATCTTCTTCCCAGCCCAAACAGGCTACAAAGTGCAGAAAGCCTGGGGATAGTGGTCCCACAGAGTGCTGGGTGTGCTGAACAGGCCTAGAAGCTCAGAGAACGTCACCTTGAGAGCAATTGGCTCCCGGCTCCACCTGATTACGCTGGCTGCTCTGACTGCCAGAGCCTTACCCAGAGCCCCGCATTAAGTGGGGATAGAGTGGGGATCTGCCAGCTCTCTAAACCTCTTACTCCCCAGGCAGAGGCAAGTGGCAGCCTCATAGCTGGATCATCAGGCTGCTAATTCAGGAAGGAGAGACTAGGAGAGAGGCTCCGGGAAAACGGACTCTCTCATTGTTGGAGTCTGCAAACGCTAACAAGCCTTGACTACCAACGAGACTGAAGACAAATATATGACATTACCGTAGAGTCTCATCAACTGCAAATCCCCACCTAAGTGTGCCACAGGGGCAGAGCCTGGGGTACAGAGTCACCAAATAAGGAAGAGGAAGAGAAAAGAAAAGGGAAGAAGAAGTTAACCTCTCAAATTCAAGAAAAATCCACAGACATTATAATTTGTTCCACTATTTCTTTTGTTTGTTTGTTTCTTTCATCCTCTTGCCTTTATTAGTATTATTTCTATTTCCTCAACCTTGGACCTGTTATTTTCTGCCCATCTTACTCTTTCTTTTTCTTGAACTACACTACCCATAAGTGTTTCATTTTATTTCTTTTCTTCTTCCTTACTCTCCATGAGGGTTATACTCCAAAATCCTTAACTCTCTCTCTCTTTTTGTTTCTTTTTTCTTTCTTCTTCCCTTTCCTTTTCCCCTTTTTCTTGTTTCTCGCTTTCTGTTAGTTTCTTCTTTCCTCCTTTTAATTTTCCTCTCATTCAATCCTCAATCACGAACAAATTATTTAATTTGGGACTCAAGTTTTTTTGGATTTTTTTGTGGCATTTTGGGTGCTTTTTACTTCACTTTTTAAGTCAGTAGCATTCCTCCCAATCCAGGATCTCCATTCTATTCAGTCTTTTCTCCACTTAATACAATAGTTTGTTTTTTTCCCCCCTTGTTCTGGTTTCTCTCTTATCCCTCGAATTATATCTCTTAGTCAACCATTACTTACAAGCAAATCATATTATACTTGATCCAATTTTTTTTCCTTTTTTGCATTTTGTGGGTCCCTACTTCCTTTTTTGTCCCTTGAAGAGTTCCCCCCAACTCAGGCCCTCCATTATAGGCAGTTTTTGTTCCATTTAGCATAATATAATACACAGTTTATCATGATATTTTCCTAAGGAGGAGGGAAGAGGAGGGGAAGAGAAGAAAGAAAAGGAGAGGAAAATAATAAATTATTATTGGGTTTTTTTGTGGGGTTTTTTTCAATTTTTTTTATTTTTTATTTTTATTTTTTTCTACTTTTTATTCTTTATTAATTCTCATTAGTGCTATCAACAAGACCACCCTCAGATGCCATTAAGAAAAAGGAAATCAAATATCATGGATACGAAAGAAAAAGAAGTAACATAGATAGATGTGGAAAAATCTACGGAGAAAAAATTTAATATATTGGAAATCTTGGAGCTAAATGACAGAGAATTTAAAATAGAACTCCTCAAAATACTCAGAGATATACAAGAAAACACAGAAAGGCAATTTAGGGAGCTCAGGAAACAACTCAAAGAACACAAAGAATATATTAGCAAGGAAATTGAAACTATAAAAACAAATCAAACAGAAATGAAAAACCAATTCATGAACTGAAAAATGAGGTAACAAGCTTAGCTAATAGAACAGGCCAGGTAGAAGATAGAATTAGTGACTTAGAAGACAAGAAATTTGAGCACAACAGAGAGAAAAAGAGAAAGACTAAAAAATTAAAATAATGAGAAAGCCCCAAAGAAATTGTCTGGCTCCATCAAAAAGAATAACATAAGAATAATAGGTATACCAGAGGGAGAAGAGAGAGAAAATGGAATGCAGAATTTATTTAAACAAATAATAGATGAGAACTTCCCAAGCCTGTGGAAAGAACTAAAGCCTCAAATTCAAGAAGCAAACAGAACACCAAGTTTTCTTAACCACAACAAACCTACTCCAAGGCACATCATAATGAAAATGGCACAAACCAACAACAAAGAAAAAATTCTCAAGGCAGCCAGGGAAAAGAAGAATACAACATATAAAGGAAGGCCGATTAGATTATCATCAGATTTCTCAGCAGAAACTCTACAAGCTAGAAGAGAGTGGACCCCAATATTTAAATTCCTGAAAGAGAGGAATTTTCAGCCACGAATACCATACCCATCAAAGTTATCCTTCAAGTACGAAGGAGAAATAAAAACGTTCACAAATACAGAAAAGATGAGGGAATTTATCATCAGAAAACCCCCACTTCAGGAAATACTAAAGGGGATTTTACAACCAGATCCAAAGAACAAAACAAAACAAAACCACAAGTAATAGCTCCACCAAGAACACAATAAAACCAAATTTAAATTGTGACAACAAAAGCAAAAAAAAAGGGGGGGGAGAGGATAGAGATTAACAGTAGCAAAAGACAGTGAAGTGCAGAAACACTTGCAAGATAGGGTACTACAATGAATATGATAGGTAGCCTTTTCATTACTTAATGGTAACCACCCTTGAAAAAACCACCACAAAAGCACATGACTTAAAAAAGGTAGCAACTGAGGAAAGAAGTATGGAATACAAACAAACAAAATCAAATGATAAAAAAACAAAAGAGAACAATCAAACAAGTTACAAAACTAACAGAAAGCAATCTATAAAATGGCAATAGGGAATCCACAACTGTCAATAATTACACTAAACATAAATGGTTAAACTCACCAATAAAAAGACACATAGTAGCAGAATGGATTAAAAAAGAAAATCCAACTGTATGCTGCCTACAAGAAACACATCAAAACAACAAGGATAAAAACAAATTCAAAGTGAAAGGCTGGAAAACAATAGTCCAAGCAAATAACATCCAAAAAAAAGCAGGCATAGCAATACTCATATCTAATAATGCTGACTACAAGACAGAAAAAGGACTCAGAGACAAAAATGGTCATTTCATAATGATTAAGGGGATGCTGAATCAAAAAGACATAACAATCCTTAATATATATGCACCAAACCAAGGAGCACCAAAATATATAAGATAGCAACGTATTGACCTAAAAACAAAAACTGACAAAAATACAATCATACTTGGAGACCTCAATACACCACTGACAGCTCAAGATAGGTCATCCAAACAGAAAATCAATAAAGATATAGTGGCCTTAAATGAAACACTAGAGCACCGGATATGATAGACATCTACAGGACACTTTATCCCAAAGCGACAGAGTATACATTTTTCTCTAGTGTACATGGAACATTCTCAAGAATTGACCATATGTTGGGGCATAAAAATAATATCATCAAATTCAGAAAAACTGAAATTGTACCAAGCATATTTTCTGATCATAAAGCATTGAAACTAGAATTTAAGTGCAAAGAAGAGGAAAAAAAAACCCCACAAAAATCTGGAAACTAAACAACATACTTTTAAAAAATGAATGGGTCGAAGAAGAAATAAGTGCAGAGATCAAAAGATATATAGAGACAAATGAAAATGACAATACGACATATCAGAATCTCTGGGATGCAGCAAAAGCAGTGATAAGAGAAAAGTTCATATCACTTCAGGCCTATATGAACAAACAAGAGAGAACGCAAGTGAACCACTTAACTTCACACCTTAAGGAACTGGAAAAAGAAGAAAAAAAACAACCCAAAACCAGCCGAAGAAAGGAGATAATAAAAATCAGAGCAGAAATAAATGAAATAGAGAACAGAAAAACTATAGAAAAAATTAATAAAACAAGGAGCTGGTTCTTTGAAAAGATCAACAAAATTGACAACCCCCTGCCAAGACTTACCAAGAAAAAAAGAGAAAGAACTCATATAAACAAAATCCAAAATGAAAGAGGAGAAATCACCACAGACATCGTAGATATACAAAGAATTATTGTAGAATACTATGAAAAACTTTATGCCACTAAATTCTACAACCTAGAAGAAATGGAAAAATTCCAAGAATACAACCTTCCTAGACTGAGTCATGAAGAAGCAGAAAGCCTAAACAGACCTATTAGTAGAGAAGAAATAGAAAAAACCATTAAAAACCTCCCCAAAAATAAAAGTCCAGGCCCAGACGGCTATACTAGTGAATTCTATCAAACGTTCAAAGAAGACGTGGTTCCTATTCTACAGAAGGTCTTCCAAAAAATTGAAGAAGAAGCAGTACTTCCAAACACATTTTATGAGGCCAACATAACCCTCATTCCAAAACCAGGCAAGTATGGCTCAAAAACAGAAAACTATAGACCAATATCTCTAATGAATACAGATGCTGAAATACTAAACAAAATACTGGCAAATTGAATACAAGAACATATTAAAAAAATAATACATCATGATCAAGTGGGATTCATCCCATAATCTCAAAGGATGGTTCAACATACGTAAAATGGTTAACGTTATACACTACATCAACAAAACAAAGAACAAAAACCACATGATCTTATCAATAAATGCAGAAAAGGCATTCGATAAAATACAACACAACTTTATGTTTAAGACACTCAACAAAATGGGTATAGAAGGAAAATATCTTAACATGATAAAGGCCATATATGATAAACCATCAGCCAACATCATATTAAATGGCATAAAACTGAGGACTTTTCACCTTAAATCAGGAAGAAGACAGGGTTGTCCACTCTCTCCACTATTATTTAACGTGGTGCTAGAAGTTCTGGCCAGAGCAATCAGACAAGAGAAAGAAATAAAGGGCATCCATATCGAAAAAGAAGAAGTAAAGGTATCACTTTTTGCAGGTGATATGATCCTATACATCAAAAACTCAAAAGACTCCACAAAAAGATTACTAGAAACAATAAACCAATACAGTAAGGTCACAGGATACAAAATTAACACACAAAAGTCCATAGCCTTTCTCTATGCCAACAATGAAATATTAGAAAACAAACTCAAAAGAATAATCCCCTTCACTATTGCAACAAAAAAAATAAAATATCTAGGAATAAACATAACAAAGAATGTAAAGGACCTATATAATGAAAACTACAAAGCATTGTTAAGGGAAATTGAAAAAGATACAATGAGATGGAAAAATATTCCTTGTTTGTGGGTAGGAAGAATAAATATAATCAAAATGGCCATATTACCCAAAACAATATATAAATTTAATGCAATTCTCATCAAAATTTCTATGACATTCTTTAAAGAAATGGAACAAAAAATCATCAGATTTATATGGAACTATAAAAAAACCTGATTTGCCAAAGCAATCCTAAGGAAAAAGAATGAAGCTTCTGCATTACAATACCTGACTTCAAACTATATTATAGGGCCATGATAATCAAAACAGCATGCTATTGGCAGAAAAACAGACACTCAGACCAATGGAACAATGGAACAGAATAGAAAGTCCAGAAATAAAACCACATATATATGGTCAAATAATTTTTCATAAAGAGGCCATCAACACACAATGGAGAAAAGAAAGCCTCTTCAATAAATGGTGCTGGGAAAACTGGAAAGCCACATGCAAAAGAATGAAACTCGACTACAGCTTGTCCCCTAGTAGGAAAATTAATTCAAAATGGATCAAAGACCTAAATATAAGACCTGAAACAATAAAGTACATAGAAGAAGACATAGGTACTAAACTCATGGACCTGGGTTTTAAAGAGCATTTTATGAATTTGACTCCAAAGGCAAGAGAAGTGAAGGCAAAGATAAATGAATGGGACTACATCATACTAAAAAGTTTTTGCTCAGCAAGTGAAACTGACAACAAAATAAACAGACAGCCAACTAAATGGGAAATGATATTTTCAAACAACAGCTCAGATAAGGGCCTAATATCCAAAATTTACAAAGAACTTATAAAATTCAACAACAAACAAACAAACAATCCAATAAAAAAATGGGAAGAGGACATGAACAGACACTTCTCCCAGGAAGAAATACAGATGGCCAACAGATATATGAAGAGATGCTCATATTCATTAGTTATTAGAGAAATGCAAATCAAAACTACAATGCGATACCACCACACACCTGTTAGATTAGCTATTATCAACAAGACAGGTAATAGCAAATGTTGGAGAGGCTGTGGAGAAAAAGAACCCTCATTCACTGTTGGTGGAACTGTAAAGTAGTGCAACCATTATGGAAGAAAGTATGGTGGTTCCTCAAAAAACTGCAAATAGAACTACCTTATGACCCAGCAATCCCTCTACTGGGTATATACCCCAAAACCTCAGAAACACTGATAAGTAAAGACACATGTAGCCCCATGTTCATTGCAGCATTGTTCACAGTGGCCAAAACATGGAAACAAACAAAAAGCCCTTCAATAGAAGACTGTATAAAGAAGATGTGGCACATATACTCTATGGAATACTACTCAGCCATAAGAAATGATGACATCGGATCATTTAAAACAAAATGGTGGGACCTTGTCCTGACCTGTGTTGGCGCAGTGGATAAAGCGTCGACCTGGAAATGCTGAGGTTGCCGGTTCGAAACCCTGGGCTTGCCTGTTCAAGGCACATATGGGAGTTGATGCTTCCAGCTCCTCCCCCCTTCTCTCTCTCTGTCTCTCCTCTCTCTCTCTTTCTCTCTCTCTGTCTCTCCCTCTCCTCTCTAAAAATGAATAAATAAAAATTTTTTTAAAAAAATGGTGGGATCTTGATAACATTATATGGAGTGAAATTAGTAAATCAGAAAAAACCAGGAACTACATGATTCTATACATTGGTGGGACATAAAAACGATACTAAGTGACATGGATAAGAGTGTAGTGCTTACCGGGGGTGGGGTGGAGGGGAGGCGTGGGAGGGAAGGAGGAGAGGGTGAGGGCGAGGGGCACAAAGAAAACTAGATAAAAGGTGCTGGAGAACAATCTGACTTTGGGTGATGGGTATGCAACATAAGTGAATGACAAGATAATCTGGACATGTTTTTTTTGAATATATGTACCCTGATTTATTGATGTCTCCCCATTAACATTAATAAAAATTCATTAAAAATAAAATAAATAAAATGATTAATTCAAAAAAAATAAAATAAAATAGACTTGTGTCATCCTAACAATTGATATAATTATATAAGAAGTTTAAATATATAATAAAGTTAGTCATCCAAAAATATCATATAAATAAAGTATCATTTTATAATTATTGTTAAGATAACTGAATTACATTTTTGGGAGAGAAATTTCTTTTAAAATATCTATTTAGATACGTATTTTATATAAAATTCAAATAAACAGAAGAATAATGAAGGACTGCATATTATATAATGGCATAGAAAAGCTAGCAGAAAATAAAATAAGATATTTGAATGGATAAAAACTTTTCACAATTTAAAGCAATAAATATTTAAAAGTAAGATGGACAGATTCAATTATAAAAAATGTGAAACATTTTTTCAACAGAACAAGAAATGAAAATCAACCAGAAAATTATACATTGGTATCAAGTAAGACAGATCAAGAAGTTAAAAAAGAGGATTCAAATTTATAAGAATATAATTAAGGTGATAATGAGTAAAGGGAATGAATAGCCAGTAAAATAGAAAACAACTAAAAGAGAGAATATAAGAAAAAATGTTGATCCTCACTAGTAAGTAAACTGTGTGACTTGAAACAGTAATAAGATGCCATTTTGCCCCTACTAAATTAGAGAGATTGAACCTACTTAAATCAGAAAAATCTGTGATTAAATTAGTGTACTCTATCTTTGATGGTGACATTGTAAACTGATATAACATGGAAAACAATTTGACAGTATATGTCAAGAACCATAAAGTTTTGTCTGTCCAGGCAGTGGTGCAGTGAATAGAGAATCAGTCTGAAACGCTGAGGACCCAGGTTTGAAACCCCTATGTCACTGGCTTGAGTTCAGGCTCACTAGTTTGAGTGGGGTGTCACCAGCTTGAATGTGAGATCATAGACATAACCCCATGGTTGCTGGCTTGAGCAAGGGGTCACTGGCTTGTCTGGAGGCCCCCAATCAAAGCTCATATGAGAAAGGAATCAATGAACCACGAAGGTGCCACAATTATGAGCTGCTGCTTTTTATCTCTCTCTCATCCTGTTTCACTATCCCTGCCTGTCCTTCTCTCTCTTTTTCTTGCTATAACCGCCCCCAAAACAAAAAACAAAAAAAGCAAACAAACAGAAAAACAACCATAAAGTTTCTGAACCTTATTTTACTTTTGGAAAATAAGCCTAAGGCATTATTTGTTAGAGCACTATCTATAATAGCAAATAATTGGAACCCAGGTAAAAGTCTAAAAATATCGATAGTTGAATTAGTAACTAAATTACAGTGTAAAAAGTAGGCATTAAATTACAATTGTAAATAGTTAACAACTTGAGATATATGTAAGAGACATTATTATGTAATAAAAGGATTTTATTTAGAAAACAATAAAGATATGAAGATGCAGATGTGGATTTAACAGGTATTTAACATTATGAATTTTATACTTAGGAGTTGTGCTTAGTATGAGATTATATATATTATCACTTTTGATCAAGATTTCAAACTTTGAACAAATAATATTTATTTTTTTAAATTACTGCATTACACAGAAGGATAACATATTGTCAAACATATCTTTTCTCATGTAAGGCATACATGCCTAGCCACTAAACACTAAACTCATCTCATTGAAAATATATAGTGTATAATTATTTTTAAGCATTAGTGATAATACATTTTTACAATCTCAACTTAGTGCCTCAACAACTAACAGTATTAATTAAAACTCCAATGTTATGAATTGAGTGGAAAATGATTGTACGACCATTGCATGTTGATTTTAGCAATATCATAACAGTATTTCATCATTTCTTATGGCTTAGAAGTATTCCATGGTAAAAAATACCACATCTTCTTTATCCAATCCTCTATCGAGGGCCACTTGAGTTGTTTCCATGTCTTTGCCCTCGTGAATAGTGCTATCATGAACATGGGAGATTCATGTGTTTTTGCATAGAAATGTTTTCAATTTTTTCAGGTAGGTACTAGTAGAGGGATTGCTGGATCATATGATAGCTCTATTCATAATTTTCTTTGAGGAATTGCCATACTGTCTTCTATAATGGCTGTACCAATTTACATTCCCACCAGCAGTGAATGAAGGTTTCTTTTTCTACACACCATCTACAATATTTGTTATTACCTGTTTGTTGATGCTAGCCATTTTAAGAGGTGTGAGGTGGTGTCTCATTGTACATTTGATTTACATTTCTCTGATAGCTAGTAAAATGAGCATCTTTTTATACAACTCTTTGTCATTTGTATGTTTTCATGAGAAAGGTGGTGGGTTACTTATATGATGTTGAATTTTATGAGTTTTTCAAAATATATTTTGAATATTAACCCCTTGTCAAAGTAGTGTTCTGCAAATATCATCTTCCATTTAGTTGACTGTCTTTTGTTTTGTTGTCAGTTTCCTTGGCTGCACAGAAGCTTTTCAGTTTGATATAGTCACATTTTTTAAATATTTGCTTTTATTTTCCTTGCCTTTGGGGTCAAATTTATAAGATGGTTTCTATGGCAGATCCATAAATTTAGTACCTATGTTTTCTTCTATGTAATTTATTGTTTCAGATCTTGTATTTAGGTATTTGATCTATTTTTATTTATTTTTTGTTGATAGGGACAAAGTATAGTTTTCTATTATTCATTTGCATAAGGTTTTTCAATTATTCCCAGCATCATTTATTGAAGAAGCTTTTATTTCTCCATTGTGTGTTTTTGGCTCCTTTGTCAAAAATTATTTACCCATATCTATGTGGTTTCATTTTGGGGCTCTAAATTCTGTTCGACCAGTCTGTTTGTCTGTTTTTCTGCCAATACCATGGTGTTTTGATTGTTGTTCTTCTGTAGTACAATTTGTAGTCAGATAGGTTGATACCTCTGGCTCTGTTCTTTTTCCTCAGAATTGCTTTGGTTATTCAGTGTATTTCGTGGTTCTATACAAATCTGTAATTTTTTGTTTTAGTTCTTTAAAACTGACTTTGGGATTTTAATGAGGATTGCATTAAATTTGTATATTCCTTTTGGTAATATGTCCATTTTAACTACATTGATTCTTCTAACCCAAAAACATAGAATATCTTACTATTTTATTTTGTCTTTTTTAATCTCATTTTTTTGGTGACAGAAAAAGAGACAGAGAGAGGGACAGAGAGGGGCAGACAAGAAGGCAGAGAGATGAGAAGCATCAATTTTTTGTTGCAGCACCTTAGTAGTTCATTAACTGCTTTCTCATATGTGCCTTGACTGGGGGGGGGGGGGGCTAGAGTAGACTGAATGTCTCCTTGCTCAAGCCAGCAACTTTAGGCTTAAGCTGGTGAGCCTTGCTCAAACCACTTGCACCCATGTTCAAGCTGATGACCTCGGGGTTTTGAACCTGGGTACTCTGTGTCCCTTTCCAACACTGTATCCACTGTGCCACCACCTGGTCTGGCTCATCATATCCTGTGTTAAGTTTGTTTCTATGTATTTTATTTTTTTGTTGCAATTGTAAAATAAATGTTATTTTGTTTTTTATTTTTCTTAGGTTTTATTGTTAGAACAAAGGAAAACAGTAGATTTATATATATTAATTTTGTATTTTGTAACCTTACTGTATTTGATTTTGTTTCTAGTAATTTTCCGTACAGTCTTTGGGGTTTTCATCTGCAAAAAGTGACATTTTTGCTTCTTCTTTCCCAATTTGAATGCTTTTTATTTCTTTCTCTTGCATGATTTCTCTTTCTAGGACTTTCAGAATTATGTTGAAGAAGAGTGGTAACAGTGAGCATCTTTGACTCTTTTCTGATTTTACAGGAAAACCTTTTAGGTTTTTACCATTGAGTATGATATTGGCTAAAATATGACCTCAAATAAGGCCTTTATTATATTTCCTTCTATACCTATTATATTGAGTGTTTTAATAATAAGTGGATATTGTATCATGTCAAATGACTTTTCTGCATCTGATATTTTTTCTTAGAGAACACATTTCTTAGAGAACACATAATACTGTTCTGATGGTTATATAATGTACAATCACTGTTATGTTCACCTGAAACTAATATAATACTGCATGTCAACCGTAATTGAAAAATAAAAATGTCTTAAAATAGAAAAGGTATGAATTCTATGCCCTGGCCGGTTGGCTCAGTGGTAGAGCGTCGGCCTGGCATGCTCCAGGAGTCCTGGGTTCGATTCCCAGCCAGGGCACACAGGAGAGGTGCCCGTCTGCTTCTCGACCCCTCCCCCTCTTCTTCCTCTCTGTCTCTCTCTTCCCCTCCGGCAGCCAAGGCTCCATTGGAGCAAAGTTGGCCCAGACACTGAGGATGGCTCTGTGGTCTCTGCCTCAGGCACTAGAATGGCTCTGGTTGCAACAGAGCAAAGCCCCAGATGGGCAGAGCATTGCCCCCTGGTGGGCATGCCGGGTGGATCCCAGTTGGGCGCATGCGGGAGTCATTCTGACTGCCTCCCCATTTCCAACTTCAGAAAAATACAAAAAAAAAATAAGAAAAGGTATGAATTCTAAAGCTTTATTAATGCAGTCCAAATGCTCTCTCTTCAATTTAATAGTTATGTGAACTTGAGAAAGTTACATTTTCTCAAAAATATTTCACAGTTTCCAGATCTATGAAAAAAAGCTTTTTTTCTAGTTATGTTTCTAATTTTGATTTTAATTATTTTTTCTCTGTAAACCTCTGTTTCTTATCAATGAAAGAGTTATCTACTGAATCTCAGAAACATGTTTCCTTTTACTACTTTTTAAAAGTACCCATCGTTATAAAAACTGCTTTTTTAATTAAAATTTTGCTAAGAAGGCAGATTTTATGTTAAGTGCCTTTACTACAGAAGAAAAACAAATGAAAAAAAAGGGGGTAGAAGAAAACTACTGGAGGTGATGGATGTTTATGGCCTTGACTGTGTTGATTGTTTCACAGGTCTACAAACACATTGAGTTTTAAACATTAATTATGTATAAATTTTTGGATGCTAATCATGTTTAAATAACTCATTTTAAAAGTACCAAATTAGCTGCATTCTACAAGTTTTCATGTGAAGAATTTTTATTCTACAGTTTTAATTATTAAATTTTTATTATGAATTTTTTTTGACTTGTAAAATTTTAGTAATTTTTTAATATCCAAATGTATAAGGCTTTTATCATTTCAATGTAGTGATACAACATGGTGTGTATGATTTAAATTTTTAAAATGTTTTGAAAACTGCCTGACCAAGCAGTGGCACAGTGTATAGAGCATCAAACTGGGATGCAGAAGACCCAGGTTCAAGACCCCAAGGTTGCCAGCTTGAGTGCAGGCTCATGTGGTTTGAGCAAAGCTTACCAGCTTGGACCCAAGGTCACTGGCTTGAGCAGGGGTTACTCGGTCTGCTGTAGCCCCACTGTCAAGGCACATATGAGAAAGTAATCAATGAACAACTAAAGTGTCACAACAAAAAACTAATTATTGATGCTTCTCATCTCTCTCTGTTCCTGTCTCTCTGTCCCTATCTATCCATCTCTCTGACTCTCTGTCTGTCAAAAAAAATAAAACAAATATCTCTCATTAAAAAAATGTTTTGAAAACTGTTGGAGGCAGATACATATTTCTTCAATTATAAGAACACTAATTTTGTTATTCAAATTTTCTATATGCTTACTATTTTAATTCTGTTTTTTACCTGTCAGTATTTGAGAGTGGTCTGATGATATCTCCTACTATATTAGTAGAATTATCATTTTTATTTTAATTCTATCAATCCTTGCTGTATACATTCAATGCTATATTTTTAGGCATTAAAAATTATTTATGGCCTGACCTGTGGTGTTGCAGTAGATAGAGCATCAACCTGGGATACTGAGGTCA
The DNA here is from genome assembly GCF_036850995.1 of Saccopteryx leptura. Lineage (NCBI taxonomy): Eukaryota > Metazoa > Chordata > Mammalia > Chiroptera > Emballonuridae > Saccopteryx > Saccopteryx leptura. Next base: position 118,826,947 of record NC_089516.1, read on the forward strand.
CCGGTTCAAAACCCTGGGCTTGCCTGATAAAGGCACGTATGGGAGTTGAAGCTTCTTGCTCCTCCCTCTGTTCTCTCTATCTCTTTCTTCTTTCCCTCTCTCTCACCTTTCTTTCTAAATGTGAATAAATAAAATCCAAAAAATAGGTTATGTTATGTCTCTGGTGAATAAAATATGGGAGACATTATGGAGGTTCCTCAAAATATTAGGAATACAACTACCATATTATTGAGCAATTTCTGTACTAGGTATCTACTCAAAACACTTGAAAACATTGGTATATAAAGACACATGCACTCCCATGTTTATCACAGCACTATTCACAGTGGCCAAGACATGGAAACAACCAAAGTGTTACTTCATAGATGATTCAATAAAGAAGAAGTGGTACATTTATATCATGAAATACTACTCAGCCATATGAAATGATGACATAGTGCCATTTGTAACAACATGTATGGACTTGAGTGAAATAAGTAAATCAGAAAAAGCTAAGAACTATATGATTTTAAACATGGTGAGGTATGAAATTGAGTCTCATGGACATAGAAAAAACTGAAGTGGTTACCAGAGGGAGGATGATGGTGAGAGAGGAGAAAAGAAAGACAAATATATGGTGACAGAAAATAATTTGATCTTGGGTGAAGGGCACACAAACTAGTCAATGGTTCAAATGCTATACAGATGTTTGCCTAAAACCTATTTATTTTTATTGACCAATGTCACCAAATTAAATTAAAATTTTAAATAAAAAGAAAGAACGTTGTGTCTGGCATTCTGCTAGAAGCAGTAGAGTTCTCACCAGATTTTGACTGTAGTAATCATCTTAATAGAGTACCTTATTTGTCATATGTCTACAGCAAGCATTTTTAATGTTATGATACTTGTGCCCCTTAAGATCAAAATAAGTGTAAGAATTATTTTAATATAAAAATCCATCATTAGTTAAATCTTTATTTCATTTCTGAGCTAGCCCACAGGATTCATGTGTGCTCTGTTTCCCTGATTGTATTCCACTCTTTGGTTACTGCATCCTATCACCTAGAGTAAAAAAGACAGAGAATATTTTTATGATAATCCTCTGATTCATGAGTTAAGAGTAATGTTTAAGGATATAGTCCTTGTGTACTATAAGATATTAGAATAATTTTCATAGATCATTAAATACTCAAGCTGTTTACATTAATGTGTCATTTAACTGTCAGAATCCGATGTTTGGTCTAGAATTGTGTTGTATAATATGGTAGCCACTAGCCACATGTGGTTATTAAATGCCTGAAATGTGTTTAATTAGTTGGAAAAAAATCCCAGGTATTCATCGACAGGGGAATGGATAGAGAAAATGTGGTATATACATTTAAATGATTATAGAGCTTCATAAAAGAAAGAAATCTTGATATTTGTGACAACATGGATAAAATTATAGGGCATTATGTTAAATTAAATAGGGACAGATACTGCAGGGCTTCACTTATATGAGGTATCCAAAATAGTCAAACTCATAGATGTTGCAAGTGTCTTTAAATATATTTATACAAATCACTACTTTGAAATTATATCATTTATTAATGTCCTGCTGGATTTTATTTAATACATTTTATATTATTAAATAATAATTATTAAAATATTTGATATCATTAGTTAATATTAAATAATATATTGATAAAAAACACATTGTGTTACTATATGCGTCTCATTATGTTGCTATCGGTTAGTGCTGCGATAGAACATTATAGCCAAATTAAACTAGATTCTGGGATTTTTTCCTTTCTTCTTTTCCCAAGTAAAAATAGGAGAGATGAAGAGACAGACTCCCACCTGCGTCCTGACTGGTTTTCCACCTGGCAACCCTGGTCTGGGGCCTATGCTCTGTCTATTTGGTGCCATGCTCACAACTGAGGTACCTTTTAGTGCCAGAGGCAGAGGCTCTGTGGAACCATACTCAGCTCCTGGGCCTATGGAGTTGAACCAATCAAGCCATGACTGAGGGAGGTGAAGAGAGAGAGCGTGAGAGAGAAGAGGGAGAGGGAGACGTAGAGAAGCAGGTAGTCACTTCTTCGGTGTGTCCTGACTGAAAATTGAACCCTGGCATCCCAGGACATCCACACACAGGGCTGATGCTCTATCACTGAAGCATCTGGCCAGGACCAGTTCTATGTTTATTACTTAGGTTCTATGAGTAGACTTTGGATGTCTATAACCTCCCTTGAATGTATATGCAAAATTGTGTGACATTGTGTATATAAGTATTTTTATTTAATCCAATTCTCAAAGAATTGCAATACTCCCACCTCAAAAGAGATTGAGAACAACTAGCTTACACCACAAAATTTATTGATTTTTGTATTGCCACAGATGAGACTGTACAAGTGGAAGTCCTATAGTACATCCTGAAATTGAAAGGATGTTTAAAAATTCATTCATTCATTCATTTGTTCATTCAATTAATACCTCCTGAATTCCTACTCAGGTAGTAATTATTGTGGTTGCCACATGTCTTTATTAACATGATTTCATGGTACATCTTCTTGTGACAGACGATATAGACGTGAATGGTCCGATTATGGGTTGTAAGTAAAGATTTGGATATTTCAAATTCATACACTCATAATTCACATCATTGTCAGTTAATTACAATCTTATATAATGTCTCAAAAGGAGAATTCTGCTGTATGATGAGAAGGGAACAAAAGAAAACTTCCTGATGTGGCATTGAAAGGGCTCTTGGGTTGAAACTTTAAGAAAATGCATTTTAAATAACACAACCCAGAATTCCCTATGTTTTAATCTTTTTGGAGTGCTTTTACATGCATTGTCTCATTTGCTCATTTGATTTTACAAGTGAATGCACTTAAGCAAGGCAGATAGTATCACTTTCATTTTTTTTTTATGTAGCAGACAGGCTGACTCCTAAAATGCAACTCAGAAGCAGAAGTAGTTGCAACCTTAGAATTCTCCTTTCTCATAATTTTCTTTCTATCCTCAAGAATTTTGGAAAAAAAATGTGCTTTCATCTGCGTACCTCAAAGCCATTCACTTCTTTTCTCACATCTATTTTGCTCCTAGCTTCAATCTGAGATTTGTTCCAAAGATAAGGATAGGAGAGATTCTTCTGAATAACCACAGATAAGAAGTTTTGCTCCAAACAGAGGGGTGTACTTTTCTAGAAACAGAAATAAGGTAGGCCCTTAAGTGAAAATATAGCAAAATTAACATTAATAGTTTTCTTTAAAATATCCAAAGATAAGAACTAGAATGTGTAGAAAATACTGTGATGCACTGTCTAGAAACTTTCTTTGGTAATGACAGCCCTCAGCACTCAGTAATCTATAGGAACCTGCACAGTTGAAGATAATATCCCCTTTTTTAGTTGGCCTATGTTCAATGACTGGTGGATATAACAATTTGGTCATTCTGCCCCATCTCAAAACAGTGATGAGGACTATCTCATCTTTACATCACCCTATAGAGTTGGCTGAGGCTTCAATTGAGACTATTTCACAGCTCACCTTTCACCTTTTGCAAATCCTTATTCTCTATTCATCTTCACTGTCAGTTTTTACCTCTATGGCACTTGTTAATGAGATTGCTGTATTCTAATCTTTTAATCATCTGATTTCTGGAGAACTAACCTACTATACCTGAGACCAACAATGATTTAGAAAGCAAATATTGGGATGGGACTTTAAGTTTGGATCACAAGCTGCCTAATTGGTAATGAGACCTCCATCAGAGATGGAGCTCAGGGGAGTTCTGACACAAGGTAGTGGTATAACTGTTAACATTTTATATGTAACAAACTGGTGTAACATGTTATTGGAAAATTATGTGGTGTGGTATATCAGGTTTCTGAGAAATGGGGTGAGTAGATAGTCACTGTAAGGGCATTGAAATGTTGTCCTAATAAGCTTGATTGACATTTTCCTTGGGGGGGGGGGAGAAAAATGCTAAGTATGATTTATTAGCAATTCAAGGCTAAGTGTGAAACCTGGAAGGTTTCCTTGGTAGCATATAAGGAGATTCTCTTTTCCTTAAGCAGAAGAATGAAGAAAGCTGAGAATAAGACCTAAGACTTAATTGTAAGAATAACTGAGTTCCAAAGAAATTAAATTTTCAGCCAAGGCTACTTTAATAAGGTGGCTCCTGCTGGGAAAGGATGGGATACTAACACATTGTATAAAGACATGTGAACAAACTGAATCTGCAGATTTTCCTGAATCCTCTGATCATGTAAAAGATAGCCACTCCTTCCAATGATGGTCTAGTATTCCTTCCTTTTTTGGATGGTGTAAGGAAAACGGCTGTGTTAGGAGTGCTTGCAGGTTTACTGGTTGCAAGCACTTTGCTTGATTGATGTGTGGGCACATGGGAGTGCCATGTACATGTGGTTTATGTAAGGCTGCAGGTGCTTTCCCTCCATGGCAATTCTCCAAGATTGATCTCCCCTCAGCATGAGTTGTGCTTTTCCCTGCTTTCTTGCCCTTCAATGTGCTTGCATGTCTTTGCAAACCTCCAATAAATGAGTGTAGTTCAAAGCTTTCATGTTCCATAGTTACTCTAACATCTGCCCAAAATCAATGAGAATTTGCCTGGCCTAAACAACCAGCATTACATCTGGTATAGTCAGCAGGATTCACAGCGAATTGGTATGGAGCTGCTGACACCCTTGAAGGCTGAGGTAGAGGAGTGATCATTATTCTTCAGTATTTGGTTCCCCATGGCTGTCCTTTTGTGGGCCATGGGCTGGGTGTTTTTAATAGCCCTGTGAGATGAAACTGAGAGCTTTTTGTGAGAGGCTGTCTAAGGTCGAGAGATCCAGTGTGAGCTGCAGACTGAGCAGCAACAATGACATGAGCAGGAATGGTTACTGGAGAAATAGTTGCAAATCTGAGAACTGCAGGTCAGACTGCAGGCTGAGAACTAGTGGTGGAATAAAATAGAGTGAGCAGTAGAGAGAAATGCTCCCCAGGTTTGAGAGCTGCAGTATGAGGTGTAGGCTGAGCACCAATGGTACCTGAAATTGAAATGGTTTCTGGAGAAGTAACTGGGGGTTCACAAATTGCAGTTTCCCCAGGAAGCTGAATGTTGGCAGTAATAGCTGTTGAGGAAACAACTGTAGCTTCAGAAGCTTGAGTTTCAGCTTCAGACTGAGAGCTGATAGCTGCAGGAGCCAAAGCAGGAGTGGAAGAATAAACTGCATTTATTCCAGTGGAGTTGCTCTGAGTAAGCAGGAGCAGGCATTTCTAACTCTTCTGAGGGGGATGTTCAAGCTGCAACTACCATCCATGGACTTAAAGCCCAGTTGCTGGTCGCCAAGAAGATAAGGACCCAGCAACCAAGAGTCTCTCAGGGACAAGCACAACCCCTTCCTCAGGTAGAGCACTCAGTGGTCTGGCCCTATATCCAGTCAGAGATGATGGGGTTGGGGGTGCAACTTCAACAGAAACTCAATGAGCCCTGGTAGTCTGGTTGCTGCAGTTGTGGGACATAAGGGTTGATTACATCATGCTTTCCAGAACAGAGATGGAGAAATTGGCCACCATTACCACACACTACTCCTTGAGTCAGCATCCTCAGAACTTCCATGAAAACTCAGGAAACCATACCCTATTAGAATGGGTGATGACTGGTATTCATATGATCTGACAGAATGCTGGAGACTTGTTAGGCTCAGTGAGTCAGTGGCAGTGCTATAGTGAACTGCCCCTGGTCTTTCAAGAACTAGATATGAAGAATGCTGCTTTCAAACTGAGGTCCTGTGGGCCATACAATGAAGTGTTTACAGCCTGGATGAGGGATCTTATTCTCTTCAGGACCCCATCAGTCCTTTTTGGGTCATTAATGGCTATCATGGACCCCTATGTGGAATAGTACATCAACACAGTAATGCAGATGGTAGCATATTTGGGGAAGCTGGAGGCAGCATGGAATCACAAAACTGTGAGGGCTGCTTCCCATGCTGCCTCTTCAACTAGCAAGAAAAATGGGCCTGTGAAAGTTTCCTGAACAGAGATGTGGGTAGATTTGATTGTGGCTGGGGAAGATAGAGAGAAATTGGATGTCAAGCCTAATAAAATTGTTTTGCAGCTTTGGCAGCCCCTTAATCCAGGACAGAGTTTCCAACCACTGAGACAAATGGCCCCAGCAGCTACCAATAAAACAGTTGGTACATGGGTGGCATGGTTACAAAATGATATAATGGAGATCAATGAGGAAGAGGAGGACCACCGTAGGGGAAGACTGAGGGACCTGTCTAAAAGGGAAGGGCCGGGACCAGAAGCCCCACTTGAAACTGGCTATCCACTGGTGCTCCTCTAATGTACAACCAGTATTGGCCTTGGTGAATACAGGTGCAGAATGTTCCCTCCTTTATGGGAACCCAGAACAGTTTTTTGGGACCTCAGTGGCCAGTGAACAGTTATGGTCAAACTGTTCAAGTGAAGCCAATAAGTATTCTTTTGGGGATAATAAGTCTATCTCCTAAGCCATATAAGGTATTTGTATTTCCTATTTCTGAATATATTGGGGGGCTAGAAGTCTTATAATGACTGTGGTTGGAAACTACAACCAGAAAATCCCACCTGTAAGTCTGGATTGTGAAGGCAGTGTTGCAGGGAAATGCAGCACATTCCCCCTTTGCAATTACCCATTCCTTAGTGTGACTAGCATGAAGCAGTACCGCCTGCCAGGTGGCTATAAAGAAATTACTGGAACAATCCTTGAACTAGAAAAACAGGGGACCAGCCAGCCAGCACACAGCTCTTACACTCGCTACTGTGGCCAGTGTACAAACCAAAAGAACCTGAGAAATGACGGTAGATTATAACCAACTTAATAAAGTTTTCCTCCTTTGCTTGTTGTTGTATCCTTGATAACTAACCTGATGGATCAGTTATGTCATGACTTGGGAACATACCACTTTGTGGCAGATTTGGCTAATGCCTTTTTCTCTACTGATATAGCCGCAGAGAGTCAAGACCAATTTGCCTTCACTTGAGAAAGGCAGCAATAGACTTTTACAGTGTTACCGCAGAGCTATTTGCATAGCTCCACCTTCTGTCATGGGCTGGTGGCTGCTGAACTGGCTAAATGGAAAAACCCAGAGGCAATTCATATGTATCATTATATTAATTACATTATGCTAACTAGTACTCTCTTCCAGAATTGGAGCAAGTAGTCCCTACCCTGCTATCCCATATGAAAGCATGTGGCTGCATGGTCAATGAGAAAAATTACAAGGACCTGGGTTACCTGTTAAGTTCTTGAGAATTGCCTGGTAGGGTAAGACAAAAGTTATCCCTGACACAATTATAGATAAGATACAAGCATACCCCATGCCCACTACTGTAACGCAGTTACTGGAATTCCTAGGTCTGTTGGCATATTGGCAAGCATTTATACCTCATTTAGCTCAGTTACAGTGCCCCTTATATCACCTTATTCAAAAGAAGGTTTTGCTGGGATTAGACTGAGCAGGCAAAGGTGCCTTTGCAGCAGATAAGAGAGCTGTCAAGGTGGCATAGGCCTTGAATGTGTTTGATCCTGCCAGGCCCTGTGAGTTAGATGTCCATGTAACTTCTGAGGGGTTTTGATGGGGCTTTTGGCAATGGACAAAGTGCCTATGAAAATTTATTGGGTTTTGGTCTCAGTTGTGGAAAGGCACTGAAGTCCATTACTCATTAGTGGAGAAGCAGCTGGCAGCTGTGTATGCTGCCCTCCTGGCCACTGAGAGCATTACAACCACAACTCCAGTTACAGTCAAGACCACAAACCCTATTGCAGGATCGGAGAGAAAAACCAAACCTCGTAGTGGTACAGCCCAATCCGCCAACCTGGCCAAGCGTGGTGCATACTTAAAACAACACAGTGCTCTTTTCCTCAATCTGTTGAGAGCAGGACTGTAGGAAATATTGCGTCCAGTCAGCTTTGCAATCTTAGAGTTAGGTGCAGCTTGGCCTCAGGAGGCAGAAACTGAAGTCAGTCCCTACCAGGAGGGGCAACTACTCATTCCCCAGGGTGCCTGGTATACTGATGGTTCTAGCAGGGGCCAACCTTCCAAGTGGATGGCCATAGCCTTCCATCTGGCCACTGAGACTATTTGGATGGATACAGGTACAGGCCATAGAAGCCAATGGGTGGAATTACAAGCCATAAAAGTTGTTTCCCGTAATGAAACTTTACCTCTGGTGATCTGTACTGACATCTGGGCTGTCTATCATAGACTGATCCTTTGGATTGCTACTTGGCACATTAACCAGGGGATGGTAATTCACCATCCACTATGGGGTCAGGCCATGTGGCAGGACTTATGAGAAATAGGACACCAGAAGCAGATGACAGTATATCATGTCACAAGTCATGCCCAAAACCCATCATGAGAATGATGAGGCAGTCACCTTGGCCAGATTGTGATGGTTGGAGACTGTGCCTGCAGGTGATGTTGTGCAGTGACTCCACTAGCGTCTGCCCATGTGGGACAGAAAGCTATGTGGGTTACATTTAAAGCATCTTGCCTGTGTCTTATGAAGGGGTACTTTCAGCTTGTGATCAATGTTCAGTGTGTTCCAAGAAGTACCATAGGAGACAACTGGCATCACCTGGACAGATCCAGTGTGTTCCATAGACACAGCGACAGAGAGACATCATTGGGCCCTTACCAAAGTCAGATAGGTACCAGTATGCAGTCACCTGTGTAGATACTGCCACCGGGCTGCTTGCCAATAACCCAGACCAAAGGGCAATCATACAGGCTCTGGTACCCATTTCACAGGTTCTATGGTGAGGCAATGGGCTCAAGCCTTGGGGATAGACTGGAAGTATCATGTTCCCTACCACCCACAGGCTGCTGGTATCATTGAGTGGTATAATGAAGTCTTAATGCAGGGACTGTTACAGGATGGGGCCACTAACTTCCTTACTGTTTGGAGATGCCACTTGTGGATAGTACTCCAGATTTTGAATGAGAGACCTTGATGGGGGGATAGCTTCTATGAAGGCCCTCCTGCACTGGGAAGCTGCTCCCATCCAGTTGCACATATGCACTGAGGACGCTTTATAAAGCTGAGCTTTGGACAGCAGGGCAATGTGCTTTTGCCTGCCCCAACAGTCCTCCTTAAAGGTCAACGGCTTCAATGGACATGCCCTGGATTGTACAGGTCCCTCACCTATGATGGGTGGCTTTGTTGGCACCCTGGGGTAAGGGGCTGGAGGCGGTCCTCCAGTTGACTCCCTGGGCAACACATCTGGCTGCCTAAGATAGAAGTCTATTATCCCTTGAGTGCTCAGGGAGACAGCATTATGAAAGGCACCTTTGTAATTTCTTTATGGTGAATAAGGAATTCTCCCATTTTATTACAAATAGACTAGCAGATCCTAGTGCACAGTCCAATAAATTTTGGTACGCCTGCTCAGGGTGGACTCTGGTACTAGGTACTGTGCTGTCTTCAGACAAAACTCTGGCCTGTATTCTGCCCAAAGGGAAAGAATTGCCTCTCTTGGTGCCACTGACTACTCTTTCAATTTGCCCATAGATTGTGTTTTGTAATTCTGTAGTCTGTACTGTTTCTCTTTGTGTAACATACCTCACTTCTCACACAGGGAACATTGCAGAAGAAATCTGTCACATAGACTGTGAGGAAAACAACCCTAAAGGGGTGGAATGTAAGAAAAGCAGCTGTGTTAGGCTTACTTGTGAGTTTACTGGCTACAAGCACTTTGCCTGATTGGTGTGTGGTCATGTGGGAGCACCATGTTTATGTGGTTTATGTAAAGCTGCAAGTGCTTTCCCGCTGCGGCAATTCTCCCACATTGCTCTCCCACCACTGTAAGGTGCGGTTTTCCCTACTCCCTTGGTTTCAATTTGCTTGCCTGTTTTTGCAAGCCTCCAATAAATGGGAATGGCCCAATGCTTTCTAGCTCTGCAGTTTCTCTACCTTTTACCTGAATTCAATGGGAACCTGTGTGGCCTCAGCCACCAGCATTATAGATGATAAGAGGTGATGAGGATACTGTTCTTGTACTCAATTTTGACACTGCATGACAGCAATTGTACCTTATAACTAAAAATTTTTACAACTCAACTCCCTTAACTCAAGGGCTATGTTTTTTACTCTTTGATACTTCTTTGTATAGTATAAAACCTTTAACCTTTTAAGGTCTTAGATTTATTGTTCCATGATTTCTTGAAGACAGAATAGCAGGATTAACCAAAATACCAGTTAGAAATCTTAAAGTTTTCAAAGCCAGCTCAAAGGCCTGAGAAAACAATAAAGTCCAACAGCTATTTTAACGAGTACCAGGGAGTGGGTTTAAAAACAAATTTGAGCCCTGGCCGGTTGGCTCAGCGGTAGAGCATCGGCCTGGCATGCGGGGGACCCGGGTTCGATTCCCGGCCAGGGCACATAGGAGAAGCGCCCATTTGCTTCTCCACCCCCCCTCCTTCCTCTCTGTCTCTCTCTTCCCCTCCTGCAGCCGAGGCTCCATTGGAGCAAAGACGGCCCGGGTGCTGGGGATGGCTCCTTGGCCTCTGCCCCAGGCGCTAGAGTGGCTCTGGTCGTGTCAGAGCGACGCCCCGGAGGGGCAGAGCATCGCCCCCTGATGGGCAGAGTGTCGCCCCTGGTGGGCGTGCCGGGTGGATCCCGGTCAGGCGCATGCGGGAGTCTGTCTGATTGTCTCTCCCTGTTTCCAGATTCAAAAAAGAAAAAAAAAAACAAAAAAAAAACAAAAAAAAAAACAAAAAAAAACAAATTTGAATAAATTACTAAGATTAACAGGTACAACATATAGAAGGTGATCTCTTTGCTACCAATAAGACCATGAGAATCTTCTTGTACTTTTAAATAAAGATATTATAGTTGTGTGCTCTGACATGCAGGATTTGCGATAAAACAGAATAATATAAATACAAAAATGCCTAATTTACTGTTTGTTGTTGAGTCTGCAGACTATGGAGTATAACAATAAGATGCCCTTCTACCTTAAAAACATTTGAGCAAATATATTCCTACTGTCATGAAGATACAAAATAGCAGCAGAAAGCAAATTTATCTGACAAGAAATGTAATGAGGCAGGATGGTTCCTGCTGTGAATTTGTAGCACCGGGATAATTTGGTATAGCCGTCCTAAATTCAACCTGAAAGTGTTCTTAGAGAAGAAATTATGTCTTATTGCAAAGATCTTCTTTGGCTTATGTTGGCTTTCATGGTCTACTCCAGTTCTAATATTTTTGCCTTCACAGAATATACATTTAGAAGCTATGAAAATTACAGTTATTCTAATTATAGTTTTTTGATAAGTTTTATTTAACTTGTATTCACTGCCTTTATATCTTTTGACCTTTGACATAATCATCACACACATATAGCTGATGGTTAGATGAAGTGTATCCTCAGAAACCAAATGGCATAGCTTCATTTATACATTGAAACCAAAGTTCTAACTTTGCCTGTCAACATTAGCTAGTTACGGTAATTTAAACATGAAAACAAAGATATATCTAACGATGAATATGTAGAAAATGAATGCTCAGTAACTTGCTCTAGAGAGGTGTTGGGAAAATAGTTGTGTTAGGCTGACTCGCTGGTATACTGGCTGCAAGCACTTTTCTTGATTGGTGCATGACAGAGGCATGTGTGCATAGCCTATGTAAGGCCATGGGTGCTTGCACTCTGGAGAGATTGCGGATGGTGGATTGTGGATTACCTGTTTGCCTGCCTGCCTGCCTGCCTGCCTGCCTGCCACTGTGAGAGGCCATTTTGTTGTTCTTTTTCTGAGAAGAGATTTTCCCCTGCCAGTTTGCTCTTTTGCTATTGTGAGACTTCATTAAATGGTAATGGCCCAATACTTTCAGGCTCTGCATTTTTTCTACCATCTGCCCAAATTCAATGTGAACTGGCCTGGCCTTAGCTACCTGCATTAGAAAAGGTATTGACAGTTTAGAAGAACTTGGGTTATATTGAATTTAATGATATTGTAAATGTTTATTGTGTATCTACAGTTTAAGGTACTAAGCACTCAGTTTTATATTTTAATTGTAACTTATTCATGCATACAGTTTTTAAAAATAATCTAAAGAAAGAAAATATAATAAGTTGTCTCCTTCTTACCTTACTTTGTCCATAAAACATTCACAACCCACTTCAAAGTTTTCTTCTATTATCTCTGTTCCTCCAGTCTAATCACATTTGTAGCATTTAACATTGCCTGCAATATATGGCCTAAAACCTAGCTTTGAAAGGTGGAGATACTATTTGCCTTTCTTTGTATTAGTCTCAGCTTTTGTGGCCTTTGACAAAAATCTGAGACTACAAGAGGAAGATTTTCCTCTATTATCTTCATCTTACTGCTAAGAATAAGTAGCTGTATTCGGGTGATTTCAAATTGATAAATAGTAATCCTTTAAAGTTAGTACAGTGCCTAGTGGTTAAGGGCACCAATTCTAGAGTTAGATTTATATCCAAGCTCCTCCATTTATTAGGTATATGAAATTTGGCAATAAAATTATATATATTTTATATATATATAAATTATATATATATATATATATGGATAGACATATACAGATACTCCTTGACTTATAATGGGGTTTTGTCCAAATAAACTCATCATAATTTGAAAATATTTTAAATTATAAATGCATTTATTTAATACACTTAACATATGAAATATTATAGCTTAGTCTACTCTACCTTAAATGTGCTCAGAACACTTAAATTAGACAACAATTAAGCAAAATAATTTAACACAAAGCCTATTTTATAATAAAATGTTGAATATCTCATGTAATTTATGTAATTATGACTTGCTGCCTTAATCCCGGACAATTATCTTGAGTTAATATCTCAAGAGTAATTGCCTTCTTTTTCTTCTCACCAGAAGCAGGAGACACAGATGGTCAATTTGTAGTCATGATGGGATGTGAAAACACAAACACATTATCCAAAAAGAAAACAAAAACACTGATAACACTCTACATTGAGTATCAGTTATTCAGTTATTTTCCCTGGTGATTGCATGGCTGACTGGGAGCTGTTTGAACTGCTGTCACTGTCTCACATCATGAGAGAATATTGAGAGTATCTTACCACATAACACTCGCACAAGAAAAGATCAAAAGTCAAAATTTGAAGTACAGTTTCTACTGAATGCATGTCAGTTTCACATGATGATAAAGTAAAAAAAAATTGTAAATTGAACCATCATATGTCAAAGACTGTACATACATAAAGATATATATAGATGAGAAGTGTAGACTTTTTTTCTTGACAGAGACAGAAAGAGTCAGAGAGAGGGACAGACAGGGACAGACAGACAGGAAGGGAGAGAGATGAGAAGCATCAATTCTTCATTGCAGCTCCTTAGTTGTTCAATGATTCCTTTCTCATATGTGCCTGACCAAGGAGGGGGGGAGCTACAGCAGAGCAAGTCAGCCCTTGCTCAAGCCAGTAACTTTGTGCTCAAGCTAGCAACCATGGGGTCATGTCTATAATCCCACGTTCAAGCCAGCGACCTCTTACTCAAGCTGGTGAGCCCGTGCTCAAGCCGGTGACTTCAGGGTTCCAAAACTGGGTCCTCTGTGTCTGAATCTAATGTTCTATCTACTATACCACTGCCTGGTCAGGCTAAAATTTTTTGAAATTATTTATTTTTCAAAAATTTTGGTACATATGATGTTATGATATAACAAAAAATATATATTTATTCTTTGTCCCTAGTTTCTAGCACAAATATTCTAAAACCCTTGGAATCTCATGACTGATAGAGGTGTCAGAAGTAATTTGTGTTATACATAACAATACCCTTTTCAAGTATATCTGAATTTGTATTAATGAGATGAACAGAGTCCCCTAGATAGCTTCATGATGGGGGTTGGTTGCCACAGGAACTAACCATGTAATCAGAAAATTGGAACTTTCTGTCACTCACCCCACCCTCACCTCCACTCTGACCTCCACAGAACGAAAAGGAGCATTGAAATAATCAATGGAGATGATGTCAGAGTAATGGCGGAGTAGGAAGCAATACCGATAAATCTCCCCCAAACCTCAACAAGATCTTCAACCAGAAACAGAAAAACCTATCCTTGGAGCCTCCAGATGTTTTGCAATACACCCAAAGGTATGATCGAGCGAAAAATTGGCTAAATATATAACCAAACCCCAAAGGAAATAGGGAGTAAGAAATGCTCCGCCTTCCTCACTAACCTAAACAGGGCGATTTTCACTGGAAACTGAGAATATAGAAACTAAGGCGGGCAAAGGGGTGAATAGATCCAGGCCGCGGCACAAACGGCTGAACCAGGCTGTGGCACGGAGATCTAAGCCTAGGAAAAACTGTTCCTGTGACAACCTGGGCAATACAGCTAACAATCGCGCCAAACCCAGACAAAGAAAGACAAGCGGGGCAGCCATTTTACCTGATCCCCTGGTAGGCGCATAGTGGGCGAGAGATTCCTTCCATAACCCCTGGAGGGTGCGCCCGTGTTACTCCACAGAGAGGCAGAGTCAGAGGCCTTTGTGTGGGCCGAAAGCCTCCGGGCTGCCCCGGCACCTGGGGAGAGCCGCACACGGGGAGGAAGTGAGAGCTAATTCCAACACTGGAACTTTTCAGTGCGGGCGGGAGGTTTCACTCAGAGGGCGAGACTCCGGCCTCACATCCTGGTCTGCGCGCACGGAGAGTGGGAAGGAGACTCCTCTCAGCCCCTCCGGAGTGGGAGCCCGTGTTGTCCCACGGAGGGGCAGAGTCGGGGGCCTTTGTGTGGGCCGAGGGTGGAGTCACAGGCTGCCCCAGCGCCTTGAAAGAGCGGCACACGGGGACGAGCAAGAGCCAATTCCAACATTGGAATTTTCAGTGCGGGCCGGGGGTTTCACTCAGAGGGCGAGACTTTCGGTCTAACATCCTGGTCTGAGCGCGCAGACCCGCCCGTTTTACCGGACAGAGTAACAGAGCCAGAGGTCTTTGAGTAGGCGAAAGCCCCGGCTGATTATGCTAGCAGCTCTGACTGACTGAGCCTTACCCAGAGCCCTGTGCTGAGTGGAAATAAGAGTGGGGAGTTGCCCGCTCTTTGAGCCTCTTACTATCCAGGCAGAGGCATCAGCAACCCCATAGCTGGATTCTCAGGCTGCTGGTTGAGGAAGGAAAGACTAGGAGAGAGGCTCCTGGAACACGGACTCTCTCACTGTCGGAGCCTATAAATGCTAATGAGCCTCGACTGCCAACGAGACTGAAGCACAATACATGACATCGCCATAGAGACTTATCAACTGCAAACCTCTACCTGAGCGTGCCAAAGGGGCAGAACCCGGGGTACAGAGTCGCCGACCAGGAAGAGGGAGAGAAAAGAAAAAGCAAGAAGATAACCTCTCAAAATCAGAATAATCCGCAGACTTTATAACCTATCCCATTTTATTATATTTGTTCGTTTGTTTCTCTTATCTTCATCCTTGATTTTTTTTTCTTTTTTCTTTTTTCTTCCCTCCTCCAATTTGGTCGTTTAACTCCCTACCGGTCTTACTCTCTCCTCTCCTTGAACTACACTACCCATAAGTGTTACATCTCCCATTATCTTTTCTTTCCTCTTCCTTTCTCTCTATGAGGGTTGCACTCCAAAACCCTTAACTCTCTCTCTCTCTCTCTCTCTCTCTCTCTCCTCTTTTTTCTTTTTTATTCTTTTAGTGGTTTCCTCTTTTTTTTCTCTCTCTCTCTTCTTTTCTCCCTCTATATTAGTTTCTTCCTTTTTCCTTTACATCTCCTCTCATTCAAACCTCAATAACAAACAAATTATTTTATCTGGGACTCAAACTTATGTTTGTGGCATTTTAGGGGGGTTTTACTTCACCTTTTTAACTCACTAGCAGTGCTCCCATCCCTGGCTCTCCATTTTATCAAGCTCTTGTTCCACTAAATACAATAGTAATTTTTTAATTTGTCCCTCCATTTTCCTGTTTCCCTCTTACTCCTCTCATCATAACTCTTAGTCAACCAACACCTAAACACAAATCATTTTATTCTTGATCCAAATTTTTTCATTATTTGCTTTTTGTGGGTCCATACCTCCACCCCTTTTTTTATTTATTCATTTTTTTTTCTTGCCCTTTTATTACTTTTCCCGAATTCAGGCCCTCCATTACAGGCATTGTTTGTTCTATTAAATACAATATAATTCACAGTTCACCACAAGATTTTCTCAAGAAAGAGGGGAGAGGAGAGGAGAGAAAAAAAGGAGGGTGGGAATAAATTCCTTTTTTTTTAATTTTTATTTTATTTTATTTTTCTTTATTTCATTATTAATTTTTTAAAAAAAACACACAACTTTTTTCAATTTTTTTTTAACATTTTATTTTTTATTAAATCTCATTAATACTATCAACAAAACCACCCTCAGATGCCATTAAGGAAGAGAAAATCGAATATCATGGATACAAAAGAAAGAGAGGTAACACAGATAGAAGAGGAAAAATCTATGGAGAAAAAATTTAATATATTGGAATCCTTGGAGTTAAATGACAGAGAATTCAAGATAGAAATCCTAAAAATACTCAGAGATATACAAGAAAACACAGAAAGGCAATTTAGGGAGCTCAGAAAACAACTCAATGAACACAAAGAATATATGTCCAAGGAAATTGAAACTATAAAAACAAATCAAAAAGAGATGAAAAACTCAATTCATGAGCTGAAAAACGAGGTAACAAGCTTGGCTAATAGAACAGGCCAGATAGAAGAGAGGATTAGTGTAATAGAAGACAAGCAACTTGAGGCACAACAGAGAGAGGAAGAAAGAGACTCAAAAATTAAAAAAAATGAGATAGCCCTACAAGAATTATCTGACTCCATCAGAAAGAATAACATAAGAATAATAGGTATATCAGAGGGAGAAGAGAGAGAAAATGGAATGGAGAACATACTCAAACAAATAATAGATGAGAACTTCCCAAGCCTGTGGAAAGAACTAAAGCCTCAAATTCATGAAGCAAACAGAACTCCGAGTTTTCTTAACCCCAACAAACCTACTCCAAGGCACATCATAATGAAATTGGCACAAACCAGTGGCAAAGAAAAAATTCTCAAGGCAGCCAGGGAAAAGAAGAATACAACATATAAAGGAAGACCCATTAGATTATCATCAGATTTCTCAGCAGAAACTCTACAAGCTAGAAGAAGTGGACCCCAATATTTAAAGTCCTGAAAGAGAGGAACTTTCAGCCACGAATACTATACCCATCAAAGTTATCCTTCAAGTACGAAGGAGAAATAAAAACGTTCACAAATACAGAAAAGATGAGGGAATTTATCATCAGAAAACCCCCACTCCAGGAATTACTAAATGGGGTTCTCCAATCAGATACAAAGAACAAAAAAAAAAATAAAGCCACAAGTAAAAGCTCCAAGAAGAACACAATAAAACCAAATTTAAACTGTGACAACAACAAAAAGAAAGGGGGGAGAGGATGGAGATTAACAGTAGCAAAGGACGATGGAGTGCAAAAGTACTCACAAAATAGTGTGCTTCAATGAACAGGGTAGGAACCCTTTTCATTACCTAAAGGTAACCACCATTGAAAAAACCACCACAGAAGCACATGAGATAAAAAAGATAGCAACAGTGGAAAGATGTATGGAATACAACCAAATAAAAACAAAAGATAAAAAAAATGAAAGAGAAGGATCAAACAAGACACAAAACTAACAGAAAGTAATCTATAAAATGGCAATGGGAAACTCTCAAGTGTCAATAATTACACTAAATGTAAACGGATTAAACTCACCAATAAAAAGACACAGAGTAGCAGAATGGATTAAAAAAGAAAATCCAACTGTATGCTGCCTACAGGAAACTCATCTAAGTAACAAGGATATAAACAAATTCAAAGTGAAAGGCTGGAAAACAATACTCCAAGCAAATAACATCCAAAAAAAAGCAGGCGTAGCAATACTCATATCTGATAATGCTGACTACAAGACAACAAAAGTACTCAGAGACAAAAATGGACATTTCATAATGGCTAAGGGGACACTGAATCAAGAAGACATAACAATTCTTAATATATATGCACCAAACCAAGGAGCACCAAAATATATAAGACAGCTACTTATTGACCTTAAAACAAAAACTGACAAAAATACAATCATACTTGGAGACCTTAATACACTGCTTATGGCTCTAGATCGGTCATCCAAACAGAGAATCAACAAAGACATAGTGGCCTTAAACAAAACACTAGAGCACCTGGATATGATAGACATCTACAGGACATTTCATCCCAAAGTGACTGAGTATACATTTTTCTCCAGTGTACATGGGTCATTCTCAAGAATTGACCATATGTTGGGCCACAAAAACAACATCAGCAAATTCAGAAAAATCGAAGTTGTACCAAGCATATTTTCTGATCATAAAGCCTTGAAATTAGAATTCAACTGCTAAAAGGAGGAAAAAAATCCCACAAAAATGTGGAAACTAAAAAACATACAGTTAAAAAATGAATGGATCAAAGAAGAAATAAGTGCAGAGATCAAAAGATATATACAGACTAATGAAAATGACAATACGACATATCAGAATCTATGGGATGCAGCAAAAGCAGTGATAAGAGGGAAGTTCATATCACTTCAGGCATATATGAACAAACAAGAGACAGCCCAAGTGAACCACTTAAGTTCACACCTTAAGGAACTAGAAAAAGAAGAACAAAAACAACCCAAAACTAGCCGAAGAAAGGAGATAATAAAAATCAGTGCAGAAATAAATGAAATAGAGAACAGTAAAACTATAGAAAAAATTAATAGAACAAAGAGCTGGTTCTTTGAAAAGATCAACAAAATTGACAAACCCTTGGCAAGACTTACCAAGGAAAAAAGAGAAAGAATTCATATAAACAGAATCCAAAATGATTTTGGAGAAATCACCACGGACACCGTAGATATACAAAGAATTATTGTAGAGTACTATGAAAAACTTTATGCCACTAAATTCAACAACCTAGAAGAAATGGATAAATTCCTAGAACAATACAACCTTCCTAGACTGAGTCAAGAAGAAGCAGAAAGCCTAAACAGACCTATTAGTAGAGAAGAAATAGAAAAAACCATTAAAAACCTCCCCAAAAATAAAAGTCCAGGACCTGACGGGTATACCAGCGAATTTTATCAAACATTCAAAGAAGACTTGGTTCCTATTCTACTGAAAGTCTTCCAAAAAATTGAAGAAGAAGCAATACTTCCAAACACACTTTATGAGGCCAACATAACTCTCATACCAAAACCAGGCAAGGATGGCACAAAAAAAGAAAACTACAGACCAATATCTCTAATGAATACAGATGCTAAAATACTAAACAAAATACTAGCAAATCGAATACAACAACATATTAAAAAAATAATACATCATGATCAAGTGGGATTCATCCCAGAATCTCAAGGATGGTTCAACATACCTAAAACGGTTAACATAATACACCATATCAACAAAACAAAGAACAAAATCCACATGATCTTATCAATAGACGCAGAAAAGGCTTTCTATAAAATACAACACAATTTTATGTTTAAGACTCTCAACAAAATGGGTATAGAAGGAAAATATCTCAACATGATAAAGGCCATATATGATAAACCATCAGCTAACATCATATTAAATGGCACAAAACTGAAGGCTTTCCCCCTTAAATCAGGAAGAAGACAGGGTTGTCCACTCTCTCCACTCTTATTTAATGTGGTACTAGAGGTTCTAGCCAGAGCAATCAGACAAGACAAAGAAATAAAAGGCATCCACATCGGAAAAGAAGAAGTAAAGGTATCACTTTTTGCAGATGATATGATCCTATACATCGAAAACCCCAAAGAATCCACAAAAAGACTACTAGAAACAATAAGCCAATACAGTAAGGTCGCAGGATACAAAATTAACATACAGAAGTCAATAGCCTTTCTATATGCCAACAAAGAAACAATTGAGAATGAACTTAAAAGAATAATCCCCTTCATAATTGCAACAAAAAAAATAAAATACTTAGGAATAAACATAACAAAGAATGTAAAGGACTTATATAATGAAAACTATAAACCATTGTTAAGGGAAATCGAAAAAGATATAATGAGATGGAAGAATATACCTTGTTCTTGGCTAGGAAGAATACATATAATCAAGATGGCTATATTACCCAAAGCAATATACAAATTTAATGCAATTCCCATCAAAATTCCAATGACATTTTTTAAAGAAATAGAGCAAAAAATCATCAGATTTATATGGAACTATAAGAAACCCCGAATAGCCAAAGCAATCCTAAAGAAAAAGAATGAAGCTGGGGGCATTACAATACCTGACTTCAAACTATATTATAGGGCCACGACAATCAAAACAGCATGGTATTGGCAGAAAAATAGACAATCAGACCAATGGAACAGAATAGAAAGTCCAGAAATAAAACCACATATATATAGTCAAATAATTTTTGATAAAGGTGCCAACAACACACAATGGAGAAAAGAAAGCCTCTTCAATAAATGGTGCTGGGAAAACTGGAAAGCCACATGCAAAAGAATGAAACTGGACTACAGTCTCTCCCCCTGTACAAAAATTAACTCAAAATGGATCAAAGATCTAAACATAAGACCTGAAACAATTAAGTACATAGAAGAAGACATAGGTACTCAACTCATGGACCTGGGTTTTAAAGAGCATTTTATGAATTTGACTCCACAGGCAAGAGAAGTGAAGGCAAAAATTAATGAATGGGACTACATCAGACTAAGAAGTTTTTGCTCCGCAAGAGAAACTGATAACAAAATAAACAGAAAGCCAACTAAATGGGAAATGATATTTTCAAACAACAGCTCAGATAAGGGCCTAATATCCAAAATATACAAAGAACTCATAAAACTCAACAACAAACAAACAAACAATCCAATAAAAAAATGGGAAGAGGATATGAATAGACACTTCTCCCAGGAAGAAATACAAATGGCCAACAGATATATGAAAAGATGCTCATCTTCTTTAGCTATTAGAGAAATGCAAATCAAAACGGCAATGAGATACCACCTCACACCTGTTCGATTAGCTGTTATTAGCAAGACAGGTAACAGCAAATGTTGGAGAGGCTGTGGAGAAAAAGGAACCCTCATCCACTGTTGGTGGGAATGTAAAGTAGTACAACCATTATGGAAGAAAGTATGGTGGTTCCTCAAAAAACTGAAAATAGAACTACCTTATGACCCAGCAATCCCTCTACTGGGTATATATCCCAAAAACTCAGAAACATTGATACGTAAAGACACATGCAGCCCCATGTTTATTGCAGCATTGTTCACAGTGGCCAGGATATGGAAACAACCAAAAAGCCCATCAATAGATGACTGGATAAAGAAGATGGGGCACATATACACTATGGAATACTACTCAGCCATAAGAAATGACGACATCGGAACATTTACAGCAAAATGCTGGGATCTTGATAACATGATACGAAGCGAAATAAGTATATCAAAAAAAACCAGGAACTGTATTATTCCATACGTAGGTGGGACATAATAGTGAAACTAAGAGACATTGATAAGAGTGTGGTTGTTACCGGGGGGAGGGGGGAATGGGAGAGGCAAAGGGGGTGGGGATGGGAACAAAGAAAACAAGATAGAAGGTGACAGAGGACAATCTGACTTTGGGTGGTGGGTATGCAACATAATTGAACGACAAGATAACCTGTACTTGTTATATTTGAATATATGTATCCTGATTTATTGATGTCACCCCATTAAAAAAATAAAATTATTATATAAAAAAAAAAGCAATGAGATACCACCTCACACCTGTTAGATTAGCTATTATTAACAAGACAGGTAATAGCAAATGTTGGAGAGGCTGTGGAGAAAAAGGAACCCTCATACACTGTTGGTGGGAATGTAAAGTAGTACAACCATTATGGAAGAAAGTATGGTGGTTCCTCAAAAAACTGAAAATAGAACTACCTTATGACCCAGCAATCCCTCTACTGGGTATATACCCCAAAAACTCAGAAACATTGATACGTAAAGACACATGCAGCCCCATGTTCATTGCAGCATTTTTCACAGTGGCCAGGACATGGAAACAACCAAAAAGCCCGTCAATAGACGACTGGATAAAGAAGATGTGGCACATATACACTATGGAATACTACTCAGCCATAAGAAATGATGACATCGGATCATTTTCAGCAAAATGGTGGGATCTTGATAACATTATAAAAGTGAAATAAGTAAATCAGTAAAAACCAGGAACTGCATTATTCCATACGTAGGTGGGACATAAAAGTGAAACTAAGAGACATTGTTAAGAGTGTGGTGGTTACGGGGGGAGGGGGGAAAGGGAGAGGGAAAGGGGGAGGTGGAGGGGCACAAAGAAAACTAGATAGAAGGTGACAGAAGACAATCTGACTTTGGGTGATGGGTATGCAACATAATTGAAAGACAAGATAACCTGGACTTTTTGATCTTTGAATATATGTAACCTGATTTATTGATGTCGCCCCATTAAAAAAATAAAATTATAATTAAAAAAAAAGAAATAATCAATGATCAGTGATTAAATTAACATGTTTACATATGGAACCTTCCTAAATGAGGGAGGTTGGAGAACTTCTAGGATTGTGAATTCATTAAAATGCCAGGAGGGTGGCATGTGCCAAACTCCATGGGAAAAGAATCTCCCGTGATGAAATCTCTTCAGGGTCTTGTCCTGTGTATTTCTTCATCTGACTATCCCTTGGTATCCTTTGTAAAGTCCTTTGTAGTAAACCAGCGATGGTAAGTAAAGTAGCCTTCTAATTTTTGTAAATCACTAAAATTAACACAACTGAAGCAGAAGTTGTAGGAACCTCTGATTTATAGCCAAATCAGACAGGAGTGTAGGTAATGTGGGGACCCACTACTTGCAATTCGCCTCTGAGGTGGAATGCAGTCTTGTGGAATCAAGCCCTTAACCTGTGGAATCTGATACTATCTTTGAGCACATAGTGTCAGAATATATTTAAATTGTAGGACACCAAGCTTATGTCTATTAGATGTGCAAAACTCACACATTTGATGTCAAAAGTGTTGTGAGTAAAGAAACAATTTTTCTATAGGAAATGTAAATGTTTCACATAATTAAAATAAGCAATGTGATTAAAATAACAAACACGAATAAATCTACATATATATATATATTTTATATATATATTTAAGTTAGAGACATGAAAAATATTTCAAGCAACTTTAAAACACAATATTTTGGTGTACATCCTTAATGGATATATAGTAAAGACAAAAAGGAACTGCAATGAAATCTAAAAACTTAATTTGGTATTCTTATATTAGTGGTAATAGCAACACAGTTATTTTAAAATAACATTCATAAAATGAGTAGTTAAGTACATTAATGTCTTTGGTTACCAAGATTTTTAGATTGAAAAACTGAGAAAAAATTAAAACCAGAGAACTTAAAAGCTATGAAATCTTAAATGTGACTGAAAAGAAAATGCCTGACCAGGTAGTGGCATGGTGGATAGATAGTTGGCTCGAGATGCCAAGGGCCCAGATTCAAAACCCCAAGATCATCAGTTTGAGTGCAGGATCATCTGGCTTGAGTGTGGGATCATGGACATAAACCTATGGTGGCTGGCTTTAATGCAAAGGTTGCTGGCTTGAGCCCAAGGTTGCTGGCTCAGCTTGCCCCCATTACCTAGCTCAAGTCATGTATGAGAAAACAATCAATGAACAACTAAGGTGCCACAACAAAAAATTGATATTTTCCATCTCTCTCCCTTCCTATCTGTCTGTCCCTGTCTTTCTGTCTCTCTCTGTCTCTCGCTAAAAGAAAGTAAGAAAAAAACTAATTTATTTTTTTTTATTTTAAAAGATACATATCTGTCAACTGAAGGAATCACACACTATATCAACAATATAGCTTAATCAGAAGTCTCAAAATGTGATTTTCTTGGAAAATGGTTGATTGCGTGTCTGAGACAGGTAATCTGTAAGATGAACTGGGGAATTTTGTCATACTAGACAGTAAAGAACTACAGAAGACTACTGAGGTTTGCCAACAGGATAGAGAAGCTAGTTTGAAAGACTCCCACTAACACAAGATGGACCAATTTGAGCATCGTTATTGATAGTAACAGCAATGCATTGCACCATATCCAATTACATATATAACGATATCATACTGATATTTAAAAAAATAATAACAACAACAAAACTTCAGTGGTCACTGTGTGCATTAAATTGTATCCCCCAAAATATATTTTGAGGTTCTATCTCCCAGTACTTGGAAATATAACCTTACTATGAAATAAGGTCTTTTCAGATGGAATCACGTGAAGATGAGGTCGTACCTGATTAGTGTGGGTCATATATCCAATGGCTGTTGTCTTTATGAGAAGAGAGAGATACACAGACACATAGACACACTTAGAGGAAAGACAGTAATGTGAAGACAGATTCGGAAACTGGAGCAATGTAGCTACAAACCAGAAAACACTGAAGATGGGAGCAACCAACAGAAGGTAAGAAACAGCAAGAAAATACTTGTTTCTAGATTCTTCAGAGGGAACATGTCTCTACCAACACCTTGATTTTGGATGTTTAGCTTTCATGACTCTGAGAAAAAAAATGTTTTATTATTTGAAGCACCCAAAGTTCTGATGATTTGTAATAGCAGCCCTAGAAAAATAACATAGTTATCTTTCTAGGTTGTTATGTCAACTCATTATTCTGAAAAGTGATTGAGAGAAAGAATAACTACTTCTTTACCTTTACTGTATGAATTATATTTCCAAGTTAATAGTTCCTCAGGGAAAGTTTCTCTTCATAGACAAATCATTGCTAATAAATACAAGAGTCATGGAATTTGAAAATGACTTATTTTCTCACTCTAATAAAACAATGGGGAACCATCAATGAATGCTAACATTCTGTGAAACGTTGATGAGTGAACTTTATAATGGATGGAAGCAACTGATAATACTAAACTCACTGATATGCTTTAATTACACTAAATGTAGAAAATCCACACATGTGCTTTCTGAGGTAATCAATAAAGAATGTATGATAACATCTATGAAGTATTTTTTACTATAAACTGAAAAAAATGATATCAGTCTGTAGATTTAACATTTAGTTCACAGAAAAATATAGGAAGGAAAAAAACTTTAAAATATGCATTTGTACTCAACTGATTCTAGAAGTTGAAACTTTACAGGGAAAAATGATCCTGTTTCTTTAACAAACAGGTGTGATAAAAAATATTGGGGGTTACAAAATAAAGATGTAAATAACAGCATAGGGAACATGCTCAATAATATTGTAATAACTATATATGGCAGAAGATTAAGGGATCATTTAATAAAGTATAAGACTGTCATTGAGCCACTATGCTGTACACCTGAAACTAACACAAAATAATATTGAACATAAACTGTAATTGAAGAATAAAATTTAAATTAAAAAAAATTATTAGGAGAATGAAATAACAAGAAACATATCAACCAAACAAAGAACTTGTTCAGATCGTATTTTTGAAAAGTTAAGTAAAAATTTCTGAGACAATTAAGGAAATGTGAATATAATCTGCTATTGAATGATGCTGAGAAATTATGATTAATTTTTTAGTTGTTAAAATAGGGTGGCAGTTTGTTTTTAAAATATGCTATTTTTTGGCAGTTAATACTGAAGTATTCAAAAATGAACTGATAATTTAAAAACTGCTTTAAAATACAGCAGAAAAAAACAAACATGAAGGCAAAAAAATAAACATATAAAATATAAATAAATAGTAGAAGTCAGAGGATGTGGTTAAAATAATATTGCCAAAATATTGATAATTGTTTTTTTGTTGTTGTTTTTGGGGTTTTTTTTTTTTTGTGACAGAGACAGAGAGAGATAGAGAGAGGAACAGATAGGGACCAACAGACAGGAAGGGAGAGAGATAAGAAGCATAATTTCTTTGTTGCAGCATCTTAGTTGTTTATTGATTGCCTTCTCATATGTGCCTTGACCAAGGAGCTACAGCAGACCGAGTGACCCCTTGCTCGAGCCAGTGACCTTGGGCTCAAGCTGCTGAGCCTTGCTCAAACCAGATGAGCCCACACTCAAGCCGGCAATCTCGGGGTCTGTACCTGGGTTTTTTGCTTGCCTCCAAGTCTGATGCTATATACACTGTGCCTCCGCCTGGTCAGGCAAAAATGTTGATAATCATTAAAGTAGGAAGTGTGAATTAGGTTTCATTTTAATATTTTTTTTTTGTATTTTTCCGAAGCTGGAAACGGGGAGGCAGTCAGACAGACTCCCACATGCACCCGACCGGGATCCACCCGGCATGCCCACCAGGGGGCGATGCTCTGCCCATCGGGGTATCACTCTGTCATGACCAGAGCCACTCTAGCGCCTGGGGCAGAGGCCAAGGAGCCATCCCCAGCGCCCGGGCCATCTCTTGCTCCAATGGAGCCTCGGCTGCAGAAGGGGAAGAGAGAGACAGAGAGGAAGGAGGGGGCGGGGGCGGAGAAGCAGATGGGCTCCTCTCCTGTGTGCCCTGACCGGTAATCGAACCCGGGACCTCTGCACGCCAGGCCGACGCTCTACCACTGAGCCAACCGGCCAGGGCCAATATTTCTTTTACTTGTGTCTGTGTTTGAAAATACCCATAATAAAAAAAGTATTTTAAACGTGCCATAAGAAGATTCAGCAATACATTTGACAGACATAAGAATGCTAATGACAGCCAACATTCCAACTATATAAATATTTTTCTTTTTTTTACTTTTTATTTATTTACATATTTATTTCTTTAAGGTATAATTGACATATAACATTATATTAGTTTCAGATGTATAGCATAATGATTTGATATGTGTATATATTGCAAAATGATTATCAAAATAATTTTAATTAATATCCATACCACATTGGCTCAGTGGTAGAGTATTGCCCTGGCGTGCAGGAGTCCAGGGTTTGATTCCCAGCCAGGGAACACAGGAGAAGCACCCATCTGCTTCTTCACTCTTCCCCCTCTCCTTCCTCTCTGTCTCTCTCTTCCCCTCCCACAGCCGAGGCTCCATTGGAGCAAAGTTGGCCTAGGCGCTGAGGATGGCTCTATGGCCTCTGCCTCAGGTACTAGAATGGCTCTGGTAGCAACAGAGCAACACCCCAGATGGGCCAAGCATCACTCCCTGGTGGGCATGCTGGGTGGATCCTGGTCAGGCTCATGCGGGAGTCTGTCTGACTGCCGCCCCATTTCCAACTTCAGAAAAATACAAAAAAAAAAAAAATCCATAACACAGATAGTTACAACTTTGTGTGTATGTGTGTGTGTTTGTTTGGTAAGAACTTTTAAGATCTCTCTGAGCAACTTGCTAATATACAATATAGTATTATTAAGTATAGTACTGGGTTGTACATTACGTCCCTAGGACATATTTGTCTTATAATTGGACTTTTGTACCTTCTGCCTGCTTTGACCCATTTCACCTACCTCCCACCCACCTCTCATCTCTCCACCTCCCAGCTCTGACAATTACACATTCTCTATAACTATGAGTTCTGTTAACTTTATTTTTTGTACATTCCATGTATAAGTGAGATCATATAGTACTTGCCTTTCTCTGACTTATTTAATTTAGCATAATATCCTTCAAGGTTCATCCATGTTGTCTCAAATAGCAAGATTTCCCTCTATTTTATGGCTGAATAATATTCCATTTTTTAAATTGTTTTATCAATTTTTAATTTTTTTATGTTAACATGGACTCAAGTGTCCCATTCAATATAATGCCTTCACCCCCAACAACATGCCGCCATTACACCCTCTTTGGCCCCTCCCTTTGAATCCTTTTCCTCCTTCCCTCTGGTATTTGCTGTCTTGTTAACTGTATCTATGTGTTAGGTATATATAATTTCACTAATCCCTTCACCTTCTCTGATCCCATCTGCTTCTCCCCCTTCCTTCTGACAGCTGTCCCTCTGCTCCCTGGGACCCGGCTTCTGCCTGTATTCTGTTCCTCAGTTCACCATGTTCATTAGATTCCACACGTAAATGAGATTTTATAACATTTGTCTTTTTCTGTCTGGCTTATTTCACTTAGCATAATAATATCCAGGTCCATCCATTCTATTGCAAAGGGTAAGATTGCCTTCTTTTTCAGGGAAGCTCAGTATTCCATTGTGTATGTGTACCACGGCTTTTTTACCCATTTGTCAACTGATGGATATTTGGACTGTTTCCAGATCTTGACTATTGTAAACAATACTGCCATAAACATCAGAGTGCACATCTTCTTTTGAATCAGTGTTTTGGTATACTTAGAATATATTTCTAAAGTGGGTTGGCTGGGTCAAAAGGCAATTCCATTTTAATTTTTTAAAGAAATGCCATACTGTTTTCCACAGTGGCTGTAGAACTCTGCATTCCCACCAGCAGTGCAGGAGGGTTTCCTTTTCTCCACACCCTTGCCAGAACTTATAGTGTGTTGATTTGTTAATGAATGCAATTCTGACAGGTGTGAAGTGATATATCTCATTGTGGTTTTAATTTGCATTTCTCTCGTGATTAATGATGTTGAACAGTTTTTCACAAGCATATTGGCCATCTATATGTCTTCTTTGGAGAAGTGTCTATTCAGTTCATTTGCCAATTTTTTAATTGGATTGTTTATCTTCCTGGTGTTGAGTTTTAGAAGTTGTTTATAAATTTTGGTTATTAACCCTTTATCAGGTGTATTGGTGAATACGTTCTCCCATTGTGTGGGTTGTCTTTTTATTTTGTTCATGGTGTGATTTGCTGTGCAAAAGATTTTTAGTTTGATATAGTCCCATTTGTTTATGTTGTCCGTTATTTCATTGCCTGTGGAGATAAATTGGCAAAAATATTGCTCCAAGAGATATCAGAGTTTACTGCTTATGTCAGTGGTTCTCAAACTTTTTGAAGTTGGGGCACATTTAAAATCCTATAAATAATTGTAGGAGCACTATATACAAATTTCTTAGAAATATGTTATAATTATTAAGTCAAATATTAAAGAAAAATATATAAAGTCCAAGCTTGCTTTTATGGTAATTAAATGAAATAAATATGACAAAATTAAAGTTATTCTGACAAAAAACATTTTTATTTTAGATTTTTTGAGTTATGCTTTTTAGAATTTGTAAAAAAAGAGGGGTTAAAATAAAAAAAAATGACAAAAAGTTATTTTTTTATATATATAGATACATTCTTAGTAAGATTTAGTAAATTCATCAGGTCCCGGCACGAATGTGGTAACTTTTTTCATTCTTGTGTTTATGAGAAACATGAGTTTGATGTGTCCTAGCGATTTCTTCAATGTTTGGGCATACAGTATATTTGAAAGGCAAACTCTCATTTTCTCATCAATACATTGAAGAATTACTCTCTTTTTACTCTTAATTGTGTTGAATGCAGAAAACCCCCACCATACATATCATCTTAACTTTACACCAAACAAAGGATAGAAGAAACTTGCCTCCAGTCTTTCTGGGGAACATGGGGGGTAGTGTAAACAATCCAGCACCACAGCTTAACAGCCTTTTGCAACCTAATCAGGGAAATGAGGAGGGAGATTGGGCATACTGTCAGCTTACAGCCAATTCCCCACACTTCTGTCCCCCCAAAATCTAAACTCCAAAACCCTGTTGACTTTTTGATCCCCAACAGGCACATCTTTCTCTGAAATATCATAAGGCATACCTGGAAATCTTCTAGGATGCACCAGTATGCCCTGGCACATACTTTGAGAACCACTGGCTTATGTTTTTTTCCAAGATTTTTATAGTTTTGTGACTTACAGTTAAGTCTTCTATCCATTTTGAGTTTATTTTTGTGAAGGCTGTATGTTGGTGAACTAGTTTTATATTCTTGCATGTAACTGTCCAATTTTTCCCAACACCCTTTATTAGAGACTCTTTACTCCACTGTGTACTGTTGCCTCATTTGTCAAATATCAATTGACCATAAAAGCATGTGTTTATCTCTGGGTTCTCTGTTCTGTTCCATTGATCTGTGTACTTGTTCTTATGCTGATATGAAGCTGTACTGATTACAATGGCCTTAAAGTACAACTTGATATCAGGATGTATGATACCTCCCACTTTGTTCTTCATTTTTAAGATTGCTGATGCTCTTTGGGTTCTTTTTTGGTTTCATATTACTTTTTGGAATATTATTTCTAGATCTTTGAAGTATGCCATTGGTATTTTAATAAGAATTACATTGAATTTATATATTGTTTTCTGTAGTATAGACATTTTTATGATGTTTATTCTTCCTATCTATGAACATAGTACATACTTCCACTTGTTTTTATTTTCTTGATTTTTTTTTCAAATGTCTTATAATTTTCCAAGTACAAGTCTTTTACCTCTTTGCTTAAATTAACTCCTAGGTACTTTATTATATTTTTTGCAATAGTGAAAGAAATTCTTTCCTTAATTTTTCTTTACAACAGTTTATTGTTGAAGTATAAAAATGCAACTAATTTTTTAATATCCTGCCATATTGTGGTATTCATTTATCAGGTCTATTTTTTTTTTTTGACTGAGACTTCAGGGTTTTCTATTTACAGTATATGCCATCAGCAAATAATAACAATATTACTTCTTTTCCAATTTGAATGCCTTTTATTTCTTCTTTCCTGATTGCTGCATCTCAAACTTTCAGGACTATGTTGAATAGTAGTAGTGAAAGGAGGTACACCTGTCTTTTTCCTGATCTTAAGGGGATTGGTTATAATTTTTGCCCATTTAGTCTGATGCTGTCAGTTTGTCAAAAATGGCCTTTATTGTTTTGAGGTTTGTTCACTGTATTCCTACTTTCTCAGAGTTTTGATCATAATTCAGTGCTGAATTTTGTCAAGTGTTTCTTCTGCCTGTATAGATATAGTCATGTGATTATCATACTTCATTTTGTTTATGTGAAGAATCACAATTATTTATTTGCAAATATTGTACAAGCTTTGCCTCCCAAAAGTAAAACCCACTTGATTACGATATATGATCTTTTAAATGTATTACTGGATCCGGTTTGCTAATGATATGTTGAGAATTTTAGCATCTATATTCATTATGGATATTGGCCTATAGTTTTCTTTCTTTGTACTGTCTTTACCTGGTTTTGGAATGAAGATAATGCTTACCTCATAAAATGAGTTTGGGAGTTTTCCCTCTACTTGAATTTTTTGGAAGAGCTTGAGAAGAATTCATGTTATTTTTTTCTTAGAGATTGGTAAAATTTGACAGTGAAGCAATCTGATCCAGGACTTTTGTTTGCTGGGAGGTTTTTTTTTTTTTTTTTTTTTTATAACTCTTTCAATTTCATTTGTTGTAATTTGTCGATTTAGGTTTTCTGATTCTTCCTGGTTGAGTTTTGAAAGATTGTATAATTCTAAGAAATTTTCAGAATTTCTCTTAAGTCATCTAATTTTTTGGCATATAGATAGATCTTCATAGTATTTTTCTACTTTAATTTCCAGTTTATATTTTTTTGTGTCCTCCCTCTTTTTTATTTATTTATTTATTTTTGATGAGTCTGGTTAAAGAATGTTCAATCTTATTTACCTTTTCAAACACCAGTTCTGGTTTTATTGATTTTTTGCATTATTTTTTTAGCCTCTATGTTATTTATTTGCACTCTGATCTTTATTATTTTCTTCCTACTACTTCCTCTGGGCTTTATTTGTTGATCATTTTCTAGTTCTTTTAGGTGCAGAACTAGGTTGTTTATTTTAGCTTTTTCTTGCTTTTGAAGATATGTGTGTAATGCTATGAACCTCCTTCTCAGGACTGCTTTTGCTGTGTCCCATAAATTTCAGGTTGTTGTACATTTATTTTCATTTAGCTTTAAGAAAAGTTTTGGTTTATCTCTTGATTCCATTGCTGACCATTTCATTTTTTAATAATATGCTATTTATCCACTAAGTGTTTGAATATTTTTCAGTTTTTCTATTGTAGTTGATTTCTCGTTTTATGCCATTGTGATCAGAGAAGATGCTTGTATAATTTCAATCTTCTTAATTTTTTTTTGAAACTTGTTTTATGTCCTAATATGTGGTTTATCCTAGAGAATGTACCATAAACACTTGATAAGAATGCATATTCTGCTGCTTTGAGGTGAAATGTTCTGAACATATCAGTTAAATCCTGTTGATCTAATATATCATTTAAGGCTGCTGATTCTTTGTTAATTTTCTGTCTGGAGGATCTATACATTGATGTTGGTTGGTTATTAAAATTCTCTACTATTATAGTATTGCTGTTGATCTCACCTTTTATGTGCATCAAAATCTGCTTTATATATTTAGGTGCTCCTATATTAGGTACACAAATATTTATAATGCTTATATCCTCCTGTTACATTGCTCCTCCTATCATTTTGTAGTGACCTAATTTATCCCTAACTATAGTCTTTGTTTTAAAGGTAATTTGGTCAGATATATGTATTGCTACCCCAGCTTCTTTTTCATTTCATTTGCATGAGATAGGTTTTTTCATTCCTTCACTTTCAGTTTATGTGAATCTTTTATTGTAGACAGTATATGTACAGGTCTAGTTTTCTTATTCATGTAGCCTTTTTGATTGGAACCTTTAATCCATTTACACTTAAAGTTACTATTGATATGTACTTATTTATTATCATTTTATTCTTTAATTCTACAATCCTCTTTTTCTTGATTTCTTTTTTCCATTGCTCTTTTTGTAGCAGGCTCCTCAACATTTCTTAGAGTACTAGCTTGGTTGTAATGAATTCCTTGAACCTTTTTTCTCTGGAAAGTTTTTTTTTCTACTTCAATTATAAATGATAGCCTTGCTGGATAAAGTAGTCTTGGTTGTAATTTTTTTCTGTTGCATTACTTTAAGTATTTCTTGCAAATATTTTCTGCCCTGAAGTGTTTCTGTTGAAAAGTCAGATGTCATCCTAATGGGGTCTCCTCTGTAGGTAATAAACTGCTTTTTCTCTCACAGCTTTTGGTATTCTTTCTTTGACTCTTAAATTTGGAATTTTAATTTTGATATGTCTTAGTATGAGCTTCTTTGGGTTCCTCTTTAATAGAACTCTGTGCTTCTTGAACTTGTGTGATATTTTTCTCCATCGGTTTAGGAAAATTTTCAGCTTTGATTTCTTCAAACAGGTTTTCTATCCCTTGTTTGTTCTATTCTCCTGGAGCAATCTCTATGATGCAGATGTTGTTTCTCGGTCTCTTAGAGTTTCCTCAGTCTTTTTGAGACTCTTTTTATTTCCTTCTCTAATTCTGTGCTTATGTTTATCTTGTCTTCTATATCACTAATTCAATCCTCTGCTTAATCCAGCCTGCTGTTGATTCCTTCTAGTGCAAGGAATCAAGGAACCAGTATTTGTCATTTCTTACTGGTTCTATTTTTATGATTTCAGTTTCCATTTTGATACTTGTTATCTCTTTGTTTAAGTTCTCATTGAGATCATCCATTGTTGCTCTAAGATCCTTGAGAATCCTAAAAATCATTATTTTTAACCCTGAGTCTGGTAGTTTGGTTACTTCCATGTTATTAAGATCTTTTTTCTGAAAATTTTCCTTGTTGATTCAATTGAGTCATATTTCTTTTTCTGCCTATTTTGTCTGTGTGTTAGGTAGTGCTGTCTGACTTTGAAATTTGTTGTGATGTCTTTATGAGGAAGAAAGGCTCAGTGGTACTGACCTCTAGGACGCCAGAGTTCCTTGCTCTAGAAATGTTTCTTGAAGGTAGTATATATCCTCTTGTTGTATGTGAGTATGGAATGCAGTTGTTCCTTTTATGGGTTGGTGCACTTATCACTTCAGGCTGGTTTGCTCTAAGTGTCAATCTTGATCATGTGTATTATACACTGTACAGTGTTTGTCATATTGGATGTATTTATTTTCTGCACTGTCTGGTGCTTCCTGGGCTTGTATATTTGGCATACTGCTTGGAGCTGGCTGAGTCTAACATTGATGCTGTCTTCTACCCAGTGATTGTATTGGTTTGGGCCTTCTTCTGTTAGTATCATCCATTTTTTGTAACTTGTCTTGGGCTATGTATCTGGAGCTACTACTCTGTTTGCTGTTTGTGTCTGTGCTTTCTGTGGCTGGGTAGTGTGGATGGGACAAACCTGTGCATAAGAATCAGCTTTTTCCTGCTTAGAGATTACTATACATCCATAAAATTCACAAGTTTCATAAGATTTGCCTTCACTTTTTAGTGGCTCCACCTCCTCCTGTAGCTTCATGGTCCTCACACAGAGTTTTCTGTAGGAAGGCTGTGGTGTGGGCTCAGACTGGCCTCTCCCCATCAACCCCTTGACAGATTGTAAGCTTGGTGGGTTAGGCCAGCTGAGGTTGGCAATATAATATTAGTGGGACCCCCTATGTCAGGGGTCTCTTTGCCAGGAATTCAGTATAGGGAAAGTGTCCCCTATTCCAGAGCCTAATCCTTCAGACACTGCTAGGTATTCCAATTCTATTTTTCCCCAGCATTGTGAGCTGCAGGTTAAGATTCTGGGGGGTCACAATCCCCTCTGTATAAGTTCTTCCAGCTGGTGAGACCCTGGTCTCATGGAGAAAGACTGAGAGAGTCTCCTCTATGGGGCTGACTATACCCCCCAAAAAGTGGCTAAGAACCTCGACTGGACACAAAAATAAGCTTTCAGGGACCTACACTTTAAATGTCTATACTGCAATCCTCTCTCCTTTTTCCCTGTGGAATCTAGCCCAGCACGACAAGGTATACACAACCTAGATGGCTGACTTTGAATCTCCACTCAGTTCAGTGTGCATAAACCACTGTGCCAGTGTGAAGCACAGAAAGTGGAACTTGCCTTAGATGGCCCAGTGTCTGGTGACCCCTTCCTTAGGACACACCACCAGCAAGAGTTGTTAGGTTCAGAACCGATGCTATCTGCAGCTGGCCACTAGATACGCTAGCCCTGGGCCTCCCTGGAGGTAACCAGGCACAGACAAGTAGGTGATACTGCCCATGACTGGCCCTCAGTAACTTTTCTTGATGGTATAAGCAATCCAGAGTTTGTTGCTGCTTTGCTGGGCCCAAGTGCACATACAAATACCAAGCAACACAACTTGGCTGACTTTTACCCACTCTGGAATTGGAGGAAGGTCCACAAAAGGCCAAGGTTCCCTGAACCCTGCCACCTGTAGCCTCTGTCTGATGGCTGCTTGTTGGGTTTGGCCACTGAAAAAAAACCTTGGTGAAGTCTAGACACTTGGTCAATTCAGTTATTAGGAAGAGTTGTAGGTATAGCTCTGGCCCTCGATCTCAGATATTAGTCTGTTCAGACTTTTCACAAACCTCAGTAGTGTGTGGACACCAGGAATTTGGTGGGTGTGGCCTCTGAGATCCAGAGATGTAGTGTTCCCATAGTATGGACAGTGTCTACTTAGTCTCAGGTGACACAGAAACACCAGTCATAGTCTCAGGAAAGTGCAGGGAAAATCTCTGGCCTCAATGCCATTAAAATGAGAAAGTGATGTGCCCCCTGTTTCCTGGCTTCTCAGAATGGCTCAGTCTTAATAGTGTGGGAAATGAGGAATTCCCGAGTATGGGACAGTTGCTTTCCCCCAGGCTGATGCCACACAGAAGGGAATGCTCTACCTAAGAAAAATGGCAACTGCAATATTGGAGAATGAATCTGCTTAGGGGTTCTGGTGGCTGTTCCCCGTGATATCTCTCCCAGGGCCACCAGCTTCACACTGTCCTCATGCAACTTTAGTCTTCTCAGCTGCCCTCTGTCAGAGCCCTGGGTCAGTGTCTGTCACCAAAATTTTCCGCACTGGCCCTTTAAGATGAAGCCTACATCTTCAAGAGCTCCATCTGTTTCTTAAAGACAGAAACCTGACTCTTTTCACAGCTAAATGCTGTGAGAGTGCCTCTTTTAGGCTCTGGGGTTCTAAGCTAGGGCTGAAGGCCTGGGACTTAGGACCCACACCTCTCAGGGCAACCCTCCCTGCATTGAGAGCACCTCCGGATGCTCAGGTTCTGCCTGCTCCTGGAAACAGTGCAGCCTTTTCCGGGTCTCTGCCTTTCCTACCAGTCTCAATGTTGATTTTTCCATGATCCTTGGTTATAGACTCCTCTTTGTTTAGTCCAATGTTGGTTTATCAAGACGATTGCTTTTAAGTTAAGTTGTAATCCAATTTTATTCTGGAAGGTAGCAGATGGAACTTCTGCATACTCCATCACCATTTTGGAATCTCAGTATTCCACTTCTTATTTTTACCATATTTTCTTTATCCATTCATCCATTGATGGACACTTTGGTTGTTTCATATAAGACTAAGTCTTTTTATTTTAATTCCACCCTCCCTTTAGTCCCCTTTCTGCAGAGGTAGGAAATCATGGCAATTAGGGAAAGATAAGACTGAGAAAAAGAGAGAAACCAAACATGACCTTGTATCCTACAGTGGATTCTACATCAGAAATAGGTTCAAGTTAATGGAAGAAAAACTTTAAATTAAAATAAATTAAAGCACTCTCCACTAGAAGAGTCAATTACTAAAAGTATATTTCTTGTTCCAAAAAAAAAAAAATAGCTGAAAAGGCTGAGGGATTTTTCCAAGGTTTTATTCAGAAAGGTCTCATGTAAATTTCTCTGAGAAGCAGTCTCTTAAGTAGATATTCTCATGCAGAAGAACTAGTGGAGAGTGCTCAGAGTAACACAAACTAGGGGTGATGAATGAAAGACTGGGAATAGGGTAGAGTCCACTAGTAATGTGCTAGCAACAAAACCTTAAGCATTCTGGCGCAAAGCTCTGGACTGTTATGGTGCTTCCAGATTGATCCAAAATAAGCAAGACAGCTGAGCCTTTGTAATCCAGGTATCAACCAATTATAAGACTCAGGCTTCCTCGAGAGAGAGCAAAATGCCTTGTATGGGACCCAGCTGTGAGCCACCAACATCCTGGAAGCTGAAGGAATAAGTTCTTCCATCCAGAAGGGGAAAATAGACAGTGTGCCAAAACATCCCTTTACAATGGGGCAAGAAAAAAAAAACTATTCAAAAGATCCTTCTCCAGAGTTTCATGTATTCAAGATAAAGATAGCATGAATGTACATATATAGACACATACATACATACATACATACATACATACATACATACATACATTATCTGTTGCAGCAAAGATAAATAATAATCTTACCTTTCTACCTTTTAGGATGTTGACAAAAATATTATTTGTAAATTTTTTTGTGAATGACAAATTGCCACAGGGAGTATCACGGCCTTGTGAAAAAATTATTATTTTCTTATTTTTTTGTATTTTTCTGAAGCTGGAAACGGGGAGGCAGTCAGACAGACTCCCACATGCGCCCGACCGGGTTCCACCTGGCATGCCCACCAGAGGGCGATGCTCTGCCCATCTGGGGCGTCACTCTGTTGCGACCAGAGCCACTCTAGTGCCTGGGGCAGAGGCCATGGAGCCATCCCCAGCGCCCAGGCCATCTTTTGCTCCAATGGAGCCTCTGCTGTGGGAGGGGAAGAGAGAGACAGAGAGGAAGGAGAGGGGGAGGGGTGGAGAAGCAGATGGGCGCCTCTCCTGTGTGCCTTGGCCGGGAATCGAACCTGGGACTTCCGCACACCAGGCTGACACTCTACCACTGAGCCTACCGGCCAGGGCCAAAAAATTAAAAGCTTTGAAAGTCAGTTAGCATCCTGTCTCTGTTCTGTCTATATGGGAGTCTTAGTTTTCCATCTAGAAAATGATAAAGTCACACTAGACTGGATTCTTTAAGACAGTAGTTGCCAAGCTTTAGTGTACATCAGAATTTTTAGGAATGCCTATTGAAATAAAGCGGCTTTGGAAGCATCTCTGGAAATGAAGCATTCCCTACATTTTTAACTTCTCGGGAGATTTTTAATTTTATTCCACATGGGATTAAACAAACACCCATACTACTTTTAGAACCTTATCAGCTTTGAGGATAAATTGCAATTTTTTAGTTATTTACTGGGGTCAACATTTTACATTCAGTGTTCTGGAAAACACCAACTTTGTTGATAGTTAATAGAATATCATAAATGTACTTTAGTAAATTCTGACTCAGATTTTTTACAAATTGAGATGAGTGGGGGCTTTGCAATAATAGTGCACATTAGTTATTGCTTCCAATTGATTTTCAGAATTATATACCACTTCCTCTTCCCTTTCCAGTATATATTTAATAATGAGGGTTTTTTTCTGCCAGTGTTGAAGATCATAGATTGATCAGTATAGCTCCAAGATCTCCTGAGTAGAATAAACTGAAATCATTTTCATAACAACATTAATATACTAAAATTAAAATTCTTAAATGATACCATAGTAGCTGTGTTATTAAAAATAAAGTTTCATGAGTACAAATATAATAGAAACCATACTTCAAATATGAGTGAGTTATGCATGATAAAGTGAAAACTATCTTAAAAATAAGGAACAAAGAAAGAATAACAATGGAAAATTTCTTGAAATCTCTGCTGTCTATGAGAAAGATTACTGAGACTTGGCAGAACAGAATAAAAGCATTTACAAATCAAAACTGTGTTGCAAACATCAGCTTGATTTGTTACTCTTATTGTAAAAGAAAAATCTTACACTACATCCTAAGTATTTCTATTGAAAAATGGTAGCATATGCTTTCCATCTTAAAGTTCTAGATGATTGCTCTAAAATAGAAAGCATGCAGCCCTGGAAGTGACTTTCTGCAAACACAAATCAAACCAATAAGATTCAGACTGTTCATTTTAAACTCTGATTTTAAAAAATGCTAGTGGCAGCCAAAATATGCTTTTGATTCCTTTCCATTAAGAATTTTAACCAGCCTGACCAGGTGGTGGTGCAGTGTATAAAGCATAGGACTGGGATGTGGAAGGACCCCGGTTCAATACCCTGAGGTCGCCAGCTTGAGTGCGGGCTCATTTGGTTTGAGCAAAGCTCACCAGCTTGGACCCAAGGTTGCTGGCTTGAGCAAGGGGTTACTCGGTTTGCTGTAGCCCCATGGTCAAGGCACATATGAGAAAGCAATCAATGAACAACTAAGGTGCCGCAACAAGAAACTAATGATTGATGCTTCTCATCTCTCTCCGTTTCTCTCTGTCTATCCCTCTCTCTGACTCTGTCTCTGTCTCTGTAAAAAAAGAAAAAAATTAACCAGCCTGACCAGGCAGTGGTACAGTGAATAGAGCATTGGACTGGGACACAGAGGACTGAGGTTCAAAATCCCGAGATCATCAGCTTGAGCATGGGCTCATCTGGTTTGAGCAAGGCTCACCAGCTTGAGCCCAAGGTTGCTGACTTGAACAAGGGGTTACTCGCTATGCTGTGCCCTCTCAGTCAAGGCACATATGAGAAAATAATCAGTGAACAACTAAGGTGAAACAACAAAGAATTGATGCTTCTCATTTCTTTCCCTTCCTGTCTGTCCCTATCTGCCCCTCTCTCTGTCTCTCTCTGTCTCTGTCACACAAAAAAGAATTTTAACCATTCATTATTTCTATTTTGAATGCTTTAAAGTTTCCTTACTGTTTCAGAAGTCCTAATAGTTCCAAGAAAGATGTTTCTTACTCTCATTTTCTTTTTCTCTTTCTTGCTCTCTCTCATTCTCTCTTTCTTTTCTCTACTCTTCCAAAGAACTCTATCATCTATAGCCAATCTGTTGTTCAATTCTCCTACATCTAAATCTAAAACCCATAACATGATTCACTTCCAGTGAACCTGCTAATAATAGTTGTCTTTTATCTGTCTTTATATATATTTAACTATTATTGAATTGTATAAAAAGAGCACATTACATAATGCATTTCTTACTAAAAAGATAATACATCCACATAACACTCTTGTGTATCTCACAAGCACTACTTCTAACCTATTCCCTGAAAGTAACCACTGTTCTTACCACTAACACAAGAGATTAATTTTTCTTGCATTTTTTATGACTTAATTCATATACTATGAACTATTGTGGTTTTTCATTGTCAAAATTATGTTTAAAATATTCATCTATGTTGTTGTATGTAATTATTGTTTATTCACTTAACTGTTATATAGTAAACCATTTATGAATATATATCAATTTATTTATTTGTTTTCTGTTTATAAACTTTGATTTGATTTCATGTGAAATCAAACTAGAAATCAATGACAAAATGAAATTAGAAAAACTTATAATATATGGAAATGAACACATCATTGGATCTTAAATAACCATTGGATCAAAGAAGAAATCAAAAGAAGAAATAAAAGAGTTCTTAAGATAAACAAAAATAAAAACACAGTATATTAAAACTTATGAAATATAGCAAAATTAATACTTATAGAGAAGTTTATATTGACAAATGCCTATAGTAAATACAGCAGAACAATATCAAATAAACAATTTAATTTTTACAACAAAGAATTAGAAAGAGAACAAACTAAGGCTAAAGTCAGCCAAAAAAAAGAAATAATAAAATTTAAGGCAGAAATAGATGATATAAGAAATAGAAATACTCTAAAAATTTGACGAAACTAAGAGTCGGTTTCTTGAAAAGATAAACAAAATTAACAGACTTTTAGTTAGACCAGGGGAAAAAAAAAGAAAACTCAAATATATTTTATATAATACCTGAAATAAAAAAGAGATATTTCAAGTTGATTCTCCAGAAATAATAAAAAAAAATCAATAGGGATGAATATGCACAAATATATACTAACATATTTGACAATTTAGAAGAAATACTTTCATAGAAACATATGGCCTACCAAGACTGAATTAAGAAGAAACAGAAAGATTGAATACACCAATATAAATAAGGAGATTGAATTAGTAAATAAAAAAAACTCCTAATAGAAAAAAATATCAAGAAAAGATGGTTGCACAAGTAAATTTTACCAAATATTTAAAAAAGAATTAACACTAATTCTTTCAAAATACAGAGCAAAAAAGAATGCTTCCAAATGTATCTTTTGAGGACAGCATAACAAAATGATGACCCAAGCCAGAAAAAAACATGAGAAGAAAACTACAGGCCAATATTCTTAATAAACATGGATGCATACTCTTCAACAAAGTTTTAGCAAACTGAATTCAAAAGCACATTAATAAAGATTATATGCTATTTATCCCTGGGATACAAGAATGCCTCAACATACAGAAATCATTAAATGTGATACATCACATTAAAGGAATGAATGTCAAAATTTTATGATCATGTCAAGGCACGCATAAAAAGTATTTGAAAAAAAATTAACTCCCTTTTATGATAAAATGTTGCAAGAAATTGAGTATAGGAAGAACTTACCTTGAGAAAGTAATGGCCGTATATGAAAAGCCCACAGATAATAACATACACAATAGTAAAAAATGGAAAGCTTTCCTCTAAGATCTAAAACAAAGCAAAGAAACTCACTCTCACCACTTTTATTCAACATAATAGCAGAAATTCAAGCCAGAAAAACTAAAAAGGAAAAGAGGAATCCAAATTAGAAAGGAAAATCTTAAAAAGTCTCTGTTTGCAAATAACATGTTCTTATAAATATAGAAAACTCTAAAAACTTCACCCAAAACCTCTTAGAACTAATAAATTTAGTTATGTTTCAGAAAACACAATTAATATACAAAAATTAGCTACATCTCTCTTCACTAACAATAAACATTCTAAACATAAAATTAAGAAAATAATTCCATTTACAATAGCATCAAAATGAATATAATACTGCCCTGGCTGGTTGGCTCAGTGGTAGAGCGTCGGCCTGGTGTGCAGAAGTCCCGGGTTTGATTCCTGGCCAGGGCACACAGGAGAAGCACCCATCTGCTTGTCCACCTCTCCCCCTCTCCTTCCTCTCTGTCTCTCTCTTCCCCTTCCGCAGCCGGGGCTCCATTGGAGCAAAGATGGCCCGGGCACTGGGGATGGCTCCTAGGCCTCTGCCCCAGGCGCTAGAGTGGCTCTGGTCGCAACAGAGCGACGCCCCAGATGGACAGAGCATCGCCCCCTGGTGGGCATGCCGGGTGGAACCTGGTCGGGCGCATGCGGGAGTCTGTCTGACTACCTCCCCGTTTCCAGCTTCAGAAAAATACAAAAAAAAAAAAAAAAAAAAAGAATATAATACTAAGGGATAAATTCAACCAAGGATATGAAACACTTGTAAAATAAAAACTACAAAATATTACTAAAATAAATTTAAATATATATAAATAAAAATATAACCCATGTTTATGCATTGGGAGACTTATTATTGTTAAGATACTCATATAACTTAAAGTAATTCACAAAGTCAACGCAATTTCTCAATTCCCAATT
This sequence comes from Saccopteryx leptura, assembly GCF_036850995.1. Taxonomy (NCBI): domain Eukaryota; kingdom Metazoa; phylum Chordata; class Mammalia; order Chiroptera; family Emballonuridae; genus Saccopteryx; species Saccopteryx leptura. Next base: position 118,869,231 of record NC_089516.1, read on the forward strand.
ACGTTTTTGTAGTGATATGAAAACCTATGCTAAAATTTTTATGAAATCTTAAGGAACATCTCAAAAATACCTTGAATAAGCTGAACAAACCTGGAAGACTCACACTTCCTGATTTTAAAACTTACTGCAAAGCTACAGTATTCAAAAACAGTGTGCAACTGGCATAAATACAGATCTATAGACCAATGGAATGGAGAGCCCAGAAATAAACCCTTGCGTCCATAATCAAATAATTTTAAGGAGGGTTTTAATCCATTCAATGGGAAAGGGGAACGTTTTGAAAAAATGGTTCTGGTAAAATTGATATAACAAGCTAAATAATGCAGATGGACTTTTACCTAAGGCTGAAAGGCAGAAACTACAGGCCAAACAGAAAACATGAAGCTAGTATGTTCAAAAAGAAAAATTTATTTTAAAATGACTGGCTGCAAGCAGGCTGAAACTAGCAAAGGGTGTCAGTCCTGGGCTATGGGAGAGAGTGCTAGATATAAGAGCTAGGAGCAGCTGCTACAGGCATCTATTAACATTGGTTTGGTATATCCAGAGGTGGATTAAGGTTGGTTGAGGCTCTGGGCACAGAAGAAAATATTGGGCCCCTTAAAAATACAGAGAGACAGGGAAAATAAAAATACATATTAACCATATTTTTATTTATTTATTTATTTATTTATTTATTTATTTATTTATTTATTTATTGTATTTTTTTCTGAAGCTGGAAACGGGGAGACACAGTCAGACAGACTCCCACATGCACCCGACCGGGATTCACCCGGCACGCCCACCAGGGGCGACGCTCTGTCCACCAGGGGGCGATGCTCTGCCCCTCTGGGGCATCGCTCTGCCGCGACCAGAGCCACTCTAGCGCCTGGGGCAGAGGCCAAGGAGCCATCCCCAGCGCCCAGGCCATCTTTGCTCCAATGGAGCCTTGGCTGTGGGAGCGGAAGAGAAAGACAGAGAGGAAGGAGGGGGCGGGGGTGGAGAAGCAAATGGGCTGAAAGTTTCTGCCTTTCAGCCTTAGGTAAAAGTCCATCTGCATTATTTAGCTTGTTATATCAATTTTCCCAGAACCATTTTTTCAAAACGTTCCCCTCTCCTATGTGCCCTGGCCGGGAATCAAACCCAGGTCCCCCGCACGCCAGGCTGACGCTATACCGCTGAGCCAACCGGCCAGGGCCAAACCATATTTTTAAATAAATAAAAAATATTCTATACTATTAATGTTAAAATTGCACATATGAAAGCAAACTTGGTGATGGGTATGCAACATAATTGATTGGCAAGATATCCTGGACACGTTTTCTTTGAACATATGTACCCTGATTTATTGATGTCACCCTAGTAAAATTGATAAAAATAAAAAATAAAATAAATAAGAAATAAGAATTAAAAAACTGAGAATGCAAGGACAAGATTTACTGTAATAATAAAACTCTCAATGAAATAAAATTGACACATGTTTAATGATATGCAAAATTATTAATGTGCTGCAATGTAATTATTAAAATATTATAGAAAATAGTAGTAATTAATATTGCTTTTCCCTGACCAAATCACTTATTTGTAGGGTAGAGAATATTGTTGGACAGCTCTAATTCTTCAAGGTACTTTTTTTTTTTTTACTGAGTTTAACCATATCCCTTGTAACTTTCATCTAATAATTCATATCTTCTTTTTTTAATCTTATTTTTATTAATTTTAATGTAGTGACATTGATAAATCAGGGTACATATGTTCCGAGAAAACATCTTCAGATTATTTCGACATTTGCTTATGCTGCATACCCCTCACCCAAAGTCAAATTTTCTTCCGTCACCTTCTATCCAGTTTTCTTTGTACCCCTCCCCTCCCCCCACACCCTCCCTCTCCCTCCTCGCTCCCTCCCCACGCCTCCACCCCACCCCCTGTTACCATCACATTCTTGTCCATGTCTCTGAGTCTCATTTTTTTCTTCTGAAGCTGGAAATGGGGAGATACAGTCAGACAGACTCCCCCATGTGCCTGACCAGGATCCACCCGGCACGCCCACCAGAGGCGACACTCTGCCCACCAGGGGGCAATGTTCTGTCCCTCCGGTGCGTCACTCTGCGGCGACCAGAGCCACTCTAGTGCCTGGGGCAGAGGCCAAGGAGCCATCCCCAGCGCCCGGGGCATCTTTGCTCCAGTGGAGCCTTGGCTGCGGGAGGGGAAGAGAGAGACAGAGAGGAAGGAGGGGGGTGGAGAAGCAAATGGGCGCTTCTCCTATGTGCCCTGGCCGGGAATCGAACCCGGGTCCCCCGCACGCCAGGCCAACACTCCACCACTAAGCCAACTGGTCAGGGCCTCTGAGCCTCATTTTTATGTCCCATCTATGTATGGGTTTTTATAGTTCTTAGTTTTTTCTGATTTACTTATTTCACTCTGTATAATGTTGTCAAGATCCATCCATGTTATTGTAAATGATCCAATGTCATCATTTCTTATGGCTGAGTAGTATTCCATAGTATATATGTACCAAAGCTTTTTAATCCACTTGTCCTCTGACAGACACTTGGGCTGTTTCCAGATCTTTGCTATTGTGAACAGTGCTGCCATAAACATGGGGGTGCATTTTTGCAGTTAGATAGACTCCAAGTCACTTAACTTTCCACATAGCAGTTATCAATTATTTTAGATATTTATTGTTGCCTTAGTTCACTCTCATGATTTCTCTATTTCAGGCTGAGCAACTCAGTTTCTCTCAATTGTTCATTATATATAGATGTTTTTCAAGCTTCTAAGAATTTTGATTGTGTTCTTTTGCATATATCGTAGACTCATTTTTCCCATAGAAATACAGTATCCTTGATATGGTATGTAAATTAAAAATTTAGATATGATTAATATTTTTTTTGAAAAAGGTGTAAAGATAGTGATGCAGATTCCTGCATATGCCCCTACCAGGATCCACCTGTAAACCCCATCTGATGCCAATGCTCAAGTACAGAGTAATTTTAGTGCCTGAGGTTGATATGCTCAGAACAGCTGAGCTATCCTCAGAGCCTGAGACCATGCTCAAACCAACTGAGCTACTGATTGTGAGAGGGAAAGAGGGAAAGAAGAGGAAGTGGGAGGGGAGAAGAAGCAAATGATCACTTCTCCTGTGTGCTCTGTCGAGGAATCAAACCCAGGATGTTCATAGGACTTTGACACTCTATCCAATGAGGAATTGGCCAGGGATAGATGTGACTATTCCATTCTTCTATCTAGCTAATCTATTTCTTTATATTCTCAGTTTGAATTACATTTTTTATCCAAATACATTTTTGAGTCATTATTTACACATAGTAAAATGTACCCACTTAAGAGTAAATTTATTCAATGAGATTTAATGGATATCTTTAGAACATTTCTTTCCAAATGCAGCAGAATACATGTTCCTTTCAAGGGCACATGGTACATTTTCTAGGATAGGTCACATGTAAGGACACAAAACAAGTCTCAATAAATTTAAGAAAACTAAATCATATGAAGATTCTTTTCTGACCAAAATGGCATAAACTGGAAATCAGCTACAATAAAAAAACTGAAAAATATTCAAACACTTTGAGGCTAAATGGCATGTTATTAAATAATGAGTGGGTTAACAATGATATCAAGAAATAAATAAAATTTTTTCTTGAAACAAATCAAAATGAACATACAACAACCCAAAATCTATGGGACACAGCAATAGCAGTCTTGAAAGGTAAGTTCATAGCATTACAGGCATAGATCAAGAAGCAAGAAAAATCTCAAATTAACAATCTAACATTGAACCTAAAAGAACCAGAAAAGTAAAAACAAACAAAGCCCAGAGTAAGTAGAAGGAGGAACATAATAAACATTGGAGTGGAAATAAATGAAGTAGAGGCTAAAAAAATACAAAAAAAATCAATGAAACCTGAAGTTGATGCTTTTAAAAAATAAAAAAAAGATTGATGAAACTTCAACTAGACTCATAAAGGAATAAAAGAGAAAAGAATCAAATAAGTAAAATTATAGTGAAACAGAAATAACAACTGACATCACAGAAATACAAAGGATTATAAGATAATACCATGAAAAGGATTATAAGAAAATACCTTTTCCCACCAAAATCCTTGTCCTGAGACAGCCTGCAAACTGTGCCCAGGACAAGGAGCCCCTGCCACTGGTCACACAGCTCTCTCGAAGATCAGTGTCTCAGGCACCTACCAGGAACAGGAATGAGAACATGGCAGACGGCAGCTCCAGAACACAGTACAGCCAGCTCAACTGCCATCACCCTATCCCTGATGATAGATAAAAAAGGCCAGACTGGCCAGATATCTGGGAAACTCTATTGAAACACTTCCGTCAGCCCAGCTGGGCCACGCAGCTCAAGACTGGACGGCCTAAAACCAGCACCACAGCCTCCTAGGAAGATCCAGGAGAACTCTCAGTCTCAATACACGCCTTCCTGCGGGGTGAACTCATTTTAGAAGATACGCCCTGTGACTGGCCACCCTCTCCCAGGATGCTCAGGGTCTGAAGACCAGACACTTGGTTTCCGGGAGCTGAGATCCACCCTCCGATGCTCTCCCGGTCCTCTGAACCACTCCCGCAGGTAGAACCTCTTCGGGAATCGCTGCTGCCCACAGGATGTCCTCGGTGTCCCTTTCCAAGACTCAATCCCGGACGCTGGCTCACCTTCAAGGCTCCTTCGCACACTGCCTGGACCTTCCTTTGGCTTTCGTGACTTGCCCTCCTCCTGCTTTTGACCAGCTCCGCTCCGTCTCCAAGGGTCCCGCTCTTTCTGCCACCGGGTTTCACCGTGCTCTTTCCCAGAGTTCACCTCTCCATTATTTTCTCACATTGCACATCAGGTCCTGCAAAAAACCCTGAGCTTCCTTCGGGAATGACAAATTAATGAGTGTTTCCTTAAAGTCATATTCTGTAAACATGACTAGTTCTGCTTTTACAAACAAGCTCTTAAAAGCTTGAGGAAGAAATTTATTTTCTGTGACTAGGTGCATTTTGGTTGCAGTACAACTAAGTGTTTGTAACTTAATTTTTATTTGCCCACATACCAAACTATTGGAAAAGAGAATTATTCACAATGTCATTTTCCCCTCACCTCTAGTATTTGCTTTCCTGCGTATTTCCCATTCATGTGTCCAACGCTTGTTTTAGTAAAAATTTCATCCACAAAAAAAAAAAAAAAAAAAAAAAAGAAATACAAAGGATTATAAGAAAATACCATGAAAAGAACTATATACCAAAATATTGGACAATCTGGATGAAATGAATAAATTTCTAGAAACATAAAGTCCTCCAAAACTGAATCTGGAAGAATCAGAAGACTATACCAGAATGATTACAAGAAATGAAATGAAAAGAGTTATCAAAAAACTCCCAGAAAAAAAAAAAAAAAAAAAAAAAAAAAAAAAAAAAAAGGAAAAAAGAAATCTATAGGCTAATATCCCTGATGAACATAGATGCTAAAATTCCCCCAAAAATATTAGCAACCTGAATCCAGCAACACATTAAAAAGATCATACACCAAGATCAAGTGGGATTTATTCTGGGAGGTCAAGGCTGGTACAATATTCACAAATTAATAAATGGGATTCATCTCATAAACAAAATAATAATCATATGACCATAACAACAGATGCAGAAAAAACATTTGATAAAATTCAGCACCCATTTATGATCAAAACTCTCAGCAAAGTGGGAATACACAGAACATACCTCAACATAATAAAGGCCATCCATGACAAACCCACAGCCAACATCACGCCCAATGGGCAAAAATTAAAAACCATCCCCTTAAGATCAGGAACAAGGCAGAGGTGCACCCTTTCACCACTCTTATTCAACATAGTTCTGGAAGTCCTAACCACAGAAATCAGACAAGAAGAAGAAATAAAAGTTATATAAACTGGAAAAGAAAAAGTAGAATTGTCATTATTTGCTGATAAGATGATACTGTACATAGTAAACCCTAAAGTCTCTGCAAAAAAGCAACTCTACCTGATAAAATAAATTTGGGAAAGTTGAGCAGGATATAAAATTAATATTCAAAAATGAGTCACATTTTTATACACCAATAATTAATTATCAGAAATAGAAATCGAGAAAACAATCTTAGTTACTATTGCAATAACAACAAAAAATAAATTTGCTAGGAATAAATTTAACCAAGGAGATAAAAGACTTGTACTCACAAAATTATAAGACATTGAAAAGAGAAATTGAGGAAGATACAAAGAAGTAGAAGCATATACTGTGTTTATGGATAGGAAGACGTAACACCATTAAAATGTCCATACTATCCAAAGCCATTTGTAGAGTCAATGCAATTCCTAATAAAATGCCAATGACATAATTCACAGATCTAGAACAAATATCTCAAAAATTTATATGGAACCAAAAAATAACCCAAATAGTCTCAGCAGTGTTGAAAATTAATAAAGTGGGAGATGTCACATTTCCTGATCTCAAGTTATACTACAAGGCCACTGTAATCAAAACGGCCTGGTACTGGCATAAGAACAGGCTTACAGATCAATGGAACAGGACAGAGAAACCAGAAATAAACCCACACTTTTATGGTCAATTAATATATGACAAAGGAGGCAAGTGTATACAATGAAGTAAACAGATTTTTTAAGATATGGTGTAGGGAAAATTGGACAGGTATATGCAAAAAATAAAAATAGACCACAAACTTAAATTATTCACAAAAATAAACACAAAATGGATAAAAGACTTAAATGTAAGTCAGGAAACCATAAAAATCCTAAAAGAAACCATAGGCAGTACCCCTTGCCAGTTGGCTCAGTGGTGGAGCATTGGCCCAGTGTGTGGAAGTTCCAAGATCGATTCCTGGTCAGGGCACAGAGAAGTGCCCATCTGCTTCTCCAACCATCCCCCCTTTTTTTCTCTCTATCTCTCTCTTTCCTTCCTGCAGCTGAGTCTCCATTGGAACAAAGTTGGCCTGGGAGCCGAGGATGGCGCCATGGCCTTCACCTTAGGTGCTATAATGGCTCCTGTCACAATGGAGCAATGCCCCAGATGGGCAGAGCATCACTTCCTGGTGGGCATGCCAGGTGGATCACAGTCAGGCACATTCAGGAGTCTGTCTGAGTGCCTCCCTGTTTCTAACTTCAGAAAAATACACACACACACACACACACACACACACACACACACAAAAGAAAACAGGCAGTGGACTCTCAGACATCTCTTGAAGCAATATTTTTGCTGATATACCACCAAGGCCATGGAAAATATAGGACAAAATAAACAAATAGGACTATATCAAACTAAAAACCTACACAGCAAAAGACACCATTAACAAAATGAAAAGACAACCCACTTTATGGGAGAACATATTTATTGTTATGTCCTGTAAGGATTGATTACTAACCAAAATTTATAAAGAACTCATAAAACTCAATACTAGGAAGACAAACGATCCAGTTTAAAAATGGGCAAAGGACCTGACTAGACAAAGAGGACATACAGATGGCCAATAGGCATATGAAAAAATGCTCAACATCACTAATCATTAGAGAAATGCAAATTAAAATCACAATGAGATATCACCTCACACCAGCCATTTGGCTTTCATTAACAAATCAACAAACAAGTACTAAAGAGGGTGTGGAAAAAACGGAACCCTCCTGCACTGCTCGTGGGAATGCAGACTTGTGCACCCACTGTGGAAAACAGTATGATGTTTCCTCAAAGAAATTAAAAATGGAACTGTCTTATGACCGAGCTATTCCACTTCTAAGAATATATTCTAAGAATCACAAACCACTAATTCAAAAGATGTTCACCCCCATGTTCACTGCAGTGTTGTTTGCAATATCCAAGTTCTGGAAACATCCTAAGTGTCCATCAGTGGATTAGTGGATAAAACACTGTGGTACATTGACACAATGGGATACTATGTGTCAGTAAAAAAGAAGCTAATTTTACCTTTTGAAACAGCATGTATGAACCTGAAGATTACTGTGCTAAGTGAAATAAGCCAGTCAGAGAAAGACTGATATCACACGATCTCTCTTATATGTTGACTCTAATGAACACAATAAACTGAGGAACAAAATAGAACAGAGGCAGGGTCACAGGGAATATATGGACAGCTGCCAGAAGGAATGGGGAGGAGGCAGGATCAAAGATGAAGGAGTTAACCAAAATTGTTATACATAACGCAAGATGAAGACAACAAGGTAGCAATAGTCAGAGAGAAAGGGGGATGTGGAGGTAAGGGGAGAAGGGGCAAAGGGGAGGGGCAGCTGGGGGTGGAAAGAGACTGTGCATGAGGCATGGAGGGCATGATGCAGGGTGTAGAGGGTGTTATATTGACTGGGACACTTGAAACTACATCAATACAATAAATTAAAAATAAAAATAAAAGAATTTTTATATCTAAAAAGTAAAACTAAAAAGAGGAGATAAAATGGCATTGTAATGCTGAAAATGTGTCAGAACAGACCTACTACATACAAGGTTAGGTTCTAAATTGTTCTGATTGAATATATATATTTCTGGGTTGGGAGCAGGTTTCTAAGAAGTAATTAAAGGTAGGGAAGAGAGAGAAATGGCTGTCAGTTTTGTAGACATGTTTAGTAAACCAGTTTAAAATTTAAAAGCAAACCACCCCTCAAAGACACTTTGAAATATTTGCTTTCTCCACTCTATACAGTACACTCATTCCTTTGAAGATTTTAACCCTTTGGTACTAAGGCATGATTTAGAGCAACAACCTCTAAGGGAGAAAAAGATAGGCTAGCTGGTGATCAAAATGAACTAAAACAGCTGCAGATGTAATTAGCTTAGAACACTGTCACCAAGGTACTGGTGGGATCTGCCTGTCTTCCCCACACTGCCTAGCCCAGGGGATGGCAAACTCATTAGTCAACAGAGCCAAATATCAAAAGTACAATGACTGAAATTTCTTTTGAGAGCCAAATTTTTTAAATTTAAACTATATACGTAGGTACATTCCTTATCGAGGTAGCGCCCACACGTGGTATTTTGTGTAAGAGTCGCACTCAAGTGGCCAAAGAGCCACATGTGGCCCACGAGCCACAGTTTGCCAACCACTGGCCTAGGGCAGACCACCTAATCATTTCTTAGCCACTATGTCAATTATACTGCCCTCCACCATATGTTAAACTTTCCCTATTTAATAGGTAGAGTAGAAAAACTAGAAGGGACAGTTTCTCTCAAGGTGCCCTCTAGTGATAACAACAAAGATCACAATCAAGAAAATAAATTTACCAGGTGCCAGAATCTGTGAAGAAACTTAACCCTTTGGATTTAAGTTTTACCTTACAAAAACAGTTAAACTCATAAATAATTTTATTTAGAAGAATTCTGACAAGCAATTTTATAATAATATAACTGTCTAAGTTGTAAAGCTTCAAAATACTTAGCTTAACGACTAGTGAATCAGATGATCCAAATAAAAATATTAGGGGGGGGATAAAGAATCAAAGAACTGAATAAAAGGAGCGATGCAACTGTCCTGGATGAACATTTGAAAGGTAAGTTCATGTACTAGCATCTTTTTTGAAAGGCACACTTAAGTTAGCTTTTGCATCCTTCTAATCCCATGAATTTGACTCAACAAAAATTATGCTTCAGAGGCTAATTAATGAGTTAAATTTATTTTCTCTGATTCTGGTTTTTTGGTTTTTTATTTTTCATTTTTGTATTTTTCTGAAGTTGGAAACTGGGAGGCAGTCAGACAGACTCCCGCATGCGCCCAACCAGGATCCACCCGGCATGACCACCAGGGGGTGATGCTCTGCCCATCTGGGGCATTGCTCTGTTGCAACCAGAGCCATTCGAGTGCCTGAGGCAGAGGCCATAGAGCCATCGTTAGCACCTGGGCCAACTTTGCTCCAGTGGAGCCTTGGCTGCGGGAGGGGAAGAGAGAGGCAGAGAGGGAGGGGTGGAGAAGAATATGGGAGCTTCTCCTGTGTGCCCTGGCCAGGAATCAAACCCGAAACTCCTGCACACCAGGCCAACGTTCTACCACTGAGCCAATGATTCTGTATTTTGACCTACTTTTCTTTCTTTCTTTTTTGTATTTTTCTGAAGCTGGAAACGGGGAGAGACAGTCAGACAGATTCCCGCATGCGCTTGACCGGGATCCACCCGGCACGCCCACCAGGGGCAACGCTCTGCCTACCAGGGGGCGATGCTCTGCCCATCCTGGGCGTTGCTATGTTGCGACCAGAGCCACTCTAGCGCCTGAGGCAGAGGCCACAGAGCCATCCCCAGTGCTCGGGCCATCTTTGCTCCAATGGAGCCTTGGCTGCAGGAGGGGAAGAGAGGGACAGAGAGGAAGGAGAGGGGGAGGGGTGGAGAAGCAGATGGGTGCTTCTCCTGTGTGCCCTGGCCGGGAATTGAACCCGGGACCTCCGCACGCCAGGCCGATGCTCTACCTCTGAGCCAACCGGCCAGGGCCTTGACCTACCTTTCTAGTTTATTTGCCAATGACTTTCTACATTCTGAGTTTTTTAGGCAGAGTTGCTTGTATTTTTCTAGTTCTATGTTCCTATAATATTGAGAAATTTTCATTTCCAGAAGTAAGTGTTCAAGATATTTGTCCGGCATTTATTTTGGAGATTTCAGATTTCTAGTTTTGATTCCTGAGTTCTAACGGATTTACAATGGAAGCATTATAATCCTCGGAAATTACTTGAGATTATCTTAGCATCTAAAGCAAATAAAAAGAATACATTTTCAAGATTAAAAAAGTACATTTATGAGTTTTGAGAAAATTATAAGCCTGTGTAATTACTATCATAATAAAGATACAGCACATTTTTACCACCCCAAATATTTCCCAAAATCTCTTTATACTAAAATCCTCTTTTGCCCTTAGACTCAGGTAATCATTTATCTGATTTATGTCACTATAATATATATATATATATAATGTTTTTTTCTTTCTCTGTAAGTGAAACCATGCATTATGTCTTCTCTTGAATGTGAATTTTACAAATATTGTATTAATCTGTTGAGGCTTCCATAATGAAATGGCACAGACTGAGTACCTTAAACAACAGAAATTAACTTTCTCCCAGTTATAGAGCAGTCTGAGATCCAGGTGTTTGCAAAGTAGGTTTCTAGTAAAAACTCTTTTGCTGGCTTTCTGACAGTCACCTTCTTGCTGTGGCCTCACATAACCTTTCCTCAGTGCATGTATGCAGAGAAAGAAAGAGCAATCTAGTGTCTCTACTTATAGGAATGCTAATCTTATTGGGTTAAGGTGCTACCTTTGTTATCTTAATGTTATTATCATAACATTATTTCCTCAAATTCCCTATCTTCAGATACAGCTACACTGGAGGATAGGGCCTTAACATATGAATTTTAATGACACACAGAATTTCATCCCTCACAAGCATAATACTTTATAGATTAATTCATGTTTTTGTGTTTTTGTAGCGTATTCCTTTGTTACTTCTGAGTAGCATTCTATTTATGGAAATACCAATATTGGTGTATTTATTCACCTGTTAATGGATATTTGGGTATTTCCAGACTTAGAGCTATTATATTTAAATTTGGTATAAATATTTTTATATAAATCTATGAATAAAATTAAAAAAGTTTTCTTTTGGGCTAATGGCTAAAAGGACTGCTGGGTCATGTAGTAAGTGCAAGTATGTGCTTCATATTACAATAAAGTGCCATAATGAAAGAGTCATTTGCACTTCCATCAGAAGTGTAAGAGCTGAAACTGCTACACATTAACATAAATACTTGATTTTGTAAGCCTTATAGTTTTAGAAATTTTAGTCAGTGTGTAATGATATTATATTGTGATTTTAATTTGCATTTCTTCATGACTAATGATATTGAATATTTTTATTTACATATCTGATATGTTTATCTTTTATTACAAAGTATCTGTTTAGATCATTGACTTGTTATTAATAGGAGTTGTCTTTCATCGATTTATCATCCTGTATGAGTTATTAAAGGACTCTTGATATAAATCTTTTATATCATATGTTAATTTTTTCTAAGTTCTAACCTGCTTTCTCATTTTTCTCATTGTGTCTCTCTAACAGTAGACATTTTAAGTTTTGTTAAAATCCAATTCACTATTTTTTCTTTATCATCTTGACATTTTTGCCCAATCTAATAAACCTCTGTCTGATAGAAGTTAATAAAAATCTTCTCCTCATTTTTCCTAGAAGTTTTATAAGTTTACTTATAAATTTAGGTTTATGATCCATTTCAAATCTGCTTTGGGTAAGTAAGGAAATTGTGAAGCTTTATTGTTCCCCCATATGGATATCCAGGTTTTCTAACTCCAGTTCTTAAAAAACTCATATTTCCTCCATTGCTTACCTTGATATTTTTGTTGACAACAATTGACCATAAATGTAAGGGTCTATTACTGGATTTATTATTTTCAACTGACCTATAAATGCATCTTTGCATCAATACTATACTCTTCTGATTGTTGTAGGAAAATGGTAAGAAGTAGATAGACTAATTTCTCCATTTTTTCTTTGTTTTCAAAATTGTTTTTGCTATCCTATGTTCTTTGTGTTTACAAACATATTGTAGAAACAATTTTTCAACTTCTATAAAAAATGCTGTAATATTAGAATTACATTGAATTTAGAGATCAATTTAATAAGAACTGACATTTTAACATTGACTTTCAATTTATTAGCATGGTATATCTACTTTATGTTGGTTTTCTTTTTTTTTAATCCCAGCAATATCTTATAGTTTATATTGTATTCTTGATTTTGCATATCTGTTGTAAAAATAAAATGATCTTTTAACTTTTTTCTTTATTATGTTAATTTAAATATCTACATTGGTTAGTTTCCTGTGTTAATAAAATTTGCATCTCTAGAGTAAATTCACTTTGTCAGGATGTATTATTTACTTGTTTTCTGTGTTTTATTACCTAGTATTTTTTTAATGATTTTCAAGTCTGTACCCATGAAGAGTCTAGTCTTTATCCTGAACAGGAAGTGGTGCAGTACATAAAGAATTGGCCTTGGATGCAGAAAACCCAGGTTTCAATCCCCAAGGTCACCAGCTTGAGCACATGCTTATCTAGCTTGAGCACCAGCTCACCAGCTTGAGTGTGGGGTCACTGGCTTGAGTATGGGATCATAGACATGACTCCATAGTCACTGGCTTGAATTCAAAAGCCACTGGCTTGAAGCCCAAGGTCACTTTCTTGAACAAGGGGTCACTCACTCTGCAGTAGCCCCCTGGTCAAGGAATATATAAGAAAGCAATCGATGAACAACTGAGGTACCACAACATACAATTGATGCTTCTCATTTCTCTTCCTTCTTGTCTGTCTCTTACTATCTGTTCCTATTTCTGTCTATCTCTCTGTCTGTCACAAAAAATAGTTTAGTCTGTAGTTGTTGTTTTTATAATGTCTGGTTTCAATATGAAAATAACATTAAAGTAAAATATGTTGGAAAGTGTTCTCTCATCTCTTATGTTTTGGAAAAATAAATCAGAAGCTTGACATTCTTTCTTTTTTAATTATTTGAAAAAAAGTCACCTATGAAGCAATCTGGGCATGGAGTCTTGTAAGGAAGAACGTTATAAGTTGCTAATTTAGTTTCTTTGATAAATATAAGGCTATTTATATTTTCTAAATTTACATCAAATTTAGTAATTTAACTTTTCAAGAAGTGTGTTTATTTCATCTAAGTTGTCAAATATATTGTCATAATTTTTATAATGGTATAATTCTTTAATTCCATGTGATAGATAATGATATATGTTTTTATTTCTGATATTTCTAATTTAAATATTTTCTTTTTCTATTAATTCACTAGAGGTTTATTTTTTTTTCTTTGTTTTTTTTTTTTTGAAGCTGGAAACGGGGAGAGACAGTCAGACAGACTCCCGCATGCGCCTGACCAGGATCCACCCAGCACGCCCATCAGGGGTGACACTCTGCCCACCAGGGGGCGATGCTCTGCCCCTCTGGGGCGTCGCTCTGCCATGACCAGAGCCACTCTAGTGCCTGGAGCAGAGGCCAAGGAGCCATCCCCAGCGCCCGGGCCATCTTTGCTCCAATGGAGCCTTGGCTGCAGGAGGGGAAGAGAGAGACAGAGAGGAAGGAGGGGGGGTGGAGAAGCAAATGGGCATTTCTCCTGTGTGCCCTGGTCAGGAATCGAACCCGGGTCCCCCGCATGCCAGGCCGACGCTCTATCACTGAGCCAACCGGCCAGGGCTAAGAGGTTTATTAATTTATATTTTCAAGGGGCCACCTTTTAGTTTCTTTATTTTTCTTTTGAGAGAGAGAAAGAGTAAAGAATAGAGATGAGAAGCATCAATGTGTAGTTGTATCACCTTAGTAGTGTATTGATTGCTTCTTATATGTGCCTTGACAGGGGAGCTCCAGCCAAGCCAGTGACCCCTTGCTCAAACAAGTGACTTTGTATTTCAAGCCAGCAACCATGGGATCATGTTAGTGATCCCACACTCAAGCTGGTGACCTGTGATCAAGTTGGTGAGACCACACTGAAGCTGACCCATGGTTTTTTTAAAACTGTGTTAATTTGTGTTTCAACAATTGCCAATATCTTTTCGTTATTAATTCCTAATTTAGAACAAATTGTAGAGTAATGGTGGTGTGAGAGATAATTCTGATCTCTACTGCCTTGAAATATCAACAAATTGAACAACTATAATGCAGTAAAGAAACCCCAGCTAGGCTCACAGGCACACCTGAAAGATCCATAAACTGAATGGACTACAGTTGGGGTGGGCTGAGAAAAAGAGTAGAAGATAAAATAGTGGGGCTCTGGCTGGTTTGTTCAGTGGTAGAGCATTGGCTTGGCATGTGGAAGTCTTTAGTTTGATTCCAGGCCAGGGCACACAGGAGAAATGCACATATGCTTCTCCACTCTTCCACCTCTGCTTCCTCTCTATCTTTCTTTTTCCCTCCTGCATCCAAGGCTCCATTGAAGTAAAGTTGACCCAGGTGCTGAGGACAGCTCCATGGACTCTGCCACAGGTGCTAGAAAGGCTCTGGCCACAACAGAGCAATGCCCCAGATGGGCAGAGCATCACCCCCTGGTGGGCCTGCCTGGTAAATCCTGGTTAGACATATATGGGAATATTTGTGACTGTCTCACCACTTCTAACTTTGGAAAAATACAAAACTAACTAACTAACTAACTAATTAATTAATTAATTAAAAATATAGACATGGTGGGCCTTGAAAGGAGAGGAGACAAACCTGAAGTGAGTTAACTTTTTTGTTAGTTGGATTACGAAGAGGAGGCAATCTCGGGTTCTCTGGTTTTTTTTTTTAATATTTTATTTATTGATTTTTAGAGAGAGAGAGAGAGAGAAAGGGGAGGAGCAGGAAGCATCAACTCCCATATGTGCCTTGACCAGGTAAGCCCAAGGTTTCAAACCGGCAACCTCAGTGTTCCAGGTCGACATTTTATCCCACTGCACCACCACAGGTCAGGCGGGTTCTCTGGGTTTTGTCTGAAGAGTACTAAGAGGGAAACTCAGAGTGACAGAGTCTCCTTCTTCCAGGAAGAGAGGTAAGAGGGGCAGAGGGGGAGATAAACCAAAGTGTCCAGCACATGGAATTGTGTCAATGTTTCCACAATATGCTTATAATCCACACTCAGCAGAGACAGGGAAAGCTAAAGTGCAGCCCCTTACCCTATCAAAACCTGCCTTCTTAACATCAAGGGGTATGGTGTAGGGCCAGTAGCTGTCTCCACTATCACAGCTACCTGGCCCATGCAAGTTCGCATTTGATTTCGACAGATGGTAATGAAACAATGGAGCCAAGAACTGGTGGGCCATTAGCTTTAATCCTATCTTGCACACGGCAGGCAAGAAATACACACAGTGGGAAAACACTTTCCTTTCTATTCAGGGCTCCCAAAGCCACTGACTTACCTGAGTTTCCTAGAACCAATGTTTTCTAGCTCACCAGCCTTATTCACTTCTGTTCCCCATCTCCTTCTCTCTGTACAAACTCTGCACTAACTGGCTTCTCCTTCAGCACTCCGCCATCTTGGCTGCTTTTCCTCTCCTCCATGTGGCCTTTCTCTGCTCTCTTCTATCATGGGCTCCTCTGCCCCATTTTATAGTGTAGAAATCAAAACCTGAAAGTCTCTGATACAAAGTCACTTATCTGAGGCATAATGGGATTCCTCATGAGAGTGTACCACCCCACATCATGCAACAGTCAAGGGTGTGGGGAAAAGCTTAGTCTTAAAAATAAGCCTTAGGCCATAATGGCCCTGCCTTCTTACAGCCTGTCTCCCACACCCAATGCAAACTATAAGTGAGAAAACATATATATCAAATTTACAAACTTATTTGACCAACATATGGAGAGTGGCAGAGACAAACCCCAGAGCAAACTTTGCTGAGAAACTCTCCCCTGAAGAACAGAAATGCTCCGTGTCTGGTTCCTAGGTCTGGTGAAAGGTGGGAAGTAGCACCCAGAAGCCTGAGATAACCATTTTCAGGGCAGTAAATCCTGAAAGCTAAGCCATAAAACCAAAGCCATAAAGATCTCATAACATTCTCTTCTCACCAATGTGACAGCAGCCCAACTATATCATTGCAAAAGCCACATGTAAGTTGAGAACAACCCAAAAACTTTACAGAGCTAAAAGATGTAATACAACCTGACCAGGCAGTGGCACAGTGGATAGAGCATCAGACTGGGATGCCGAGGACCCAGGTTTGAGACGCCGAGGTCACCATCTTGAGTGCGGGCTCATCTGGTTTGAGCAAAAGCTCACCAGCTTGGACCCAAGGTCACTGGCTCGAGCAAGGGGCTACTCAGTCTGCTGAAGGCCTATGGTCAAGGCACATATGAGAAAGCAGTCAATGAAAAACTAAGGTGTTGCAATGCGCAACGAAAAACTAATGATTGATGCTTCTCATCTTTCTCCATTCCTGTCTGTTGGTCCCTGTCTATCCCTCACTTTGACTCTCTCTCTCTCTAAAAAAAAGAAAGAAAGAAAAGATGTAATACAGTGACATCTAGTGGAAGAAACCTCTCAAAACCAAAATTTATTTCTTTCTATTTTTCCATTTTTACTTTTTCTTATTTATTTTTTTCTTTTGCATTCAATTTTTCTTAATTTTTATATATTTTATTCTTATTTTTGTGTCTGTTTAGTTTTTAATTTTTTTGTTTATTCTTGATCTTATTTTCTGTGGTTTTTCTTCTTGTCATAACTTTTTAAATATTTATATTTATATTTTATTGTATTTTTTAATTTAATTCTTTATTTTTAGTTGTTTTATTTTTTACAAGTTCTTAACAATATCACTCTCAAATGCCATCAAGAAGAAGAAATTTAATATCATGGCTACACAAGAAAGATACCTAGTTCAGAAAGAAAATAAAAAATATCCAGAAAAAAAAATCTCAATCACATGGAAACCTTGGAATTAGATGATAAAGTATTCAAAATTAATGTTTGGAAAATGCTCAACGAGATGTAAAAAGACAGCAATAGGCAACTTAATAAGCTCAGAAAACAAATTTATGAACAAAACAGATAACTCACCAAGAAGATTGATACTTTAAAAACAGACATAAAGAACTCAATACTCAAATTGAATACTGAGGTAGCACGTTTAGCAAATAAAACAAGCCAGATAGAGAAAAAATCAGTGACTGTGAAGATGGGCAACTGGAGAAATACAGAAAGAAAAGGAGACTTACGAATTACAAAAAAAAAAAAAAAAAAAAAAAAAAAAAGGATAGAGCTCTACAATAATTGTCTGACTCTATGAGAAGAAACAGTATAAGAATAATGCAAACAGCAGAAGAGAAAGAAAGAGAGAAGGGAATGAAGAGCCTGTTCATACAAATAATTGATGAAATTTTCTCAAGCCTATAGAAAGAGTTAGAGCCTCAGATCCAAGAAGCAATCTGAATACTGAGTTATCACAACTGAAGGAGACCTGCTCCAAAGAACATTGTAATAAAATTGTCAAAAATTAATGACAAAAAAACAAATTCTCAAGGAAGCTAGGAAAAAGAATATAAGCTATAATGGAAATCTTATTAGGTTATAGTCAGACTTCTCAGCAGAGACTGTACAAGCCAGGAGAGAGTGGATCCAAACTTTCAAAATACTAAAAGAGAAGAATTTCAAGCAAAGTTCTCTTTGCTATATTCATCAAAGTTCTCTTTCAAATATGAAGGAGATGTAAGACTTTTACAGACATAAAAAGGTTGAGGGAATTTATCAAAAGAAAACCACCACTGCAAAAAAACACTCAAGGCAGTTATTTGAGCAGATACAAGTAACAAAACAAAACAAAACTACAAGTAAAAGCTCCAACAAGGTCATAATAAAAAATAATCTGTGACAACAATAACATAAGAGAGGAAAGAATAAAATCTGAAGTAGCAAAGGAGGATAGAGTTTAGAAGCACTGATAAAACAAAGGACTGTTGTACACATGAATATTTTTTTAATAACGTATTAGTAACCACCCACAAAAACACTACTACAGAAACACACAGCTTAAAAAAAGAAGAAACAAGGTAAAAAAAAAGTATGGAATACTACCAAACAAAAACAACTGGCAGAAACAAAGAAGAGACGAACAAAACAAGACACAGAGATACCAGAAAACAAAACATAAAATGGCTATAGAAAATCCTCAAGTGTCAATAATTACCCTAGGTGTAAATGGACTAAAGTCATCAATAAAGAGGCACTAAATAACAGATTGGATCAGAAAGGAAAACCAAACCCTATGCTGCTTTCAAGAGACACAATTAAGTTTCAAGGACAAAAGTAGACTCAAAGTGATAGATTAAAAAATGATTCTTCAAGCAAATAATACCCAAAGAAAAGCAAATATAGCCATATTAATACCTGACAATGCTGACTTGAAGACAACAAAGGTAACCAAAGGCAAAGATGGATATTTCATATTGATACCAGGAATACTGTATCAAGAAGAGATAACACTTTTTAATATATATGCACTGAATTAGGCAGCACCAAAATATATAATACCACTACTGTCTGATCGAAAAATAGAAACAGACAAAAAAAAACATGATCATACTTGGAGATTTCAACACAACATTGATGGCTTTAGGTAGATCATCCAGACAGAAAATCAATACAGAAATATTTTCCTTAAATGACACTCTGGAACAAATGGAAATAAAAGACGTTTATAGGAGACATTTTATCCCAGAACATTAGTTTATACATTCTTCTGCAGTATGCATGGAACATTCACAAGGATAAACTATATGTTTGACCACAAAACCAACTCAACAAATTCAGGAAGATTGAAATTACACCAAGCATATTTTCTGATCATAAAGCTTTGAAATTAGAATTCAACTCTAAAATGAAGTAAAGAAACCAATAAAAATGTGGAAAGTATAAAACACACTTTTAAAAAATCATTGGGTCAAAGAAGAAGTAAAAGTTGAGATCAAAGGATATATATGGGTAGATAAAAATGGCAGTACAACATATGAAAATTTCTGGAATGCAAGGAAAACAGTAATAATAGTGAACTTTATATTATTACAGGCTTATATCAAGAAACAGGAGAGATTACAAGTAAACAACCTACCATCACATGTTAAGAGACTAGAAAAAAAAGAACAATAGCAACCCAAATTCAGCAGAAAAAATAAAATAGTAAAAATTAGAGCCCTATATATATTAGAGCTATATATATAAAGCACAATAACATGGAAAAACCACGGTAGATTCATTAAGAAAAAAAGTGGAAGGACTCATATAAATAAAATCTGAAATTAAAGAGGAGAAATTATGACAGACATCATAGATATACAAAGGGTCATAGTAGAATATTATGAAAGATTATATGTCACCAAATTCAACAACCTAAAGGAAATGAATAAATTCCTAGAACTACTCAATCTGTCTAGACTGGGTCATGAAGGAGTGTAAAACTTAAATAGTCCTATAAACAGGGAGGAAATAAAAACAACTATCAAAAACCTCCTCCCCAAAAAAGTCCAGGACCAGATGGCTACACTGGTGAATTCTACTAAACATTCAAAGAAGATTTGGTACCTATCTTTCTAACTTTTCCAAACAATTGAAGAAAAAACAATACTCCTTAGCAGATTTTATGAGGCCAACTTAAGCCTCATACAAAAATCTGGAAAGGACAATCCAAAAAGAAAACTAAAGACCAATGTCTATAGTAAATACAGATGCAAAAATCATAAACAAAATGCTAGCAAATAAAATAAAACAATACAAAAAATAATACATCATGATCAAGTGGTATGCATTTGAGGAGCACAAGGATGGTTCAACACATGGAAATTGATCAACATAAAACACCACATCAACAAAACAAAGAACAAAAATCATATAAAACTATCAGTAAATGCAGAAAATTCATTAAATAAAACATCTCTTTATGTTTAAAACACTCAATAAAATCAAAATACAAGAAAATTACTTCAACAAAATAAAGTTCATGTAGGACAAACCATCAGCTAATATCATACTAAACGGTGTAAAAGTTATGGCCTTTCCTTTAAATTAAGAACAAGACAAAGCTGCCCACTCTCTCCACTCATATTCAACATAGTACTGGAAGTTTTAGCCAGAGTGATCTGGCAAGGGAAAGAAGTAAAAGGCATCCATATTGGGAAAAAAGATGTAAAGGTATCACTTTTTGCAGATGACATTATCCTATATATAGAAAACCTCAAAGTTTTCACCCCAAAATTTAGAAACAATAAACCAATACACCAATGTTGTAAGATACAAAATCGATATATAAAAGTCCACTGCTTTCCTATATGCTATACTATTGAAAAACACAACAACAAAACAATTCCTCTTACAATTGAAACAAACAAAAAATACCTAGAAATAAATTTAACAAAGGGTGTGAAAGTTAATATACTAAAAGCTACAAAATATTATTGAAAGAAATTGAAAAAGACATAATAAAATGGGAAAAATATTTCATGTTTGTGGATTGGAAGAAACTGCATGGTTAAAATGGCCATATCACCCAAAGCAATATATGAATTTAATGAATTCACCATTAAAATCCCAATATCATTTTTTAAAAAATAGAACACAAAATTACCAGGTTTGTTTTGAATCATAAAAAAACACCGAATAGCCAAAGCAATTCTGAAGAAAAAGAATGAAGCCAGAGGTATTTTATGACTTCAAATTATACTATAGAGCCATGATTATCAAAATAGCATGGTATTGGCAGAAAAGCAGACACATAGAGCAATGGAACAGAATCCAGAGCCCAGAAATAAAAGCACATATATATGGGCAAATTATCTTCAATGAAGAAGCCATAAACACACAATGGAGAAAAGAAAGCCTCTTCAATAAATGGTGCTGGGAAAATTAGAAAACCACATGCAAAAGAATGCATCTTGTTCCCCTGCACAAAAATTAAATTACAATGGATCAAAGACTAAATATAGGATCTAAAAAAATAAATTACTGTCTCAGCGACAATGAACTCCTCAGAGACCAGATGCTATGAGGGGCCAACGGGAGTCACCAGCTCTGGTCCACAGACAGAAGGAGTGAAGCCCTGTCTCCAGTCTTACTCATATATTTATTAGCCAGAACACATCATTCAAGGAAGCAGACAGGAGTTTTCAGTGGGTAAAGTAATGGACAAGGAACATGCTGACTTTAAATCTCTCTTTTGAGAGTCCAAAAAATTCTGTTATTGAGTCTTATCTTGCTGTTTTGCTCTTTTAAGCATGAGTTCCAAAAGCCATAGCTCAGCAGATAAAACTAAAAAGCTTCACAAGCCTTTTTTCCCATCCATTTCATCCTCAACCCTGCACGTCTATTGTTTCTTTCAAGAACAAGGGCACAAGAAGAGTCAGAGTCCCAGAGCTTACCAATCACAAAGGACATCTGGTTCTTGGAGGCATTCCTCCAAGAATCCTGAGTACTTGCATTCAAGTAACCCAGGCCAATGTTTTCTTATGGCTAACATACTTCAAGTTCTCTTGTCTCCAAGTAACCCTTGCTCTGTAGTAAACTGTCATTTATATTGGTGCAGGGTCATCTTCTACATACCTCCCTTTTTTACTTATCTTGCACTTTATGTAGCATAAGAGACAACATGGCAGATTGCTGCTTTACTTTGGTTTGATGTCGTTTTTCTCTTCTTCTAACTATATATAATAAAATAAATATAAAACAAATGATTAGTACAATGCTTCCTACAGTTCCTCCAAAAATCTTAAATTGTTTTAGAGGATACAAATTACTAATTCCATCAGAAATAGCAGTTAGCACATTTTCTCCATCAATCAATTTCAACTGGTCTTTAAAAGTAGCATTGATATGTTTTTATAAATCTAAAATTTCCATAGTTAAGTTTCCATGATTTAACAAATGTTTTTAACATTTTCCCAAGGGAAATAAGTATGATTCCAAGAAATAGGGGTAACACATACAGTAGTTACATTCCAAACACACTTTAGCTTAATTTGTCTTTGCAGACTAACAATTTGATCCCCTAGCATAATCACAGTTTGTTATAAATTATTAACTTTAGCATTAATGTTACTATTGATACATTATTGAGAAATCCATAGTTGTTCAGAATCTTCATGCCATTTTTGTACAAAATCCATAGTCTGTATGCCTTGATGCAATGCAACTCCAGATACAGCAGCCACAGTGGTTACAGCTATTAACCCCATAATGATGTCAGTGATCAGTCAAACCAGTCTCTTGGTTCGCTTCAAAGATTTAATAAGGTGTTGTAACTGCATTACAGAAGGGGAATCTTGCCACATCCGATACATCTGTACTGGAATCCAGACTCCTGTTTGTGCTCTTAAAATGTGCTCTATAGACTTTGACTATTTTTATTAAAAAAAAGAGTTAATACATGTATAGAAAGCACAGTTATTGCAAGTTATAGAATAATTTTTAGCTTTCCATTTGGTTTCACTGATAATAAACATATAAGGCAATCTAACACAAGCAGATATAAAATGTCTCTCATTCTTTTTAAAGGTTAACTTAGTATGATTAGAAGGTCAATTTTTTCAGATTTTTTCTTTCCATGCTGACAAATGTTTAAGTGCTGTGGGGACTTTCCACAAATGATATTGTATAGGGCAGCCAAATTTTATGTGAGGAGCATGAGGTGACATCCCTTCTCCATGCCATATAATAGTATGATTACCTTGACCACCAGCTGTAATTGAACCATTGTCCTTATGCCACCTTAGATTAGCACCTGGCCCTTTAACTTGGGCAGAACCAAGAGGGCTCCAATCTATGATGTTTTCATAGAAAATATTAAGTAACACCCGAGCAGTTTTACCTCTGCAATTTTCCCAATGTACCCATTCACTTAGCTCATTAACAGATGCAGTTTGACAGGGTGGTAAATCAGTTGGAGACTCCAGATCACATACAAATGTATTACCTTTAAATTCATATCCTTGTAACAAAAAAAAACAACACACCATTTTTTTCCTTCTCCTTTACTGTTATGTTTTACAATAGAGAGCCAAGCTTGAGCTTCTATTTTTAAACAATGTGGCTTATGTCCTATACATATAGGTAATTCCCCAACTTCTGCTGTATAATTTTCTAATTTCATGCCTTCTTCTGAAGGCACTAAGGGACCTCTATCATCAAAAGGTCCTGGAAGCCAATTAGAGTCATTAACAAATATAGAAATAGTACTATCTTCCCAATGAGTAGCTCTATTTAATGGAGGATTAAGTATGTATGCCCAGTAACTAAAATTTTCAGCCCTATTTACCAGAATTGTTACCAAAGCAATCATTGCTAAAAACAGAATAGTAGCATTTTGCTCTTTTCAGTAGCTTGTAGCATTTTTTTACCTTCAAAGGTCAGCTGTTTAAGTTGACCCCAACTTGGTATTTTAGCCTTTTTAGTACCAAGCAGCAGCACCGTTAAGGTTCTTCTTCCGAAGTTCAATGTTTCCATCTTGGCAATGGGTGAATATGGAAAGAATCAAACTAACAACATAAATAAGAGAAACAGATGGAAATAATCTCTCTCTCTTATTCATGTCGTCAGTTTAACTCTGTGAGCAGGGGTCCAAAGGACTTCACTGGATTCTGCAATGACACAAGCAAACCCTCTTCCCCAATGTTGCACTACACCAGGTACCTATTGATCCAATTCATTTTTATAATGCACAGGTTGATTAATCTTAGGACTATTATTTTTTGTCCAATGTCTGTCTGTAGCAGTCAAATTATATTCTCCTGTATTTAAAAAAAATTAAAGTAAATAAAGCCTTATGTAATATAAGTCTAGGGGATAATCTCCTTCATTCTCCCCCCTTTTGTTTAAGTAACATATTTTTTAGAGTGTGATTACTGAGCTCAATCGCTTGTCCTTGTGAATTATATGGAATTCCAGTAGTATGTTTAATATTCCAAAATGCTAAGAATTGTTGAAACTTAGCAGATGTCTAGGCAGGACCATTGTCAGTTTTAATTGCTAATGGAATGCCCATAACATTAAAGGCTTCAATAAGATGTTGAATAACACAATCAGCCTTTCTCCAGGAAAATGTGTGGTCCATCAAAAGGAAGAATAAGTATCAATAGAACAGTGTACATGAGATAGTTTTCCAAAAGAAGAAATGTGAGTAACACCCATTTGCCACAGGTCATTACTGTGTTGTCCTCTAGGATTCATTCCTCTTGTTAATGGAGGAGCATTTATAATACTGCACTGAGGACAGTTTCTAACAATATTTTGAGCTTCTTACATGGTTATTTTAAATTTTTGCATTAAACCTTTTTTATTTGTATGAGTCTCTGCATGAAATTTAGTAGCTATTTCTATTGATCCAATGAGTAATTGATCAACTTTATTATTTGCAGCAGACATAGATCCTGGTAAAGCTGTATGAGAAGGAATGTGAGTTATATGGATAGGCAAATTTCGTACCCACAATAAAAGTTGTAACTCTTGAAACAATCTGTGTAATTCAGAATCATCATTTGAAATGTAAACAGTTTCTATAAGTTTAGCTCTGTGTTCAATATATTGTGAATCAGTAACAATGTTTATAGGACAAGAAAAATCATTAAGAAGTAATAATACAGCAGATCACTGCCTTTTGAACTGACATATATGGAGTCTTTATTAATTTTGTCACTGGTCCAGTATATCCAGCTATACCTATTTATTTGCATCAGTATAAAAAGTAGAAGCCTTTTGAATTGGCTGAACTGATACCTTAGTCAGCAAAATCCATTGTGTTCTTTTTAGAAATTGAATTCTTTTATTTGTAGGATACTGATTGTTTACAATACCAAAATAATCAGCTAATGCAATTTGCCAATCAATATTTAACTTCCAGTTGTCTGAAATTTGATTACATGTTAAAGGTACAATAATTTTATTTGGATCATTTCCAGTTAGTTGTCTTATCCTAAGTCTACTTTTAATAATTAAAGTACAGATTTTCTCTAAGTATATACACAATTTCTTTTGAGATTTATGTGGTAGAAATTGCCATTCTAGTATCTTGTTTTCTTACCATATGATGCCAGAAAGAGAATGTTCTGAAGGAAAAATAATTAATTGAATAGGTTGATGTGTATCAATTCAATCTAAATAAGCAGTATGCATAATTTTTTAAATAACTGATAACTCTTGTTTTGCTATTTCTGTTAACTTTCTGGGGTTGTTTAAATCAAGATCTCTTTGATGTATATTAAATAAATTTGTTAGTGCATAAGTAGGGATTCCTAGAGAGGGTCTCAACCAATTAATCTCACCCAATAATTTTTGAAAGTCATTTAAAGTATTCACGAAGTCAGTTTGTAAATTAACCTTTTGAGGAATAATTCTTTGATTTTCAATTATATTTCCTAAATACATAAAAAGGACAAGATGTTTGAATTGTGTCTTCAGCTGTAATTAAACCATACTGATTTATGGTTTCAGAGCATCTTTAAGGATGACTGAAAGTTCATCATTATTTTCACAAGCTATCAGTATGTCATCCATATAATGGATTATCATAGATTGAGGATATTTCTGATGAATTTTTTTCTAAAGGCTGATTTACATACTTTTGACATAATGGGCTATTTAACATTCCTTGTGGAAGCACTTTCCATTGATATCTTTTTGTAGGAGATATATTTAATGATGGAATAATAAAAGCAAATTTTTCTCTATCTTTTGGACATAAAGAAACTGTAAAAAGAAGTGTTTTAAATCTATAATAATCATTGACCAGTTTTCTGGAATCATGCTTGGTTGAGGAAGGCCTGGCTGTAAAGGCCCCATAGGTTGAATAATTGAGTTAATTTGATGAAGATCAATAAGCATTCTACATTTTTTAGATTTTTTTCTTTATTACAAAAACTGGAAAATTCCAGGAACTTTGTGATTCCTCTATATGTCCTAATTCCAATTGAGTTTATACCAATTGATGTAAAGCTCCAAGCTTCTCTCCTGTTAGTGACCACTGCTCAATCCATATAGGTTTTTTACTTAACCATTATCAATGTCAGACTTTACCTGATGAGCTAGAGACCGTGAGGATTCAGAGTTAGACTGTAATGGCTGCAAAGCTAAAGAAATTAAATTACAAACAGACCAAACAGAAAGAGGGATAGTGTCTCCTTGCAGATGAGCATGCCGTAAAGCTATCATTACTTGGTTCCAGGTTTTTGAACTTAAAGCAACCTTTCCTTGTGGCTGAAACCAGTAAGAACGCTTTCTTATATTTTTAATTAATAACAATATATTTTACTTTTAACAGTTACAACAGACCCTTTTAATAATGTTTGCAGTAGTTTCATGTATTTTTGGGTCTCCACTGAGGAATTAGCATGAGAGTTCCCCATCACTCTGCCTTCCAAAGGATTCGCTTACCTTCTGACTGGTCTTATACCCCCTTTGGTCTGTTGATCGTGAGACTGCATCCTCTGACCTCTTTGAGCCTCTGTTCGTGGGATTGTGCCCAATGTTGGGTGCCAGATGTTATGAATTCCTTTATGGTCCAGGCTCGTGAGGCAAAAGACACACCAGATGCAAGTTAATGGGCAGAGAGCTGAAACTCTTAAGCGGATTCAGCCTCAAGAAACTGCGTCACTGCATATTTATTGAGTTCCAAAAGCTATATATCTCAGCAGATAAAACTAGAAAGTTACACAAGCCTTTTTCCCCATCCGTTTCATCCCCAACCCTGCACATCTATTGTTTCTTTCATGAACAAGGACACAAAAAGAGTCAGAGTCCCAGAGCTTATCAATCACAAAGGACATCTGGTTCTTGGAGACATTCCTCCAAGAATCCTGTGTACTTGCATTCAAGTAACCCAGGCCAGTGTCTCTCCATGGCTAATATACTCCAAGATCTCTTGTCTCCAATTAACCCTTGCTCTGCAGTTAACTGCCATTTACATTGGTGCAGGGTCATCTTCTACATTTCACCCTAGGGCACCATGTTGTCTCTAATTGTTTTCTTAACTGTGAGAGTCTTTATAGCATATTCCTGCATATCCCACCCCCCCTTTTTTTAGTAAAGACTAACAGAGAGTAAGATAGTTAAGTGGATGCAGTGGAAAGTGAGGGGTAAACATAGAGAAAAATAGGTATTTAGGGGTTACAGGAGTGTCTGTATTTTGCAAGATTTTTTCATACCTGGTTAGATGTTTTAAAGTGTCCCAGGTGACATCAGGTGCTTCCTGAATGCTTGAGAGTGAGTTAGGTGTCCTCTTTTATAACCTTATTTCCAAAGGTGGATTCATTAGAAAGCCATTGGCTCTTTCTATAATATTTGTAAGTCTGGGTGGACTTCTGAAGCTCCTGAAGCCTCTCAGAATATTCTAATATTTATTTTTATTTTCCTTTCAGAATAGTCGTTTCTAAAATCCTTTCTTTCTCTGCACAAACCTTCTACAACCTGCACAACCTTTTGCAACTTACAAAAAACTTCTGCAATTTACACAAACCTTCTTCACTATTCTGAAATAATCAGGTTTCAAACAATTTACTTTCTTTTTTTTTTAAAGAATATCTCTATACCTTATAACTTCTATCATTAAAACTATACAACTTTTTTTCTAATTAATCAGAACTCTCAACTTCTAACAACCTTAACATTCAGTGACAACTAAGCCAATATCAAGCAATTTTAGATTGATACTTTTATGAACATATTTCATGACCTTTAGAAACAGTTTCTTTCTTTGGAAAACAAACATATTTTAGAAGGCATAAGAGAGATAACAGGAACCTTTTGTAAACCTATGGAAAACAAACATTTTTTTTTTTGTTAAGAACATTAACTTGGCCTGGTAATTTGCATAAACACAACAAAATTAGTACTTGATCATATTGGCTTCTTAAAATGAATTTATTCTTTTTTTAGGGGGAGCCTGACCTTTGGTGGTGCAGTGGATAAAGTATCGACCTAGAATGCTAAGGTCGCTGGTTCAAAACCTTGCACTTGTCTGGTCAAGGCACATATGGGAGTTGATGCTTTCTGCTCCTCTCTCTCTCTCTCTCTTTCTCTCTCTCACTCTCTCTCCTCTCTAAAATGAATAAATAAATAAATATTAAAAAATAAAGAGGGAGAGAGATGGAGGCAGACATAAAGAGAGAGAGAGAGAGAAAGAGAGAGAAAGGGGAGGAGCAGGAAGCATTCACTCCCATATATGCCTTGACTGGGCAAGCCCAGGGTTTTGAACCAGCAACCTCAGTGTTCCATGTCGATGCTTTATCCACAGCACCAACACAGGTCAGGTCATACTGGGTTTTTACAATCTGCTTTGCTGGAACTTCATGAAAAAAAATTTAGATTGAGTTTTAATTAGCCTGTCAGGGCACACACAAAATTCAGGCTACATAGTTGTTATTGGTTTCTGCCTGTAATCTTTCTGAAAATGTTCTTCTTTCCCACAGTTGTAATGGATTTATGGCCTTGGTCATAGACTCTCTCCCTTCTCAGAACCTTCCCAGTGTGGGGAGAATTGCTTAAGGGCAGGGGAGGATTGGGTGAGGGAAACTTGAGTTTTTAAATAGGTTCTGAAAGTAAAGAAGCTCTGGACCCAAACCAAACATGCCGGCCTTTTGTTGTTTAAGGAAAAGCGCTGAAAGTCTCTGCTTCTGTAGCTACATCCTTTCTGATTATGGTTGGTGAAATATCTAGGGGAAGGGCTGGTCTGAGGTTCTGACAAGGCAGTGAGAACAGTTTTTACCAACCCTTTTCAGTCCCTAGTTATCATTTCATATTCCATCCCAATTGCTTTAAACATCCCCTTGGTAAAAGTACTTCCCCAATCTTCTAAGTCTAAACTTCCCTCCTTGGGATGCTGAGGGCACTATTGTTGGATAATGACCAAGAGGGCAGTTAAATTCTGATCTCTTTCTTGATACCCTGCAGCTTGAAGGAGTCCTTGTAACTGTAATTTGTAAATCTGCTGCTCAGGGAAAGGGAATTCTTCATGATGTAGGAAAAGGATAAAAGGAAGGGGAAATCCCTTGCCTTGATCCCAAAATGTGACATTACCACAAGCATCCAAGGGCTAGTCTCTTGATGCTTGTGTCCCTCACCAAAGAAAAAAGTCATCATACATCCTTTTCTTTTGCCAGGCTTTAGGAGGTCATTTCATTTGGTTCCTCATGTGGGGAATCATTTGTTGCTGTGACAATGAATGACTAAGTAACAAACCTTATGTTTGATTCCCAATCCTCACAGGGGACATCACTTCACACGTTGATAATGAACTGCTCAAAGACCAGATGTTCCAAGGGATCAAGAAGAGGCTACAGCCTTTTCCACAGACCAAAGGGCTGTAACCCCATCCCCAGCCTCAGATATTTATTCGCCAGTGCAAACAACTCAAGAAGGCAGACAGGAGTTTTTAGGGGGTAAAATAAAGGAAAAAAACATGCTGACTTCTAATTTATCTTCTGATAGCGTAAAAAGATTTCTGAATCTTATCCTACTGTTTTGTTGTTTCCAGAATGGGGCCAGAGAAGCTATGGACTCTCATCTGCTCAGGGCTTACACCCTACATTGCCTTTCTATCTCTAATTGTTTTCCTAATCGTGCATGTCTTCATAACATATTTCTTCAAATTAATAGAAGAAAATATAGGTATTAAGCTCATAGATCTTGGCTGTAGAGAACAATTTATGAATTTGACCCCAAGACAAGGGAATTAAAGACAAAAAAACTGAATGAGATTATATCAAACTAAAAAGCTTCTGCACATCAAAAGAAACTGGCAAAAAAACAAATAAGCAATCAACTTAATGGGAGAAGATATTTGCAAACAACAGCTCTGATAAAGGGTTAATATCCAAAAATATATAAAGAACTGCAAAATCTCAGCATTAAACAAGCAAACAATCCAATTAAAAAATTGGGAGAGGACTTGAACAGACATGCCTACCATGAAGATATAAAAATGGTCAATAGATATGTGAAAAGATGGTCATCCTCACTAGCTATTTGAGAAATACAAATGAGAATTCTAATAAGATACCATCTCACACCTGTCAGATTGCCTATTATCAACAAGATAGGTAATAACAAGTGTTTGAGAGACTATGGAGAAAAAAGAGCCATCATTTACTGCTGGTAGGAATGCAAACTAGAACAAACATTAATGAAAAAAGTATGGTGGTTCCTCAAAGAAATAAGAATAGAATTACTATATGACCCACCAATCCCTCTACTGGATATCTACCCAAGAAATTCAAAAACATTGGTACATAAAGACACATACACCCTCATGTTTATCGCAGCAGTATTCACAGTGGCCAAAACATGGAAACAATCAAAGTGTCCTTTGATAGAAGATTGGATAAAGAAGATGTGGTACATATATACAGTGGAATACTAGTCAGCCATAAGAAATGATGATATAGTGCTATTTATGACAATATGGATGGACTTTGAGAACATTATACTGAGTGAAATAAGTCAATAAGAAAAAGCTAAGAATTCTATGATTTCATATGTAGGTGGGATATAAAACTGAGACTCAGGGACATCAATAAAACTGAAGTGATTACCAGGGGAAGGGGAATGTGGAGGAGGGAGATCAGAGAGTGGTTGGGGAAAGGATGTAAACAGGGACAAATATAACATTATGGAAAATTATTTGACTTTTGGTGCTGGATATGCAATGTAATCAATATTTCAAATGTTATAGAAATGTTTACCTGAAACCTATGTACTCTTATTATCAATGTCATCCTTTTAAATTTAATTTTCTTAATGAAATTTAAAAATAAAAAGAAATTCTAACTTAATTTTCTGTGGTCCCCCAAAATTTACTGTATAAATTATATTTCATTTTTTTATTTTTATTTTTGTATTTTTCTTAAGTGGGAAGCAAGGAAGCAAAAAGAAAGACTTCTGCATGTGCTGACCAGGATTCACCTGGCATGCCCACTAGGGGGCGATGTAATGCCCATCTAGGTCATTGTTCTGTTGCAACCAGAGCCATTCTAGCTCCTGAGGAGCCATCCTCAGTGCCTTGGCCAACTTTGCTTCAATGGAGTCTTGGCAGTGGGAGGGGAAGAGAGAGATAGAAGAAAGAAGGGAAAGGGTGGAGAAGCAGATAGGTGCTTCTCCTGTGTACCCTGACAGGGAATCAAACCCAAAACATCAACACTCTGGGACAACACTTTACCACTGAGCCAACCGGCTAGGGCAATTTGTATTTAAATTAATTGAGGCCTGACCTGTGGTGGGCAATGGATAAAGCGTCGACCTGGAAATGCTGAGGTCGCCGGTTCAAAACCCTGGGCTTGCCTTGTCAAGGCACATATGGGAGTTGATGCTTCCAGCTCCTCCCCCCTTCTCTCTCTCTGTCTCTCTCTCCCTTTCTGTCTCTCTCTCTCTAAAAATGAATAAATAAAATTTTAAAAATTAAATTAATTGAGATTTTCTGGTTTTGCATATGATTTGTTTTGATTGATGTTCTATGTATATTTTAAGGAATGTTCATTGCTTTTGTTGAATGCAGTATTTTATTTTTTGTTTTACAAATGTTTATTTGAAATGATAGGATAATGTTTTGTTACAAAATTTTTCAAGTGCATAATATTATTTCACAGGATAAATAAATATATAAAGCCGAAGTAAATTTGAAATACACAGTCAGCATCATGATGTTAGAATTTTGGTGATAACAACATGATTTATTACTTACAGTGCAGGAAATAAAGGGGACCATAGCAACATTGCTGCTTGTAATTCCCCTTCTACACACAGGGACAACTACATTTCTGAGCTGCTTTTTGTAATTTAAGTTGGCACCAGATCAAATAAATGGTTAAAATAAATATATAAGTGACAAATGTTGATGCCCTCCCCCATAAGAAAGAACATAAGTGATTGACCCTCTATATTTGGCCAATTGTCCAAATTATTCTGTATCCTTTCAATAATGGTCATTTAAATATTTACTTATTCCATTTTTTGTACTACCATAAAGTATGTTTCTTAATCTTGTTCACAAAAATAACCTGAAATTTTTAGTCATATTCTTTTTGAAACAATGTACTGTTTCTTTGAGCAGCCACTCAGAAAAATAAAATAACCTAATATGACAGACCTTTTAGTGAACCACTGTTGTCTTCTAGAGGTCTATATTTATTTTTCCAAGGGATTTGAACCCTTATATTAATAATACAGAATGTTGTTGAGAATAAGTGTTAGTCTCTTCAGACATCATTGGATTTTGGGTACAGTGTCATCCTCATGTTGAAGCAACTTTTCCATTTTTTCATAAAACTTCAACAGTCATGGATTAAAGACTCTTTAATCTCTGCAAGTTCTCATTATACCCTGGGATGCATTCATTTAAACATGGATATTTAAATTTATTACTAAGCATATTTTAATAGATTTTATATCAAATATATGGCATATTTCTGTAAATATTTGAAAATTCTAACAAAAATAGTGGTACAATTAAATGATATGATTTTGTAAGTTGAAAATATATTTAAAGATATAGAGACAAGAAGCATCAATTCTTCATTGCAGCATCTTAGTTGTTCACTAATTGCTTTCTCATATGTGCCTTGACTAGGGGGCTCTACTTGAGCCAGTGAAATTTTGCTGAAGCCAGCAGCCTTAGGATCAAGCCAGTGACCTTGGACTTCAAGCCAGTGACCTTTAGGCTCAAGCCAGCAACCATGGATCATTTCTATGATCCCATGCTCAAGTCAGTGACCCAGCGCTCAAGCTGCTGAGCCTATGCTGAAGCCGATGAGCCCACATTCAAGCCAGAAATCTCAGGGTCTCAAACCTGAGTCCTCTGCACATCACAGGCCAATGCTATATCTACTTTCACACTGCCTGGTTAGGGAAAGGTAATCACTTTCAAACACACTTGCTAAGGAACAAGATCTAGGTATATGTGATGACAGATTTTCTTAGATGTGGAATGGCAACTGAATTACCTTCTCTGAAATTTGGTTTTCTATGAATGCAAAATAATAATATTTTTGTACTTTGCAGGGCAATTGTGAGAATTAGAGGTTATTTACATAGAATGATTTAAATATAGTAGGTACTCAATAATAACTTGGGTCAGCATTGTCACCATCACTTGAAATTTAGTTCCTTCTTATAAATGTTCGTTTAGCCCCACTACCAACACATGAAAATGTACAATTTAAAATAAAGTTATATCGTGACGAGGTGGTGGCACAGTGGATAGAGCACCGGACTGGGATGATGAGGACCCAGGTTCAAGACACCGAGGTTGCCAGCTTGAGCACAGGCTCATCTGGTTTGAGCAAAAAGCTCACCAGCTTAAGCTCAATGTTGCTGGCTCAAGCAAGGAGTTACTCAGTCTGCTGAAGGCCCACGGTCAAGGCACATATGAGAAAGCAATCAATGAACAACTGAGGACCCGCAGCGGGGTGTTGATGTTTCTCATCTCTATCCCTTCCTGTCTGTCTGTCTCTATCTATCCCTCTTTCTGACTCTCTCTGTCTCTGCCACAAAATAAATAAATAAATAAATAAATAAATAAATAAATAAATAAATAAAAACTTTATGAAAATGTGGGAATAATTTGTCAAGACAGGCTGAATTTATTTATCTCCCCTCTATTCTTCACATACCTCTATTAGTTCCTCCCCATTTTTCACTGTCATGGGATTTTTCTTTTGAAGCCCATTGAGAAAATATAAATAATCAGAAACAAATTTTTATAAGCCCTTATCACCACATCTATGCATTCACCTATACCATGGTCTTTACCCAAATGCCTTTCAATTCTCTAGATGAACTGTGTTTCTGGAGACTAAACTCTCTACTTGTCCATTAGATCCTGTTTTCTTTAACATATTAAAAGATAAGATTTGAGCAATTTTCTTAGTTTTTCCCACATTACTAATTTCCCTGTGCTTTAAACTGCAGATATCCTTTCATCTTAAGGAAAACAAAACAAAACAAAACAAAAACCTCTTTTGATGCCGTGTCATTTGATGCGCTTTCTGCTGCCATCACATTTTGCTTCTCCTCTTGGCAATAAAACTTTAGTGGCATGTTATTTACTTGCTCTCTTTAATTTCTCTCATTTCACTCCAGATCCCAATTCTATGAGGCATTTGACCTTATCGCTCCACTAATATATCCCTTTTTAATGTCACCAATGACTTCCATTTTATGAAATCCATTTTTGATTCTAAGTCCTTATCTTTCTTAACATATTAAAGGTATTTGACACAACTGATTATTCCCCTCCCCTTGAAGCACGTTCTTTACTTAGCTTCTGGGGAAAATACTTTTGGTTTTTGTTCTACTTTAGCAATTACTCCTTCTAATATCCTTTGCTGATTCCTTATCTACACACTGGCATCTAAACACTTAGGTCATCTTGAGCTTTGTCCTTGGAATGTGTGGGGACCCTAATAGTGAAAACCAGAATGTGAGCTCTGGTTCTCGTGAGAAACTGCAAGCAGCACCAGCTTCCCTGACTCTGTGCCCTAGTGCCAGCTCCCATGCATATTTGGGCTAGCTGATTTAGCGTTTCTAGGTCAACAGCCCAGAAGACTACCTTTTTCACTATAAACTAGCTGGCTCAGCAAATTCACATCACCACACTGATCTAATATTTGATGTGATACTGGCCACATATCACTATTGTCCTTGAGCCCGATATCTACCTGTGCCAGCACTGCTAGGTGGAACACAGAAGACATTAAAATTTAGAGGACAGGAGACATTAAAATCCAGGAGACAGGAGACACAGGATTCAGAAGACTGAGAAGACTTGAGACTGAGAATTTAGGAGATTTGAGACTTGAGACTGAGGAGACAGTGGGGATAGCAGAAATAACAGTAGCAGCTATAGGACCAAGAGCAGCAGAAATTAAGCAGAAATAAAGCCTTGAAGCATGTACCATCTTCTCCTGGCTCCTAATGCTTTTTTTCACCTTGGGGATCTCCACTTAAATTATCCCTTATGGAGAAGGTGTGCTCTGACAGAACGACTCACTATTTAATCTTTTTATTTTTTAATTGCAGTTTACATTCAATATCATTTTGCATTAGATTCAGGTGTACAGCACAGTGATTAAACAATCATATAGTTTATGGAATCATATAGCTCCTGGAATTCGAGTACCAACCTGGCACCACACATAGTTATTACTTTTTAATTTATCCTCATTCTCCCATTGACCTCATCTAATCCTATGATTTACATTTTATCTATATTTCTACCCAAAACCTTGATCTCTATAATCATGCCAAACTGCCTAACTGACCTCTTCAATTTGTTATCTTAGACATTGCCAGTGTAATTTATTTAAATCCCAACGTTATATATTCCCTCTCCCTAAACATGCTGCTTCTTAAAAAATGATATCTTTATTTCTATAATAGCTTAAGTAAAAAACTTTATAGTCATCTTTGACTCCTCTCTTTCTTATCCCTCATCCTACTAATATTTGCACACCTTATTGATTTTGCTTTCCAAATATAATTGAACATCATCTCACTCTTTTTACTGTGCCTACTCTGATCTAACTCATTATTTCTCATCTTTATTATGAAAATAGCATTGTAGTCTTGCTATTTCTACTTTTTCTACCCATATTTTAGTAATTCTAGGTTTTTTAGTGTAACCATATGCAATCATTTCTGTTTTGAAAACACTTTCATGGTTTTTCCGCAGCAATGAAAACAAGGCCATGTTCAGTCTGGCTCCTCTTAACTTTCTGACATCTATTCTTCCTCTTACTCTAATTTAGGCACACTGGCTGATATATTGTTCTTCGAACATACCTGGTACATTCCTGTCACAAGGCCTTTCCCTTGACATGTCTCTTCCTGCAGGACAGAAAAATGCACATCTAGCTACCTTTTCTCCTTCAGATGTGTGTTCAAATGCACCTTTTCAGTGAAGCTTTCTTTATCTATATTATTTTACATTTCACCACTTTTGACACTATCAGCTACTTGTTTTATCATTATCCATAGCATTCATGAATGTCTGCCTTCCTATTTAATTTGTACACACACACACACACACGCATACACACACACACACGTGGTAATTGTCTGTCTCCCCTTTCCTATTATGGAATATAGGTTCCATAAATATGGAGATTTTTGTTTGCTTTATTCTCAAATTTATCCTAATTGTTCAGAAGTATCTGACTTACAGTTGGGGTTCTGGAAATATTTATTGAATAACAAAAAATTATTCTAGTGTTGCTTTATTTTTCTTTTTTGTCCAAAGATAAAATATTAATAATTACATGCAAAATCTGTGAATTATTGTACCAGTATTTACCCACATTTTTTTAAAAGTATAATTTAAGCCCTGGCCGGTTGGCTCAGCGGTAGAGCATCGGCCTGGCATGCGGGGGACCCAGGTTCGATTCCCGGCCAGGGCACATAGGAGAAGCGCCCATTTGCTTCTCCACCCCAACCCCCTCCTTCCTCTCTGTCTCTCTCTTCCCCTCCCGCAGCCAAGGCTCCATTGGAGCAAAGATGGCCCGGGCGCTGGGGATGGCTCCTTGGCCTCTGCCCCAGGCGCTAGAGTGGCTCTGGTCGCGGCAGAGCGACGCCATGGAAGGGCAGAGCGTCGCCCCCTGGTGGGCAGAGCGTCGCCCCCTGGTGGGCAGAGCGTCGCCCCTGGTAGGCGTGCCGGGTGGATCTTGGTCTGGCGCATGCGGGAGTCTGTCTGACTGTCTCTCCCTGTTTCCAGCTTCAGAAAAAAAAAAAAAAGTATAATTTACACAGAGTAAAATTTTTCCTTTTAATTATAAATTTCTGAGAATGCATAAAAATGTATGGATATGTAAGCACCACCACAATCAAGATACAGTTGCATCATCTCCCAAATCCCTGTGTCCTTTTGTAGTCTACCACATCCTCGCAACTTGTACTTTTGTTTTGCTTTGTGTATTTGTAGTTTTTTTCTTACCAACAATGCCATAAAGAATACTATAGTGTATACAGTAGGCAAACTTTTGACTCTGGCTTCTTTCACTTAGCATAATGCATTTAAGATTCACCCAGTTTATTGAATTATCAGTAAGTTGTTTCTCTTTATTGGCAGTATTATTACATTCCATTGTGCAAATAAACCACAACTTGTTTATCCACTTTTTAGTTGAACAATATTTGTGCTGTTTCTATATTTTGGTATTCAGTAATAAACATTCATGTGCAGATTTCTGTGTAAATGTAAGTTTTCATTATATTTTCGTGAACACCTATGAGTGAAGTTTATTGATTGTGCGGTAAATTTCTGTTTAATAATATACAAAATGTTTACTTAGAGAAATATTTTAAGATCTATCCAATGAATGCAAGTTTAAATTGCTTCCACATCTTACACTTGGTTTTCCAGTTTTTTAAAGCCATTATGATATGTTTGTAGTAAAATTTCATTGTTGCTTTAATTTATATTTCCATAATGGTTATGGTATTGAGTGTGATTTTATGTGCTTATTTTCCATTTGTATATCTTCTTTGGTAGACTGTTCAGTTCAAACCTTTTATCATGTTTTAATTGGGTTGTTGATTTAATATATTTAATTATAAGTTTCCTTTAAATTCTGGATACAAGTCCTTTATGAAATTTATGATTTTAAAGTATTTTCTCTTAGTCTGTTGCCTGACTTGTCATTCTTCCAGTAATGTCTTTCAAAAAGCACACATGACAGATTTTGGTGAACTCCAATTTATCATTATTTTTCCTTTTAAAGTTGGAGCTATTGGTGTTTTATCTGAAAAATATTTGCCTATGCCAAGGTCACGAAGATTTTTCTCTCAGGATTGAATTTTAATTATTTTGAATCAACTGAATTTGTATAAAAACATACATCTCTGTGAGCTGAATATCACCTGTAGGCTGTGTTTTTTGAACTCTACTGTATAAGTCTAATGTGGAAGCCATCGATAGAAAAAGAATATAAACAAGTCTCTATTCTATGGTGATCAAATGATGGTATGAATGGCTAGTCCTTGTAAAATATATACTTTTAAAATATACATAAAATATTTCACTATTAAAGTGATATAATATGTACTTCTGTATCACTGGTTTATCTATTAGAAAATAAATGTTCAAAATCAGCAAATATAAACTAGGCTAATTAATGATCAGAAATAAAAATTTATTTCAAATTTAGACTTCTACTTTAGTTATGTTTTAGTACTGTTCAAGTTTTAGTTTTCATTTTTAATTCTGATGTGGATTCTTTCATTGGTAACTTTTGTTTATTCTCAAGAAAATTAAAAAATGCAATTAAGTGTACTCAATTTATATCTATAATAATTTTCTCTTGTAAAAC
Source organism: Saccopteryx leptura (assembly GCF_036850995.1). Lineage (NCBI taxonomy): Eukaryota > Metazoa > Chordata > Mammalia > Chiroptera > Emballonuridae > Saccopteryx > Saccopteryx leptura. Next base: position 118,908,046 of record NC_089516.1, read on the forward strand.
ATAGGTTGAAAAATTATGTAATGAAGGCATCAGTCACTGCAGAAGTAGTAGAAATAAAAGTTTCGGATATTAGTTATGTAGATTCATTTTTAAACAGTGGAGAAAAGATTGTAACTACAATTAGACAGTAATTTCATTGCTCACACTCTTTTCCATGGAGTTAATGACTAGTTCAAGGAACCATAAAAAGCAGGGAATGAATGATGTTTAATGATCCAACAAATCATTAAGTGCCTAAAAAGAACCACAATGTCAGGTATCAATGCTCTTATGAATGTCCACTGGTACAAAAATAACATTTAAAGTTTATTTTCACATATAATTTCAAGTTAATATAATTCATTCTGGTGGAAAAAATCAAAAATATTTCTGGAGCTCTGATCTGTCTGTTGGCATTTTTGTTCCTAACTTACAATAAACCAACCAGTTTCAAAGTCTTAAAGTATCATCTATATAATTAAGTTTTAGGCAACACAGCAAAATCAGTAATGAATCTGAGCTAGTGGAAACTTTCAAATGTTAAAGGACTAAAGTTTAATTTTAAATGTGTTCCAGAGATCTGAAAGATATATTTTGTTTGAGGAAACAAATACTGAGTTTAAATGAAGACATCCCAAAGTAAAGAGTAATAAATAAGAAAGAAATAGCCATCCAATCATAATATATCAGTTCCCTCCTTTGCCCTTTCCTAAATTCTCAGATATTTTCTAGGGGATTTAAAGAGACATTTCTTCCTTAGTTTAGACTGGATTTGGAAGTCGAGCAAAAAAGATAGTCCAATGTATCTTGAATGTGACATAATCATAAATATTATAGTTTATTGTTTCAAGAATGAATTGTGATGTAAATTAGAATGCATAACCTGCTATTTTTACTAGATAACATTTGTACATGAATATTAAAAAATGAATAGATAAGCAGTAGCCAAAGCACATTATATAAACTGTATGCTTACTGGTCCCCTATAAATTAGATAAGCCATTGATGTCATAGTAATTGGCATGGATGTATTTATTTTATATAGTTCTCCTTTTCTCCCATCTTATTTCCTTTTTGGTTCAGTATGTTTAAGAAAACTATAATTTATTAATATTTATTTGAAAAATGCAAGACAGATTTGTAAACAGATGGAGACAGAACTGCTTACAGAAAACTGTCAGCAGAATACATGATGGATGAATATTAACCTATAACTCAGGACCATCCAGATTATTAAAAACCATTTTTAAAATCTTATTTTTTCAAAACTTATGCAAATCAAGGCAAGTAACAGAAAATATGAATGTTTTAATTTTTTTTTACTGGCACCTGAAAATAATTTTGACATACAGAAATAAATTATTTATTTATTTATTTATTTATTTATTTATTTTTACTTAGACAATTAAATTTAAAGGGTTACATTGGTCAACTAGAGTACATAGATTTAGAGAAAACATCTCCACATCATTTGGACCATCAATTACATTACATAACCATCACCCAAAGTCAAATCATTCTCCATCACCTTATTTTTGTTTCTCTTTATTCTCCTCCCTCACCCTTTTCTTCTACTCCTTTCCCTTCCCATTGGTAACCACTCCACTCTTATCTATGTGCATGAGTCTCAATTTTGTGTCCCACCTACGTATGGAATTGTATAGATCTCAGTTTTTTTTTTCTGATTTACTTACTTCACTCATTATAATGTTATCAAGGTCCATCCATGTTGTTGTAAGTGAACCAATGTCATCATTTCTTATGGCTGAGTAGTATTCCATAGTATATATGTACCACATCTTCTTTAACCAGTCATCTATTGAAGGGCTTTTTGGTTGTTTCCATGACTTGGACACCGTGAACAATGCTGTGATAAACATGGTGGTGCATGTGTCTTTAAGTACCCATTTTTTTTTTTAGTTTTGGGGGTATATACCAGGTAGAATGATTGCTGTTCATAAAGAAGTTCTATTCTTACTTTTTTGTGTTTTTTTTTTTTTTTTGTATTTTTCTGAAGCTGGAAATGGGGAGGCATTCAGACAGACTCCCGCATGTGCCCGACCAGGATCCACCCGGCATGCTCACCAGGGAGCGAAGCTCCGCCCATCTGGGACATTGCTCTGTTGCAACTAGAGCCATTCTAGCGCCTGAGGCAGAGGCCATAGAGCAATCCCCAGTGCCCAGGGCAAGTTTGCCCCAATGGAGCCTTGGCTGAGGGAGGGGAAGAGAGAGACAGAGAGGAAGGAGAGGGGGAGAGGTGGAGAAGCAGATGGGCCCTTCTTCTGTGTGCCCTGGCTGGGAATCGAACTTGGGACTCCTGCATGCCAGGCCGATGCTCTACCACTGAGCTAACCAGCCAGGGCCTATTCCTACTTTTTTGAGGAACTGCCATACATTCTTCCATAATGGTTGTATGGAACTAATTTACATTCCCACCAACAGTGAATGAGGGTTCCTTTTTCTCCGCAGCCTCTCCAAAATTTGCTACTATCTGTCCTGTTGAAAATAGCCAGTTTAACAGGTGTGAGGTGGTAGTTTTGATTTGCATTTCTCTTATAGCTAGTGAAGCTGAGCATCTTTTCATACATCTATTGGTCATTCGCATTTCTTCTTGAGAGAAGTGTCTGTTCACGTCCTCTTCCCACTTTTTATTGAATTGTTTGCTTGTTCGTTGCTGAGTTTTGTAAGTTTTTTTTAAAATATATATTTTGGATATTAGCCCCTTATTTGAGATGTTTGAAAATACCATTTCTTATTTAGTTGGCTGTCTGATTGTTTTGTTGCCAGGTTCTTTTGCTGTGCAGAAGCTACTTAGTGTGATGTAGCCCCATTCATTTATTTTTGCCTTCACTTCCCTTGCCTTTGGAGACAAATACATAAAATTTTCTCAATGACCAAGGTTAGTACCTATGTTTTCTTCTATGTAATTTATTGTTTCAGATTTTATATTTAGGTCTTTGATCCATTTTGAGTTAATTTTTGTGCAAGGAGATAAACTGTAGTTGAGGTTTATTCTTTTGCATTTGGCTTTTCAATTTTCCCAGCACCATTTATTAAAGAGGCTTTCATTTCTCCATTGTGTGTTTTTGGCTACTTTGTCAAATATATTTTGACCATCTATATGTGCTTTTATTTCTGGGTTCTCTATTCTGTTTCATTGAACTGTGTGTCTATTTTTCTTCCAATGCCATGCTTTTCTGATTATCATGGCTCTGTATTTTAATTTGAATTCAAGTATTGCAATGCCTCCAGCTTTGTTTTTAGCCTTAGTGTTACTTTGGCTATCAGGGTTCTTTTACGGATCCATACAAACCTTATGATTTTTTGTCCAATTTCTTTAAAAAATGACATTGGAATTATGATGAGAATTGCATTATATTTGTATATTGATTTGGGTAATATGGCCATTTTAACTATATTTATTCTTCCTATCCATGAACAAGGAATATTTTTTCATTTCATTGTGTCTCTTGATTTCCTTTAATAATGCTTTGTAGTTTTCATTATATAGGTCCTTTACATTCTTTGTTATGTTTATTCCTAGGTATTTTATTTTATTTTTTGTTGCAACTGGAAAGGGGATTATTTTTTAGTTCATTTTCCTATGTTTCATTGTTAGCATATAAGATAGCAATAGACTTCTGTATATTAATTTTGTATTTTGTGACCTTATTGTATTGGTTTATTGTTTCTAATAGCCTTTCTGTGGAGTCTTTGGGGTTTTCTATATATAGGATCATATCATCTGCAAAAAGTGAAATTTTTACTTCTTCTTTCCCAATATGAATGCCTTTTATTTCTTTCTCTTGTCTGATTGCTTTGGCTAGAATTTCCAGCACTATGATGAATAAGAGTGGAGAGAGTGGGCATCTTTGTCTTGTTACTGATTTTAGGGGAAATGTTTTCAGTTTTTCACCACTTAATATGGTGTTAGCTAATGGTTTGTCATAAATGGACTTTATTATAATGAAATATTTTTCTTTATACCCATTTTGTTGAGTGTTTTAAACATAAAAAGAGACAAAAGATTATTGTAGAATACTATATATGTCACCAAATCTAACAATCTAGAAGAAATGGATAAATTCCTTGTACAATACAATTTTCCTAGACTGAATCATAAATAAGTAGCCAGCCTAAATAGACCCAGAAGCAGGGAGGAAATAGAAACAACTATCAAAAACTTTGCCAAAAATAAAAGCCCGGAGCCAGATGGCTATACTAGTGAATTCTACCAAACATTCAAAGAAGAATTTTTTCCTAACCTTTACAAAATCTTCAAAAAAATTGAAGGAGAAACACTACTTCCAAACACATCTTATAAGGGCAATATAACCCTCATACCAAAACCTGGCATGTACAACATAAAAAGAAAGAAAGAAAACTACAGACCAATATCTCTAATGAATACAGATTCAAAAATTCCAAACAAAATGCTAGCAAATCAAATACAAGAACACATTAAAAAAATAATTCACCATGATCAAATGGGATTCATCTCAGAAACAGGGATGGTTCAACATATGTAAAATGATTAATGTAATATACTATATCAACAAACAAACAACAAAAACCATATGATCCTATAAATAAATGCATTCAAGAAATAAAATTTTAATATTTCAAGTTATTTTATTTTATGTTGTTTTTTACAGTCTATATGTTTGTTTGTTTGTTTGTTTGTTTGTTTGCATTTGTATTTTTCTGAAGTGAGAAGTGGTGAGGCAGAGAGACAGACTCCTGCATGTGCCCTACTGAGATCCACTCAGCATGCCCACTAGGGGAGACACTTCTCTCAATTGGGGCATTGCTCCATTGCAACCAGAGCCATTCTAGCACCTGAGGCCAAGGCTACCATGATATTCTCAGCACCCAGGCCAACATTACTCTAATGGAGCCTTGACAGTGGAAGGATAAGAGAAAGATAGAGAGGAGGAAGAGATGAAGGGGTGGACAAGCAGGTGTGTGCCTCTCTTGTGTGCCCTAACCAGGAATTGAACCCAGGACATCCACAAGCCAAGCCAGAGCTCTAGTGTTAAGCCAACTGGTCAGGGCCATTATAGTATTTTTTTAAATTAAAAAACTATTTTTATTTTATTGTGTTGAAATTATTTCAAGTGACTTACTCAATATAACACCCTCCACATACCTCATCATGCCCCCATGCCTCATGTAAAGTCTCTTTCTATTCCCATTTTATCTTCTTAGCCTCCTCTCCCTTAACACTATCTTCTCTTTCTCTCTGGGACTTGCTACCCAGTTGTCTGTATCTAAGTGTAATGTATATATAATTTAGCTAATCCTTTCACCTTCTCTGACCCAATCCCCTCATCCTCCTTCCCTCTGACAGCTGTCTCTCTGCTCCCCATGACCCCACCTCTGCCTCTATTCCATTCCTCATTTCACAGTTTTTATTAGATTTCTTATATAAGTGAGATAACATGACATTTTTTTTTATCTGCCTGGTTTATTTCACTTAGCATAATAATCTTCTGGTCCATTCATGTCATTATAAAATGTAAAATTTCTTTATTTTTCATGGCCATGTAGTATTTCATTGTGAATATGTTCCATTGCTTTTTATCCACTCATCCACTGATGGACATTTGAGCTGTTTCTGGTTTTAGCTATTGTAGGCAATGATGCAATAAACATGAGGTTGCATATCTTTTTTTGAATCAGTGTTTTGGGATTCTTAGAATATATTTCTAAAAGTTGTATAACTGGATCATAAGACAGTTATATTTAAAATTTTTTTGAGAAAATTATATACTTTTTTCTATAGTGGCTGCACAAATCTGCATTCCCAAGAGCAGTACAGAAGAATTTCCTTTTTTCACACCCTTGCCAGTACTTGTTGTTTGTTGATTTGTTAATTAAAGCCATTCTGGTAGGTGTGGTTTTAATTTGCATTTCTCTAATGATTAGTGACATTGAGCATTTTTTTATATGCCTATTGGCCATATTTATATTATCTATGGATAAGTATCTATTCAGGTCCTTTACCCATATTTTTAATTGAATTGTTTGCCTTCCTGGTGTTATGTTTTAGTTCTTTATAAATTTTGTTTATTAATTCCTTATGAGATGTATCAGTGATTATGTTATCTCATTGAATGGGTTGTCCTTTTATTTTGTTAATGGTGGCTTTTGCTGTGCAAAAACTTTTTAGTTTGATATAGCCCCACTTGTTTATTTAGTCATTTATTTCACTTTCTTGTGGAGATCTGTTGGTGAAAATATTGCTGTGAGAAATGTTTGAGAGTTTACTGTATATGTTTTCTTCTAGATTTTTTATGGTTTTGCAAGTTACACTTAAGTATTTAATTTTGGTTTTGCTGGTGAATGATGTAAGCTGGTAGTCTAGTTTTTTTTTTTTTTTTTTTTTTTTTTTTTTTTTTTTTTGCCTCTACTTGTCCAATTTTCCCAACAGCATTTTTTAAAAAGACTCTTTATTGTATACTCTTGCCTCCTTTGTCAAATATAAATTGACTATAAAGCATGATTTTATTTCTGGTTTCTCTGTTCTGTTCTATTGATCTGTATATCTGTTATCTGTTTTTATTCCAGTATCAGTCTGTATTGATTATAATGGCCTTGTAATATAGCTTGATATCAGGAAGTATAATACCTCACACTTTGTTCTTCATTTTCAAGACTTCTGAGGCTATTTGGGTTCTTTTTTGGTTTTATATACATTTTGGGGATATTATAGATCTGTGAAGTATGCCATTGATATTTTAATAAGAATTGCATTCAATCTGTAGATTGCTTTGGAGAGTGTGGACATATTGATAATGTTAATTTTTCCTATTCATGAACATTGCATATCTTCCACTTGTTTGTATATTTTATGATTTATTTCTTCAATGTTTTTTAAATATCTGAGTACAAGTCTTTTAACTCCTTGGTTAAATTTATTCCTAGGTACTTTATTTATATATTTTTTGTTGCAATAATAAGGAGGCCTGAACTGTGGTGTCACAGTGTATAAAACATTGACCTGGAATGCTGAGGTCATGAGTTTGAAACCCTGGGCCTGCCTGGTCAAGGTACATATGAGAGTTGATGTTTTCTGCTTTTCCCCTCTTCTCTCACTCTCTTTAAAATGAATTTTAAAAAGTAAATAGTGAAAGGAATTGTGTCCTTAATTTATTTTTCTAAAAGTGTATTATTGATTTATAACAATGCCATTGATTTCAGAATATGAATTTTATATCTGTCACATTGTTTAACTCATTTATCAGGTGTAGTAGGTTTTTTTCTTTTATTTTTGGCTGAGATGTTAAGGTTTTCTATGTATACTAACTATTATGTCATCAACAAAAAATGACAGTTTTACTTTTTTTCCAATTTAGATGACTTTTATTTCTTCTTGTCTGATTGTTGTGGATGTGATTTCCAGTACTATGTTAAATAAAAGAGTCAAAAGGGTCACCCTTGTCTTGTTTCTGATAATTTTTTTAACAGAGACAGAGAAATGAATAGAGGGACAGATAAGGACAGACAGACAGGAAAGCAGAGAGATGAGAAACATCAATTCATTGCAGCACCTTAGTTGTTTATTGATTGCTTTCTCATATGTGCCTTGACCAAGAGGCTACAGCAGAGCAAGGGATCCCTTGCTTAATCCAGTGACCTCATGCTCCAGCCTGTGACCTCAGTCTTTTGAACCTGGATTCTCTGCTTCCTAGTCTGATGATCTATCCACTGCACCACTGCCTGGTCAGGCTCATGTTCCTGATCTTAAGGAGATTGATTTTAATTTTTGCCCATTGATTATAATGTTGACTGTCAGTTTGTCATAGTTGGCCTTTATTATGTTGAGATATGGATTTCCACTTTACTGAAAGTTTTGATCATAATGGGTGCTAGATTTCATTAAATGCTTTTTCTGCATCTAGTGATATGATCGTGTGATTTTTATCTTTATTTTCTTATGTGCTAAAACATGTTTATTGATTTGTGAATATTGTACTAGCCTTGCCTGCCCAGAATAAATCTCACTTAATCATAATGTATGATCATTTTGGTGTATTGCTGGATCAGGTTTGCTAATATTTTGTTGAAAATTTTAGTATCTATATTCATTGAGGATACTGGCCAACTTTTTTTTTTTTTTTAATGTCAACCACCTGGTTCTAGAGTTAGGATAATGCTTGTCTCTTAAAATTAATTTAGAAAACTTTTCTCCTTTTAAATTTTTTTGGAATAGCTTGAGAATGATAAGTGTTAGATTTTTAAATGCTTGTTAAAATTCTCCTGTGAAGCCATCTGGTCTAAAAATTGTGTTGGCTGGAAGATTTTTTGTTTTGTTTTAATAACTGTTTCAATTTCATTTATTATAATCAGTCTACTCAGTTCTTCTGATTCTTCAAGGTTCAGTTTTGAAAGAGTATATGTTTTCAGGAATTTATTCATTTCACCCTGGTTGTCCAATACTTTGGAATATTGTTGTTCATAAAATTTTCTAAAATTCTTTATATTTCTGTGATGTCAGTTGCTACTTCTCTTTCATTTCTGATTTTATTTATTGGAGTTTTTTTCTTGATGGGTCTAGTTAATGGTTAGTCAATCTTGTTTACCAAAGAACCTGCTCTTGGTTTCATTGAATATTTTTATTTTTTAGTCTCTACATCATTTATTTCTACTCTGGTCTTTATTGTTCTCTTTCTTCTACTTCTTCTGGATTTTATATGTTGTTCTTTTTCCTAGTGTTTTTTTACATGCATGTTTATTTAAACTCGTTCTTGCTTTTTAAGGTATGCTTTTAGTGCTATAAACTTCTTTCTCAGGACATCTTTTGTGTTGTTGTAAGTTCATTTTCATTTGTTTCAAAGACATATTTTATTTCTTCCTTGATGTCATTGTTAACTCATTAGTTATTTAATAGCATGCTATTTAGTCTCCAATTGTTTGAATGCTTTTTGGTTTTTCTAATATAGTTGAATTCTAGTTTTATGCCATTATGGACAGAAAAAAATGATTGAGATGATTTCAATCTTCTTAAATTTATGAAGATTTGTTTTTTGTCCTAACATGGAGTCTATCCTATAGAATGTATCATACAAACTTGCAAAAAATGTTGATTCTGCTGCTTTGGTGTGAAATGTTCTAAAGATATCAATTAAATTCACTTAATCAAGTGTCTCATTTAAGGCTCCTGTTTCTTTATTTTCTGTCTTGAGGATCTAGCCATTGAAATTGATGAGTTGTTAAAATACCTTACTATTATTGGATTGCTGTTGATTTTCCCCTTTATGTCCATCAAATATATATATGCACCTATATTGGGTGCATGATTATTTACAATGGTTATATCCTCCTGTTAAATTACTCTTGTTATTATTATATAAGTGACCTACTTTATCCTTTACAATAGTCTTTGTTTAAATTCTATTTTATCAGATATAAGTTTTGCTACCTCAGCTTTTCTTTTTTCTTTTTTAATGCCATTTGCATGGAACATTTTTTTCCATTATTTTATTTTCAGTCTATGTGTATCTTTTGTTCTCAGGTGGGTCTCTTGTAGACAGTATATATATGGGTCTTCTTTTCTTATCCATGAAGCTAATCTATATGTTTTAAGTGGAGCATTTAATCCATTTATATTTAAGTTTATTATTGATATGTACTTATTTATTGCCATTTTATTTTTAAACCAATAATCCTCTTTCTTTCAATTTCCTTTTTCATTTTTTTTTATTTATAGCAGGCCCTTTACTATTTTATATAGTACTTGTTTTTTTGTTTTTTGTTTTTTTTTTTTTTTTTGGTAATGAACTCCTTGATGCTTATTTATTTATTTTGGTATAGAAAGCTGTTTATTTCTCTTTCAATTTTAAATAAGAACTTTTCTGGATAGAGCAGTTTTGGCCATAGGTTTTTGTTTTGCATCACTTTGAATATTTCTTTCTAGTCCAGAATGGCCTGAAATGTTTCTGTTCATATCACATATCAGCCTTATGGGGGATACTTTGTCGTAAATTGTTTTCCTTTTGCCGGTTTTACGATTCTTTCTTTGTATCTTTGGTGTTTTATTTATAATGTGTCTTGGTGTGGGCCTTTATGAGTTCATCTTTAATGGGACTCTCTCTGTTTCTGGAAGTTGGTTGACATTTTCCTTCATTAGGTTAAGGAAGTTTTCAGCTATGACATTCTCTATTTCTTGTTTGTTTTCTTCTCATTCAGGAATGTCTATGATGCTAATGTTGTTACCCTTGATGTTGTCACAGAGCTTTTTTAGAGTTTCGTCAACGTTTTTGATCCTCTTTTCTTTTTGCTGCTCTGCTTCTGTTCTTATGTTTATCTTGTCCTCTAAATTGCTGATTTGGTTCACCACTTTCATCCAACCTGCTGTTGATTCCTTTTAGTGTAGTCTTCATTTCAGATCTTGTATTTGTCATTTCTGACTCATTTTATTTATGGTTTTAATGTCTTTTATAATGCTTATTATCTCTTTGTTTAAATTTTCACCGATATAATCCACTCTTACTTAAGCATTCTAATAACTATTATTTTAAATTCTATGTCAGGTAGTTTGATTGTTTCTATTTCATTTAATTCTTTTTCTGGGGATTTATCTTGTTGATTCATTTGAGGCAAATTTCTTTGTCTTTTGATTTTTTTACTTATTTATTTATTTATTTTAGAGAAGAAAAACAGAGAGAGAGAGAGAGAGAGAGAGAGAGAGAGAAGGGGAGGAGCAGGAAGCATCACCTCCCATATGTGCCTTGATTGAGCAAACCCAGGGTTTTGAACCAGCAACCTCAACATTCTAGGTCAACACTTTATCCACTGCACCACCACAGGTCAGACTGTCTCTTGATTTTGACTGTGTATTAGGTAGGTGTACTCTTACTCCAAATGTGTTATGATGTCTTTATGAGGAAGTTGGATTCACTGGTACTAATCTCCAGGCCACCTGAACTCTTTCTTTAGAAATATTTGTTGAGAGTTATATTTACTCTCCTGTCATCCGTGAATCTTGAATGTTGTCCCATTTTTGGATGGAGTTACCCCTTCAGGGTGGCTAGCTGTAGGGGTCAAACTTGATCACATGTGTTAGGCACTGTACAGTGTCTGTCCTCTGTGGCATAGTTATTCTCAGCAGAGTCTGATGCCTGCTGAATTCTTCCTTTATGCATGATGCTTGTGTGGCTAATTGGGTATAACATTGGTGCAGTCTGCCACCCACTACTGATTTTGTTGGTTCTGAGTTATCTTGAGTGACATTTGGGTACTTGTTGATGACAAATATTGTTTATAACTCAGCATAGGATACCTGTATATAGCTATCACTTTTTTTACTGTTTGTATCTGGGTATTTTGTGCCTGGGTCTATGTGGGATTGACTTTTCTTCCTGCTTAGAGATGATAGAAGATTCATAAAAGGAAACAAAATCCATAAGATTTGCCTCTATTTTTTAGCTTCTCCACCTCCTCTTGAAGCTGCCTGTTCTTTCCACACAGAGTCTTCTGTAGAAAGACTGTAGATCAAGTTCATGCTAGACTCATCCATCAACTCCTCTGTAGGTTGCAAGTTTGGTGGGTTAGGAAATTGAGGTCAGGGGGGCAATGTTAGTGGCACCCCTTAGTTAAAAGTTCTCTTGGCCAGGAGCTCTGTTCAGAGAATGCGGCCCCTATTTCAGAACCTACTCCCTCAGCTACTGCTGGACACTCCACTTCTATTTCTCCCCAGTGAAGTATGAAGAAGTTTCAGGTTGGATAGGGCCAACAGTCTTCTGTGCAGGAGTTCATTTAGCTGAGAAGCCCTTGGCACCAAAGAGGAAGATTAAGAGTCTTTCACTGGGGCTGATTGTGTCCCCCAAAAGGTGGCTAAGCCTCTCATCTGGTCCCAATAATAGGCGCCAAAGAACGACACATTAAATATCTCTGCTCTAAGGCTCTCTTCCTTCCCCCTGAGGATCTCAGCTTAGCAAGACAGGATATCTGAGATGTGGATTATGATTCTTTACACCACCAAATGTATGCAAGATGCTGTGCAGATGTTGACCACAGAAAGCAGAATTTGTTGCATTTGGATTTAGTGCCTGAAACTCTTTTTGAATATGCTGCTACTGAGAGTAGTTGGGTCTTTGTCTGATGTTCTCTGTAGCTGGCCATGGGATGTGTTGGTTCTAGGATTTTTAAGAGATAATCAGTTGTAAATCAGTTTAAGACACTGCTTATAACTGGTTCTCTGTCACTTTTTAGAGTTATAAGAAATCCAGAGTTTGTGAATGTATCTGCTGGGCTTAAGTGCACATGGGAGGACTAAGCTACAAACCTAGGCTGGTTTTTACTAGCCCAGGCCTGGGGACAGGTCAGCAAAAAAATATAAGGTTTCCTGAGACAACCCTCCTGCTGCTTCTGTCTGCTGGTTGTTTGATGGTTTCAGCCTTTGAAGAAATGTCAAGTAGAGTCTAGTCACAGGGACAATTCAGGGATTAAGAAAGGTGGTCAGTGTGGCTTCTACGTCAAGGCTCCTCATGTAGGTCTGCCTTTAATTTTTTCACATACCTCAGTAGGGTGTGGCCACTAGGAGTCCAGAATGCATGACCACTGATACTCATAGCTTTGGTCTGCCCACAATCTGGACAATGTCTACTGAATCTCCCATGAAGCATAAGTATCATTCATATTCTCAGGACAGTGAGGGGAAATGCCAAGATCTCAATAAAGACAACTCATTCACTGTCACCCCTGAAGCTTTTAGGCTCCCTGCTTCCTGGCCAGGGACAATTATTTCTCAATGGGAACCAATGTCCATAGGCAGGGCAAGAAATATTTCTCAGAGCGTGACAGTGCTTTTCCCCAGGATGATGCCTCATGGAAGAAATTGCTCCACCCAAGAAAGATGACAACTTTGGCCTGACCAGGCGGTGGCACAGTGAGTAGAACATTAGACTAGGATGCAAAGGTCCCAGGTTCGAGACCCTGAGGTCGCCAACTTGAGCACGGGCTCATCTGGTTTGAGCAAAGCTCACCAGCTTGAACCCAAGGTCACTGGCTCGAGCAAGGGGTTACTTGGTCTGCTAAAGTCCCACGGTCAAGGCACATATGAGAAAGCAATCAATGAACAGCTAAGGTGTCACAATGAAAAACTTATGATTGATGCTTCACATCTCTCTCCGTTCCTGTCTGTTTGTTCCTATCTATTCCTCTCTCTGACACACTCTCTCTCTCTCTGTTAAAAAAAAAAAAAAAAGAATGTAAAAGATGGCAACTTTGGTATTGGAGAATGACACAGTACAGGGGCTCTGGTAGTTCTCCTCTACCACATCTCTCCCCAAAGTTGATATTTTCACACTCTTTTTATGCAACTCTTGTCCTTTCAGACCTCCCTCCATCAGAGCGCAGGGTAAATGGTTATTAATGAGATTTTCTCTGTTGGCTCTTTAAGAGGGTGCCTGTGTCTCTGAGATCTCCCAACTCTTTCTTTTAGACAGAAACCTTGCTCTTTTTGCTGCCAAATGCTGTGTCAGAACCTCTTTTAGTTTCTGTTGCTCTAGGCTGGAGCACCCAGTCTGGGGCTAAGGAGGAACGCTTCCCAGGAAAAACTTCCCAGAAGCTGCTTGCTCCTGGAGATGGAAAAACCTTTTTGCACCCTTCCTTTACTACCAGTCTTGATGTGCCTGATTCTGTGACTTTTTGGTTATAGATTCCTCTTCATTCAGTCCTAAGTTGGTTGGTTTTTCAGGATGTTTGTTCTTAAATTTAGTTAAAACTTCATTGTTCCTGGGAATATATGAATGGAACATCCAACTGCTTACTCTGTCTCCATCTTGGAGCATAAATCACCATTCAATGTTATTTTATAAATAGAGATAAAAGATAAAAAATATAAAAGCAGACTCGGATAATTTATTTTATCAGCAAATCTAGTAGAATATTTAAGTTTGTTATGAACCAAAATAGAATTATCCCAGACAGTAAAATATCAAGCTGTGAGAAGTTAAAATATTTGTATGGAAATCTAAAGACAATTATCTTTAGACAATTTTTGTGTATTGAACCCTATTGTATATTGGCACTCTGCTTACTTCCATGGACAATTCCCAACCTTATAAATCTTCTTATTCCAGAACTGTTATTTTCTTATGTGAAAAAAAATAAGGGTAAAAAATGCTAAACAAATTGCTCAAGTTCATATGGTTATATAGATTAAAATTTGGTCCTAGATCTGTGTTTTTTTCTGTTTTCACCATGATGTATTATTCTTATAAAGATGGCACTCTAGTGAGCACATTTCAATTATCCCAGGAGTTTATTATTCAGAAACTTAAAGTATTTTCTTTTAACAATCCAGAAGGAAGCACAGAATATATCTTAAAAATCAGTATGTTCATGCAATAACATACATTTTTTTCACATGAAAATACCTTATGATTAGAAATTTGTTCATAGTCTCTTATTTTACACACTACTCTAAGAAGCCAAGTCATAACTTTCCATGTTAAATATGCTGTACTAAAAATTGAAGTAAGAATGTGAATGCCACAAACACATTACTATTAGCAAGAAGTTTCAGCTGATAATAAGGGAAAAAATAGGAAAATGATATACCTAAGGAATTTAGAACCACAGTGTCTTAGGGCATTTAATATAAGAGCATTCATCCTTACATATCTTGATAGCTTCTAAGTGTATTGCCTAAATAAAACACAGAATATAACTGACACATTGAAGCTTTTGAGTCATTAAGAAAAAGGTGAAGATAGTAACAACTAGCTGAACAATTACTATGTGTCAAATTCTTTCCTAAGACTTTTTTATTTATTGACTCACTTTGAATTCACAATGCCTTATATGCTTACTTCCATTATTGCCATTTCACAGATGAGAAAAATGAAACTTAGAGTGGTTAAATAACTCGCCTTAGGTCATGCAAATAGCAAGTGTAGATAAGGACCCAAACTCAGTTTGGCAGCTCCCACAATACAGGCCTACTATCCAATATGACTAGTGTGACCCACTGACTTTTATGTTCAATATTTAATTTTTTTTTAAAAAGGGGGGGATACAACATGTTTTAAAAATATTTATTTTTAAAAATGGCTTAAATAAAAATTTCCTGGAGTTTTTAAGAGGTATAAATTTATTTATTCAGAGAAGTTATCACACTTATTTTTCAAGTACTTATTGAATTTCTACAGTGTTTCAGATATTGTATAATATATTATATGATAAATTGGAGAAGAATAAAATACTTTCAAACTCTTTGGGGTACTCATAAGTTTAGTAAAGGATACAGAAATATATAGAGAGACTTTGGGACAATAACTAAGCTTATAAATAATTGTAGCACAAAGATATGCATAACTCAGACAAAATGTGAGGTACATCTGAAGGCTTCACTGAAGCAGAGGATTTCAGTAGGGACACTCAATCTCTGTAGTGCTAGAGAAACCAGAGACATGGGGACAAATATGACCTTAGTGTTAGTTAGGACTGGCATTGAACCAGTCCCTGTGCCTATCATGCTATTATGGGTTCTTTGGGATTCAGGAAAAGAAGTCAGTCTAGTGCAACACAAGATTGGTGAAGGAAAAATGACAAGAGTATCTAGGTTCCAAGGAAATCCAGTGAGAAAACTGTACACATGACAGGAAGACTCTGAATTAAGTTAGCTCCAGGGCTAATACACATTTCTATCTCTGTCTCTTTGAAGGTGTTTCATCTCTCTGAGTCAGCTTCAGCTTTCTTTGTCTGTGTCAGTATCTCTGTGTCTGTGTCTCTCTTTTTGTGCATCTGTCATTTTCTGTCTAGTGTTCATTCTCTCTGTATATTTTTGTGAAAGAATGCTTTTTTTTCTATTTTTATTTCTTTCTCTATTCTTCTGTATTTCACTCTGTATGCCTCTGGCTTTGTTTCCTTCTTTTGCTTTTTCCTGTGTCTTTCTCCTTTCTTCAATTTCTCTCTCTCTCTCAATCTTTCTCCATCTCTCTTTCATATACACAAACCCTTCTGTTTTTCTTTCAGTCTATGTATCTCTTTATGTCACTCTCTATATATTTATTATCTTTAAGTATCTTTGTGTTTCTATTTCTCTGTCCATCTCTCTGTTTATCTTTTTTTTTTTTCTATTTTTCTGAAGTTGAGAAGCGGGGTGGCAGAAACAGACTCCCTCATGTGCTCGCCAGAGATCCACCCATCAAGCACACTAGGGGGCGATGTTTTGCCCATCTGGGGCATTGCTCCATTACAACCATAGTCATTCTAGCACCTGAGGTGGAGGCCATAGAGCCATCCTCAGCTCCTGGGCCAAGTTGTTCCAATGAAGCCTTAGCTGCAGGAGAAAAGAAAGATAAAGAGAAAGGAGGGGGGGAAGGGTGGAGAAGCAGATGGGTGCTTATTCTGTGTTCCCTGGCTGGAAATCAAACCCAGGATTTCTACACACTGTGCCAACACTCTACCACTGAGCCAACCGGCCAGGGCTATCTGTGTATCTTTGAATGATTTCTGAGTTTGTATTTCTCCAAATGTCTCTCTGGGTGTCCCTATGAGTTTTTCTCTGAAACTCTCTTCATATTTCTTTGTGTGATCACAACTTCTTCTATCTCTGTCTTTTTTCTATGTGTATACACACACACAAACATAAAGCTATATCTGCATAGATAAATACGTGAGTATACATACATACACATACTGTGTTTTTGTCTATCTGTCTGTCTCCCTTTGCTTTTTTTTTAATATGGCTCACAAACGACTAAGATATTTTTTTGTCTTTTCTAAGAGAAATACCAGAAACTTCAACTTTCTATCACTAATTGCTTATTTATACTTTTAATTCAACTTTCTCAAAAAAGATGTCCTAATAAACTTATTTAATCTTTTTAGGCAGTCCACATCAGATAAACAACATTAGCCATCTTATGGATAAAGCATGTTTACTCTTGTCAAAAATAAAAGAGTAGTTATGGGGCATGGTCATATGGCATACTGACTGCTTAGCAAAAGACTGTGGAAAGATTAGAATTCCTTTGAGGGAATCATGGGGCAGGTTCTCCAAAATGCTTGTAGCATTCCATCACATGGCTTTAAAAGAGATGAACAAGTTGTCAAGAGACAGAAAAATAACAAGGTTAAAGCAGAAATTGAAATCAAGTCTGTTTGAATACAATGACCAAGTTTTTTCTATTAGATTATGCCTAAAAAACAAGTCATAAAAATTAGCTTTTACCTCAAAAATTCCACTGATAAGAAGTTATGCCTAGTAAATAATTCATCTGAAACTAAAGTTATTCAGTGGAGCATTATGTATGCAATCTAATTGACTCCACACACTCTGGGCTTCTCTGGTCAACCTTTCCTTTAATATCAAAATAAATGTATTTGGATCCTCATCCCATATTCTCTGGGAAATGAAATTCCCTCTTCAATAACATTGAGAATTTTCTTGCATTGTTATCCTCTCTCTGATTTCATATTGTCATTGAAAACTTCATTAAGATGATCAAACTTCCAGTTTGATATATTCTCCATTATAAATTTTTCATTAAATTTGATTTGAAAAATACACTAAAGAGTTAATTCTTTTTGATCACTGAGTATTTTCTGTTCACTTATATTAATCACCCAGTAGAATGTCTCCTTCATCTACTATAATCTCAGCCCTGATGACCATTTATTTTTGGCCAGAGAAGCTGCAATGACTTAAAGAAGTCTTCAGTAAATAGACATTTAATCATAAGACTCAATTACAGGCAACACCTGCCTATTCTTCATCTATCTATCTATCTATCTATCTATCTATCTATCTATCTATCTATCTATCATCTGATCTATCATCTATCTATCTATCTATTATCTATCTATCATCCGTCTATCTTCCTATCTATCATCTGACTATCTCTATTTATCTACCTATCTACAGTCTTCCTAACCTTCAATACATCTGAAGATCAAGAACCTAGGGGACAACAAGGGAATAGATCTTCTAGTGGTTGTTCACTTCAATATAAAGAAGATATGCAGGAGGAAAATATCAGAACCGTTTCTCCCCATTTTATTTGTTTTTTATTATTTATTTATTTTTATTGATTTTAATTTATTGTGTTTACATAGATTCTAGTGTTGCCCCAAATGCATCCCCCTCCCCGTATTCCCCTCAACATCTCCCTTGCCTGTCTCGCCATAGTGCCCTCCCTCCTTCCCTTCAGATTTATCCCATCCTGTCATCCCCTTTCCCTCTGTCCTCTTTCCTCTGGTCCCTTTGATCCCTCCTCTGTCTCAATTCTGTTCCTCAGTTCACATTGTTTATTGGATTTCTCAAATGAGTGAGGTCATATGATATTTTTCTTTCTCTGCCTGGCTTATTTCACTTAACATAATAGTTTTCATGTCCATCCATGTTGTCATAAAAGGTAAGATTTCCTTCTTTTTCATGGCCCCATAGTATTCCATTGTATATATGTACCACAGCTTTTTAATTCATTTCTCCCCATTTTAGATTCATGTGTGTACACAATCCTGCTTAGCAGTGAGAGAGAGAGAAAGAGCTGAATCAGTTATAAGCCCATATTGACTCAGCTTTCAACAACCGCATATGACTAGGAATTGTGTAATTTACTCAAGTTGTCATTAAAGGACAGAAAAGTAAGATGCATCATATCTCAGGTAAAGGCAAGATTGAAGGTAATATGCAAAACCATTTCATATTTATACCCCACCAAATTGACATTATTGAATCCATTGGCTACATTTTATTATAAACAATATACCATTTTATCTTCTTGCAATAATGTAGAATCATTCTACTTATAAAAAAGTACCATAAAGACCTGCTAATTTTATTTAACATGATTCAGAAAGAATAGATAAAAATTTGTAATCATCATAAAGAGTTATCTTTTCAAATGCAAAATTACAAGGTATGTGAAGGAGGTATATTAAAATAGTCTGGGCATGTTACTCAGGATGACCCCAATCAGGCACTGGACAGGGTGTTGTGAGAGAATAGCAAGCAAGGAGAGCAGGCTAATTTACCCTTGACATTGCTGATCTAACATTAAAATCAACATATGATTAGGAAGACTGACTGCATCAGAGCTAAAAAAAAAAAAAATCTCAAGAGAGAATCACATTCAGTTCCCTGCCTTTAGGCAGGTAAGAATCTTCAATACCCAGGACAACATAGCATACTATAGATTTAAACAAAATTGCTTGAGGATTTTATGCTGCTTTGTACATCTACCTGGTAAGCATTTTTTTCCAACATTTTTTGACAGACAACAATATTTTCTTGTACCAACAATACCACTGATATTTTATTTTTCTATAATTCAATTAATGTTATTTTGAGAATTTTTTCTCAAGTAGTATGAGATGACATTGATATATTAAAATGCAAGGACTTTGATTAACAGATTAAAAATTGCAAATGGAAAAATTAAAAAACGCTATTGGGTACACCTAATACCATGTACCAGGTGTGTGTCTCTGTCCTTTTATCAAAGGTTGGGCTAATTAAATTACATCTTACAAATGAATTATTTTAATGTTATAGCATTTGAAAAAGGTGCTTTCTGATACCATTTTCTATACTGAAAGTTTGATTATAGTATTCAAGAGGATTCACGTACCTCATGTAAAAACACACCCCAATTTTAAAATTTCATTATGCATTAAGCAATATAAGATCTATTTGTGTTCCTTCTCTTCCCTGAAATCACTACAAGAAAGAAATTAGTTTTTAAATCTGAATAAAGACATAGTCATCAACTGGATCTACTTGAGATACAGGCACTATTTCTTAATGTAATACATTTTTTTCAGTTTTATGTGAAAATAGATTTTACATTAAAAATTTTCTGAGAAGAGATTTTAAAATATTACTCACATCCATACACCTTAAGTTTATTTACAATATTTATTTGAAAATTTTCTAACAAAGTAAAGTGAACTAAAGAAATTCCTTTTTTTTTTTTTTTTTTTTTTTTTTTTTTTTTTGTATTTTTCTGAAGTTGGAAACGGGGAGGCAGTCAGACAGACTCCCTCATGCACCCAACCGGGATCCACCCGACATGCCCACCAGGGGGCGATGCTCTGCCCATCTGGGGCGCCACTCTGTTGCAACCTGAGCCATTCTAGCACCTGAGGCAGAGGCCATAGAGCCATCCTCAGCACCTGGGCCAACTTTGCTCCAATGGAGCCTTGGCTGCGGGAGAGAAGAGAGAGACAGAGAGGAAGGAGAGGGGGATGGGTGGAGAAGCAGATAGGCGTTTCTCCTGTGTGCCCTGGCCGGGAATCAAACCCGGGACTCCTGCATGCCAGGCCGATGCTCTACCACTGAGCCAATCGACAAGGGCCTGAAGAAATTTCTTATTTAAAAACTGTCCCTTAAATTTTTTATTCTTATTCTCTATGTCCATGAGTTTTGGAGGTCTTTAGATTAAAGTCAGAATACTACAGCAAACCTGCTTCTACTTAGAAGAATTAAAAATATAAAAGAATATATTTGGAAGTGTCTAGGTATTTAGCATAGCATGGAAAATATAATTATCTGATGTATTTGAGGATGATCAATTAGGAACTACCTCATTCAGGTTTTCCCCAAAAAGAGCTTGTTTTTCTATTGTTTTTTTAAATCTAGTTTTCTTCTGAAGAGGCATGTTTCTTAATTGCATTATGAATGATCAATTTGGGTCAATCACTCCTCTTGCAATATTAATTCATTTGATTGGAGAAGACTGTTCCCATGCCCTGGTCTCAGGGTTGGGAATGACCCAGATCATTGTTTCTCTTCTGGTTGGAATAACTGGTTTCAAGAAGGGCCTATGTCTGTGATAGGCCAATGAAAGAGATAATTAGGAAATAGAGTTCTCTTTTCTTTGAAATTACTATGTATGAAAAGAAAATCCTATACCTAGATTCTTTGGTAGCTTTCTTTTTTACTACATAGCAGGATCCTGCCTAGGAATAAGGGCAAGAGAAAAAAATAGAATCAAGGGATGGAAGGATTGAGCCCAACTGAACTCATTTTATGCATAAATTTTTCAGTCATGTAAGTCAATAAAGTCCTCTGTGAATATTTGTATGTGCAAATTAGCTTAAACTAATTTGAATTAGATGTTGCTTACAACCAAAAGAATCCTGACCGGTGCACTTGCTAGAATCATTAAGTGTTTACTATGTTGTGAACACCATGTTAAATTTTTTATATACACTGTCTCACTTCATCCTTACAGTGCTTTAAAAAGGCAGTTTATTATAACTTGGATCCTGAACTCAGTCTGTTTGGATTTAAATCTCAACTCAACCTCTTTCTTGGTTCTGTAACTTCAAACAATTTACTCAAATTCCCTGTTGCTTCTGTTTAAGGGTAATGGAGGTGAATAATAATGGTGCTTGCCTCAAGGTTTTTGTGATTAGTATGCATATATATAAATATACATACAGTTATACACATACACATAGTTTTTAGTACAGCTTTTGACTCATAAAATAGATGAACTGTATTTTAAATCAGGCAAATGAGGGAATTTAGGAACCGAGAGGTTAGTTTATCAAAGATAACACATTGAGGAACTATCAGAGCACTGACTTGAACTAAAGTCTGTCTGGTTGGGTTCCAAATTCATTTTCCTAATCACTATATTATAATTTAAATAATAACAAACATATATAACAATAATAATTATTATTATATTTCTGAGTGCATACTACTGTATTTCCCCATGTATAAGATGCACCTTAATTTGGAGGCTCAAGATTTGAAAAAAAAATTACATAAAGTTATTGAACTCAAGTTTTTTTTGTTTTGTTTTATTTTTTGTATTTTTCTGGAATGAGAAGTGGAGACACAGAGAGACAGACTCCCACATGTGCCTGAGTGGGATCCAGCAGGCATGCCCACCAGGGGGTGATGTTTTGCCCATCTGGTGCTTTGTTTTATTGCAACCAGAGCCATTCTAGTGCCTGAGGCAGAGGCCATGGAGCCATCCTTAGTGCCTGGGCCAACTTTGCTCCAATGGAGCCTTTGGCTGCAGCAGGGGAAGAAAGAGATGGTGAGAAACTAGAGGGGGAAGGGTGGAGAAGCAAATGGGTGCTTGTCCTGTGTGCCCTGGCTGAGAATCTAACCCCAGACTTCCATATGCCTGACTGATGCTCTAATGATGAGATAGCTGGTCAAGGCTTTGAACTCAAGTTTTATTTATCATAAAATTTGTACAACTCCTCATCACTGTCAAAATTCCCATCCATTAGCTTGTTGTCATGTGTCTGATGATGAATCACTGTCTTCATATATAGCCTTGTCCTCAGTTCCATCAATGGCATTAGAATTGTCAAACTTCTTAAATGACTTGACAACGATCTCAATCTTGATATTATGCCAGGATCTTTTCATCCAGGTACAAACTTCTATAGTTGGTTTTTTCACTCTTTCCACTAGTGTCAAATTGTCCCCAGAAGACTTCATCTGTTGATTTTATTCGTCTCTCATGGCATCTTTGAAGGGTTTGTTAATACTGATATCAAGTTGTTGGAACTGGGATGTCAAGACTCCAGATATGATGGCAAGTTTTGCTTTTAGCTCTGTAGTAATATTCTTTGTGTTTTTTGTTATTTTTGCCCTGAACTGATCAAGCACCAATAGGGCAGGTTTGCATAAGAGTCCACCTAGCTCCTTCTCCAAACTTTTTCAAACCAAGTCTTCATCTCATTCTGATCCATCCAACCCGTGTCATGACCGTGGACAATCACTCCTCCAGGAATGTCTTATTTTGGCATTTTTTTGCATTTGAAAGTCAGCATAGCAGGCAGCTTGGTTCCATCAGCACAACAAGCTAGAACAACTGTATAATGGCTCTTTCATGTCCATTTGTCTTCACAGTTACTGTTTTTACTCCCTTCTTAACAACAGTTCTGTTACTTGGGACATCAAACTGAAGGGGACTTTGTACGTATTTTCAGTCTGTCCCAACTCAAACCAATGTACCTTCTGACATTGAATGACAGAATGATAAAATCCAAAGACCTTTCGCTCATAGCTTTCAGGCATCTTCTGGGCAAATCTGGTGCATGTATGCATGCTTAGTCCATTCTGTTTCATGAACCCGAAGTACCAACTATGTCCTCCTTTGAAATCAGTAACTTCTTCTTTTTCATCAGCAATTCTTCTTGCTTCATGCTGAACCATCTTTGTGAACACAGGAATTCCAATTGACCTTTGCTTTTCAATCCATATCTTCAATTCCCTCTCTACATCAGGCCATTTTTATGACTTGCCTCTCATAGCCTTCTTCTGCTGTGGTGTTTTAGTAGAGTTTTGTCTTCCCATAGCCAGTCATAGATTGATTTCTCAGGTGAAGGAAGACAAAACTTAAGTTCAGAAGCAAGGTTTCCATTCACTTTTGCAAACTGGATTACTTTTAACTTGAATTCAGCACTGTATGAAAGTCTTTTCTGAGCCATTTCTGGGCAGAACGTGGCAAAACTTAACCTACCATAATATACCTATAACAAGTGCAAAATAATGAGCACAAACACAAGAAACGCCAAAGAACAAAAAATGCAAGTAAAAAAACTACAACAATGAGCTCAAAAACAAACACAAAAAGCAGGAAATGCAAGTAAAAATATCTACTACCACTGTATAAGATGCACCCAGTAGTTAGATCTCAAATTTTTCAGAAAAGGGTGCATCTTATACATAGAGGATATGATATTTAGTAGGCAGTTTTCATATATTATCTTTAAGTCTATGAAAACATTGAAAGTTTTTAGATAAGAACATCAAGGCTTATAAGTAACTTGTATAAGGTCATACAGTTTGGGCCACTATATAATATCTGCACTGTCCAAGACCAGTTGTGAAACATGGTAGCCCTGAAACAGCTAGAAAATGTCAGAATCTGGTTTCAAAATAAGCGAGGCTATTCCAACTTTCTTTTCTTTTTTTTTTGACAGAGACAGAGAGAGAGAGAGAGAGAGAGAGTTAGAGAGAGGAACAGATAGGGATAGACAGGAAGGCAGTTAGAGAGAGGAACAGATAGTGATAGACAGGAAGGGAGAGAGATGAGAAGCATCAATTCTTCATTGTGGCACCTTAGTTGTTCCTTAATTTTTTATTACATACGCCTTTATTTTGACGGGGGTGGGGGGTGGGCTACAGCAGAGTGATTGACCCAATGTTCAAGCCAGTGACCTTGGTCTCAAGCCGGCAACCTTGGGCTTCAAACCAGAGATCTTTGGGCTCAAGCCAGGGACCATATTGTCAGGTCTATGATCCCATGCTCAAGCCAGTAACCTCATGCACAAGCTGGTGAGCCTGTGCTCCAGCTGGGTGAGCCTTTGCTCAAGCCGGCAACCTTGGGGTTTTGAAACTGGGCCCTCCACCTCCCTGTCCAATGCTCTATTCACTGCACCAGCACCTGGTCAGGGCAGGCTGTTTAAACTTTTATGTTCTTTTAGCTACACTGTCTTTAGCTGTCACTGTTCTCAGGTCTTTAAGTCATATACTTGCTAAAACATAATATCACCTTATAGGCTATTTTTTACCCTAGTCATGAAGGGTGTCAGGACTCAGGGGTACAAATGAAGTTGTCTCACGTTGATAGGAATAATTTATAGTTGGAACAATGCAAAACGAGATAGTAAGAGTCGGTGTAACCAAACTATACCTTCGACATTTAAATTACATTTTGAAAGAGATGTTTTAGGCATCTGAAGTTCTAGATTACTTCTTACATCTGTGAGAGCTCTTATGACAATATAGTATGCCAAGTTTCAAAGTTAAAACTTAAATGTTATAATACATATACTATCTTGACCTTTGGTGGTGCAGAGAATAAAGCGTCAACCAGGAAAGCTGAGGTGATTGGTTTGAAACCCTGGGCTTGCCTGGTCAAAGCACCTATGACAGTTGATGCTTCCTGCTCTCTCTCCTTTTCTCTCTCTCTCACCATTTCTATGATGAATAAATTAAATATTTAAAAAATTTAAAGAAATAAAAAGATATATGCTAGAGTTCATGAGACAATCAGTATAATTATTTCTTAAAATTAAAAAGATTATTTGTCTTCTATCAGCTGTGCAATACTTTATGTTGTATGATAAATATTAACAAGCAAATAACTTGAGAAGCATAATAAAGAATAGTCACAGCAGATCTGTAAATAGAAATAATCACATGGTATTCATTGAGTGCTATATGAAGTATAATATCTTCCCAGTCTTTCTATATAGTTTACATTTAAACATTGTCTTATTCTGATTATACTTTCAGTTCCCAGATCATGTGTTCTGATTCTTGGTTCAGAAAATACAATAATAATAGTGTCAGTAAGCTATTTCAGTTAAACTGTCAGATCTGATTCCTTAAGTCTGAACAAAAAAGACAACCTCAAAGACCAGAGTAAAAAGTATGTTACATTAGTTATTTCTAGTTTTGTTTCAGTTCAAATGGTCCCACTAGCTTTTACTTCTAAAAGATAAGTAATCCCAAGTCATTCATTTGTTATAGTACTGAGTTTTTAGCAGATAATTTACCTTCTTCACAGCTTTCTCTAGATACTGTATAATTAATTAGTTCTGCTCATAAAATATGACACCTGAAGATAAAAGATGTATTTTAAGATGGATAAGGTCAGACAAAGGAAAATTATGCTATTAAGTACTGTAATCTAGATACTACACCCTATTAGCTTAATCTTACATTCATGTTAACATCTTCCCCCAGATCCATGACATAGTTGATTCTCTGGATTTATCATCAATCTACAAAGTGGCTTTACAAATTTGTACTTCAACCAGCAGTGTATGAGAACTTTATCACATCCTCCTCAATACTTGGTTCTGTCACAATTTATAATTTTGCCAATATGAGGATGAAAATAGTATCTTGTTTTTATTTTAATATTACTTTCTTAATTCCTAATGATAATTCAGACTTTTCCACTTAAGTTTTCAGTTTCCATTTTTCTATTGGGGTTTTTGTTCTCTTATGGTTTCTGTGAGTTCTTCTTGTATTCTGGATACTAAAGCTTTGTCTTGCAAATATTTTTCCCAGTGTCTGACTAGTGTTTTAACTTTACACTCTCCTTCTTTTAACTAGCCATCCTTACCCCATGTATCAGAGTATCCCATATACAAAGCATGTTTGAGCATGTCAAATATAGACAGCAGTCTTTTTATGAATAAACTATGAACTACAATGTTTTTTTTTTTGTTTTAAAAAGTTGAAAAAAGTATGTGACATAGACTGATTGTGCTGTATAAAACTTGAATTATTTACTATTGAGCTCTTTAGAGAAAGTTTTTGGAGCCCTACCATTGAATGTGACAGTATTCTTCTTTCTTTCTTTTTTTATTTCTTTTTATTTTGATGTTTATTAATTGACTTTAGTGAGAGAGAAAGGGGAGAGAAACAGACAGGAACACCAATCTCTCCTATGTATGCTCTGACTGGGCATTAAACCGCCAACCTCTGTGCTTCAGGGCAATGCTCTAACCAACCAAGCTATCTGTCCAGGGCTGAATGTAAAAGTATTCTTCTAACATTCATTTTAAAGGCTTTAATTATTTTTTATAGGAAAATCCTTAAAGTGCTTGTAATTTACTTTAGGTTTGAAGAAGGAATATGTTTTTTTTCAATGGGTAACAAATTTTCATAATACTGAATGGTTTACGTTTCCCTTTTGATTTGTAACACTACCTCTCATATATTCATATACTCTCTCTTATATGTTCATAAGTTTGAATCTATTTCCAGTTTTACATTCTGTTGCACTGGTTTATTTGTCCATCCCTGTACCAAATATTATATACATATATATTATATATTATAAATATTATATATATTAAAAGTATTATATATATTATAAAATATAAATAATATATATTATAAATATGAAAAATATATATTATTTATATTTTTAGCAAGAGAGACAGAGAGAGGGACAGACAGATAAGAAGGGAGAGAGATGAGAAGCATCAGTTCTTTATTGCTGCACCTTAGTTGTTCATTGATTGCTTTCTCATATGTACCTTGACCGAGGGGCTCCAGCCGAGTCAGTGATCCCTTGCATAAGCCAGAGACCTTCAGCTCAAACCAGCAAGTTTGGGCTTCAAGCCAGTGACCTTTGGGCTCAAGTTTTTGACCACAGGGTTATGTCTATGATCCCAAGCTCAATGCATTGACCCATGCTGAAGCTGGTGAACTCGCACTCAAGCCAGTAACCTTGGGGTTTTGAACCTGGTTCCTCTGCATCTCAGTCCAATGCTCTATCCACTATGCCACCACCTTGTCAGGCCCAAATATTATATTCCTAATGACTAGAGCTTCATAATTACTCTTTTTACATGTTAGCTTCAGTCTTCCACCTATTTTTTGCTTTTTAGAATCATACTGTATATTTGGACCTTCACTCTTCCATATGATAGAGCTTAGAATTAGAAGATTTAGTTCTATAAAAATCCCTGTTAGGATATTGCATGGAACTGCATTAAACTTATAGTCAGTCTGACAACCACATATATGACCTTCCTGTTTCTTGTTGCAAATTATTCAACACTGCATGGAGTAACCAAAACATTCTTTTATCTTGAAATTTTTAACCATTTTCCACTGAATATCATTCATTGGGTATAACTTGTCTTGTGCCAAGAGGGAAGAGACAGTAGTCTAAAAAACTGCTTTCCTAGCTCTCTGCCTGTATAACTAGCTTCCCATCTAGAGAAGCATGTATGCTTACTAGGCTCCCCCTGATTTTGACTCAATTAATTCCACATTTTAGCAATTGCATCCTTATACCTGATAGCAATCACTCCATTAATTAAGACCCTTTCATAGTAAGTAGCAAGACAAAACTAACCCAGATTAGGAAAAATGGGGGAATAAAGTATATGAATAAGGAATCATCTTATAGAGTTGGAAGGCAGTAATTTACCCAGGCCTCAGAAGGAGACTATAACCAAAGATTTAAAAGACTTCAGGAAGTCCAACTCTCATCTCTCCTTATATCTGCTCATATGTTTTGTTCTCTATTCTCTCTTTACTGTTTTTTTTCTACTTCTTTTTCTGTTCAGTAAATTATGACTTCCATTCAGCTTCTAAAGTATGTTACATTTCCAGCTAAAGAATGACTGATGTTAAGTCCTAATTACAGAATCCAAGGGGAAAGATTTTAATTTGTATAACTATGATCAGGATTTTGCATGTAGTTGAATTACATATGATTAGAAACATGCAATCACAAAGTAAAATAAATAGCTTCTGGGATCCCACCTCTGGATTCTACTGGGAGTAGAAGCAAATGCTTCCCAGCGAAAGGTAAAAGGGCTAACAGACATATAATAGCCCACTATTATTAGTTATCTTTGTTTACAACCTCTAAACATCCTCTAAACATATTATTTTTTAAAATAAAATAGATTTCTAAATTAATAAATGGATTAAGTTATAATTAGTCACATGAAAATTTTCTTAATAAATTACTACCCCAAAATATTTAAGATATAGTGAATTTGTGTAAAACTTTTCAGGAATTCATGTATTTCACAAAACTAAGTGCATCTTTAGAAAGTTATAGAGGGTGGCATTAATGATTCTTTTGTAAGGAATAAGAAAATATTTTATAGTATATTGCAATTTCAATTTTTCAAATGTAAATTTACTTTAGTTAAATGACACAGTATTTCAAAATGAATACTTTGTAATTGTTCGTTTTTAAAAGTAGAGGTAGTATCTAGATTGGTGCCTAATTTGAACAATTGTTACAAGGATCAGAATACACTATCATACTATGAGACAACTTATTTTTGTTGATTTTATTATGCTTACGTGATGCATCTCATTTTCTCCTTAGTTGTTTGAATAATTTTATGTAAATTATCATTCTTTATTCATCCTCGAATCTTTTTTTTTATATTCAAGTCTATATTTTGGAACAATTACAGTTTTTGAAAGCTTTTAGAATGGAGCTGAGATACACACATAATTTCAGGAATTTTTCCATTACAACTATTGGCTTCACCAATCTCTCAGCTTCCAAGATACTACCATCTTTCATCTTTCACATTATCAAGATCCATTTATTTTTGCCCCAAAATACATTTGGCTTCTTTTCTTCCATTCTACATTTGTCCAAGCACTCTGGTACTTACTATCCAATTTTTAGATTACAGCAATAAGGTCATCTCCAGCATCTTTTTACTCTAGTATATGCTATGTAATTGTGAAAAACACCTCTGGCAAATGTATTTTTTATCAGATCTTTCCCTATCCTTAGTAGTTTGTACATAAAAATTAACAACAAAACTGACACTTGCATAATACTTTAAAATGTTGTAATTTCTCTTTTAAGTGTTTCACATTTCCCCATTTTCTTAATTTTCAATAAGCATAAAGTAGGTTACTCTATTATTTTGGATTTACAGAAACTGGAGGAACAGAGAGGTTAGGACTAGGTAACTGGCTAAAATTCACAGGTAATCAATAAATATTTTGAACTGATCTCTCAAACTCTTCCGCTTATTACTTTTAACCACTTACTACATTTATTCTCCATGTACTTCACTGATTTTATTTTTTCAGGAGTGCACAAAGGTCCCACTGAAAGGCTATTTACATCAGTAAAACTGGAGCCAGTGAATGAAAAATATGAGCCACCCTTATTGCTTAAAATACATGCACACCTGCACTTACTCTAAGGATAGCTGCATTTTTGCCAAGTTTCTAAACCAGTTAGATATGCCAATACACTTTCAATTTTGGCCGTGGTAAATCTGTCCCTCATTTACAAAGAAGGAAAAGGACTAGACTGTCACACAGATTTACTAACAGCAAGCTTTACTTGGCAGTTGTTGATGTGGACTTAATCTCTCCAGGTTTAGCATCTGGACTCAGACACTATAATGTTTGCTGTGTCACTCTGCAATCTATGACTAATCCAAACTGCCTACTGCACTTAGGGGAAACTAGTCATCTGTGAAGTGATTGGTCATATCAGTTTTATGTTGAAAAGTTCTCATTTACAAAGACCTATGCCTGCTAGTTCACCTAGAGAAAGCTGCCAAAAGTCAAACTTCTACTCTAAACCCCCTAGAGTATGCCCTGCCATCAGAGATGAGTCCTCACATAGCCCTCTTCATCCCCCTGTACCTACTGTCATTTTGAAGAAATGTTAGATTTCTTACCATGTAACAATAGAGGAGACTGGATATTAAATTTTCTGAACTCCTAAACCACCACCACCAACAATAACAACAGAAAAAAACCCTGAAAATTTACAAATTTTCTTAATCTCATTAAAAGCCTGAAGTTACCAGGCAACAATTAATCCAAAATCTAAGAAAACATAGATATTTAAAGATTAGACAGGACACAAGTACTTTCTTACCTGAAGTAGACAGATTCAGACACCAAAAGAGATTTTAGCTAAAATTGCTAACAATTTGGTAAAAGTCAAGTACGAGTTAGCTATAGAACTCTTTACAGCCACACAGATAAGGAGAATGCATGCTCACTTGAAGGTTGTTTTCCACACACCTAACTGGGTTAGAATAGCCAGAGTCCTGAAAAAAGCATTTTTCATTGCAAAGGCCTGAGAGAAGAAAAAGAACAGTCACTGACAGAAAGGCAGGAACAACCACCAAGATCCTTTTTTGGAACAAAAGACTCAAATGGTAGAAAAAAAAATGCAGCAAATGCTACCAACCATAGCACACTTTCTCTCTGGAAAATAGGGAAAATTAATGAGAATTTAGAAATTTTCAAGAAAATAAAGCTTTTTGTGCGTGTCTGCAATTGGGCTGTTTATTTTGTATTGAGTTTTGAGAGTTCAATAAATATTTTGGATAAAAGTCATTCATCAGATATGTGATGTGCAAATATTTTGTCTCATTCTGTGACTTATCTTTTCATTATCTTACAAGGTACTTCATAGAACAAAGTTTTACAGTGTTTAAAAATAACAACTTATTATTTTTCTATCATGTATTATACTTTTGGTGTCATATCAATAAAATATTTGCCTAACTTAAGCTTAGAAAAATTTCCCCCTATGATTTCTTCTGTAAGTTTTATAGTTTTACACTTTTGAGTTAGAACAGGGATATATCATGAGTCAATTGTTTTAAGGTATGTTTTTAAAGTTCAGCTCAATGCTTTTTTTTTTTTTTTGCATGTTGGTATCTAATTACTTGAACACATTTGTCATTTGTGGAAATGACAGTCACTGAATTTCCTTTGGAATATATATATATATATATATATATATATATATATATATATATATATATATATATATATATATATATATATATATATATATATTTAGGTGAGAGAAAGGGAGATAAAAGGCAGAATTTTGCCTGTCCCTGACTGGGATCTACCCTGCAACCCTGTCTTGTGCCAATGTTCGAGTACTGAGCTATTTTTAGCACCTGAGGATGAGGTGCTCAGACTAACCAAGCTATCCTCAGTGCCCAGAGCCAAGGTCAATTGAGCCACTGGCTGCAGAGGAGAAGAGAAAGAGAAGGGGAAGAGAAAGGGGGAGAGAAGCAGATGGTGCTTCTTCTGTATGCCATGACTGGGAATTGAATTCAGTAGTCCATATACTGGGCCAACACTCTATCCACCGAGCCACAGGCCAGGGATGGACTATATTTTTGCATATCTACGTTTTGGCTTTATTTACTTTCATTGATTTGTGTAACTATCTTCTTTCCAATAATACTCTGCATTTCTTACTGTATTTCTTTTTTTACTAGACGTGGAAACCAGGCAGTGCAATTTCTCCAATTTTGTTATTCATTTATAAAACTTATTATTCTGTTTCTTTTGATTTCTGTATAATATTTAGAACTAGCTTGTTAAAATTTACTAATAATTATTCTGAGATTTTGACTGGGATTACACTGTTTCTGAAGATTAAGTTGGAGAAAGTTAGCACCTAGAAAATATTGAACCTCAAAACATAGAAACATGGAATATATCTTTATTCAGTTAAGCCTTCTTTGTTTTTTTATTCATTATTTATAATTTTAAGCATATAAATCTCTTTATTTTCTTAGACTTATAATTAAGGGTTTTATTTTTGATGCTATTGTAAGTAGTGCTTTAAAATTTTTTGAATATCAAGTGTTCACAATTAATGTAAAATATTATAATTAAATTATGTTTATTGATCTTGTGTCCTGTAACCTTCCAGTTTTAATACTTTTTGGTATGTTTTTGGATTTTTTGTTTTCATGTAAGATTTCATGCTGTCAGTATAAAGCTACAATTCTTTCTGATTTCTATGCCATTTATTTATTTATTTGGCCTTACTGCATTGTCTAGGATTTTTCCTATAATGTTGAACAGTACAAGCAAAGGGAAATCTTTGACATTTTCCTAATCACCAAAAGAGAACACTTAGCTTTTCACCGTGAAGTGGGATGTTAAGTGTAAGCATTTTGTAGTCATACTTTGTGATATTTATAATAAAAAATACATATTTGATTTTTCTTCCATTCCTTGCATGGAGGTCCTAATATCTTTGGAGTTTCCTAAGAGATAAGAGATATAACAATATCTTTTGTGATTCATACTAGAGTTTATGCTAATGAGGTGACTTTTGTAGAGCCTCTAAGGATTGGAGCTGGTTGCCAGAGAAACTAATAAGGAGGATAGTGGGTTGGAACTTTCAGACCCACCTTCCCACCTCTAGGGAGTAGAGAGGGCACAGATAGTGATTGAATTATTCACCATTGGCCAATGATTTGATTTAAAAGATGATGACGAGGCAATGAAGCCTGTATAGAAACACAAAAGGATGAGGTTTGGACGGTTTTCAGGTTGATGAACAAGAACACATCCTTCCTTGATATACCCCAAACTCCCTGTGAAATAAAGCTTTGTGCCCAGAATCCTTCTGTACCTCACCCTGTGTATCTCTTCAACTGGCTATTCATTCCTGTTTTTAATGTCCAGTAATTTAATAAGTAACCCATTTTTTTTTAGTCCTATGAGCTGTTCTAAAAAATTAAATAAACCTTGGGAGGGGGCTGTGGGAATCTGATTTATGTATGGTTGGTCAGAAGCACAGGAGATAATTTGTACTTGTGATTGACATTTGTAGTGGGGACATTCTTGTGAGACTGTACTTTTAACTTGTGAGATATGATGCGATATCCAGGTAAGTAGTGTCAGGATTGATTTAAATTGTAAGGAACACACTGAGTCTGTTGGAGAGTTGGAAAACTATTTGATTTGAAAAAAATCCCACGTTTTTGGTGATGAGAAGTGCCAGAAGGGAAGAATTGAAATGAATAAGGTATTGAGTAAAACATGAGTGCTTTTCCATATTACCTTTAATCAGATTTTAAAGTTTATGTCTATTCCTAGTTGTCTGAGATTTTTAAATAAGGAACGGCTGCTGTACGTTATTTACAATAGCCAACATAGAAAAGCAACTCATATGACCATCAATAGATCAGTGCATATAAAAGTTGTGGTACACATATAAAATAGGATAAAACTCGGCCATAAAAATGAGTGAAACCTTACCATTTGCGATAGCACAGATGGACTTAGAGGGCATTATGGTCAGCAAAATAAGTCAGTCAGAGAAAGACAAATGCCATATGATTTCACTTATATGTGGAATATAAAGAACAAAATAAATGAACAAACAAAATTGAAACAAACTCATAGACACAGAGAACAAAATGATGGTTGTTAGAAGGGCTTGGTGAGCTTGGTGAAACAGGTGAAGGCACTATAAAGCCAGTTGTGCAGTGGAAATATCAAGGGGAACAATTTGTAAAGTATATAATTTTCTAACCACTAAACTATAAACCTGAAACCAATATAAAATAAAACTGAAAGTATACTGTAATTGAAAAAAGTGGCTGCTGTTTAATGCTTTTGTTGTATTGAGATGATCATGTGATTTTATTTTTTAGTTTCTTAAGATGGTGTATTACATTGATTTTTGAATGTTGAAGCAATCTTACATTCTAGAATACACCCCAATTTATTATGATGCATTATTTTATTTTATGTTGCTGGATTCAATTTACCAATATACTGTGGAGGACATGTGTTTCTATGTTAAGAGATATAGGCCTGAAATTTTTCTTTTACCCTTCAATGTCATTGTGGATTTTTTTTTAAATTAATAATTTTAATGGGGTGACATTGAAAAATCAGGGTACATATGTTCAGAGAAAACATCTCCAGATTATTTTGCCATTTGATTATGTTGCATACCTTTCAAACAAAGTCAAATTGTATTCTGTCATCTTCTATTTGATTTTCTTTGTGACCCGTCCCTCCCCCCCATCCTTACCTCCCCCCCCCTTTACCATCACATTCTTGTCTATGTCAATGAGTCTCATTTTTATGTCCCACCTATGTATGGAGTCATAGAGTTCTTAGTTTTTTCTGATTTACTTATTTCACTCAGTATAATGTTATCAAGGTCCATCCATGTTATTGTAAATAATCTGATGTCATCATTTCTTATGGCTGAGTAGTATTCCATAGCATATATGTACCAAAGCTTTTTAATCCACTCGTCCACTGACAGATACTTGGGCTGTTTCCAGATCTCCACTGTTCTGAACAATGCTGCCATAAACATGGCGGTGCATTTCTCCTTTTGAAACAGTGCTATGGTGTTCTTAGCATATATTCCTAAAAGTGGTATAGCTGGGTCAAAGGGCACTTTCATTTTTAATTTTTTGAAGAATCTCCATACACTTTTCACCAGTGGCTGCACCAGTCTGCATTCCCACCAGCAGTGCAGGAGGGTTACCTTTTCTCCACATCCTCGTCAGCACTTATTCTGTGTTAATTTGTTTCTTAGTATTTTTTATTTCATTTTATTTTATTTTATTCTTAATAATATTATTTTTTTAATGGGGCAACATTAATAAATCATGATACATATATTCAAAGATAACATGTCTAGGTTATCTTGTCATTCAATTATGTTGCATACCTATCACCCAAAGTCAGATTGTCCTCTGTCACCTTCTATCTAGTTTTCTTTGTGCCCTCCCCCTCCCCCTTTCCCTGCCCCTCTCCCCCTCTCCCCATAACCACCACACTCTTATCAATGTCTCTTAGTCTCACTTTTATGTCCCACCTACGTATGGAATAATGTAGTTCCTGTTTTTTTCTGATTTACTTATTTCACTTCGTATAATGTTATCAAGATCCCACCATTTTCTTGTAAATGATCCCATGTCATCATTTCTTATGGCTGAATAGTATTCCATAGTGTATATTTGCCACATCTTCTTTATCCAGTCTTCTATTGAAGGATTTTTTCGTTGTTTCCATGTCTTGGCCACTGTCACAATGCTTCAATGAACATGGGGTTGCATGTGTCTTTACTTATCAATGTTTCTGAGTTTTGGGGGTTTATACCCAGTAGAGGGATTGCTGGGTCATAAGATAGTTCTATTTTCAGTTTTTTGAGGAACCACCATACTTTTTTCAATAATGGTTGTACTACTTTACATTCCCACCAACAGTGTATGAGGGTTCCTTTTTCTCCACAGCCTCTCCAACATTTGCTATTACCTGTCCTGTTAATGATAGCTAATGTAACAGGTGTGAGGTGGTATCTCATTGCAGTTTTGATTTGCATTTCTCTAATAACTAAAGAAGATGAGCATCTTTTCATATATCTGTTGGCCATTTGTATTTCTTTCTGGGAGAAGTGTCAGTTCATGTCCTCTTCCCATTTTTTTATTGGATTATTTGTTTGTTTGTTGTTGAGTTTTATGAGTTTTTTGTATATTTTGGATATTAGGCCCTTATCTAAGCTGTTGTTTGAAAATATCATTTCCCATTTAGTTGACTGTCTATTTATTTTGTTATCAGTTTCTCTTGCTGAGCAAAAACTTTTTAGTCTGATGTAGTCCCATTCATTAATTATTGCCTTCACTTCTCTTGCCTTTGGAGTCAAATTCATAAAAAGCTCTTTAAAACCCCGGTCCAGGCCCTGGCCGGTTGGCTCAGTGGTAGAGCGTCGGTCTGGCGTGCGGGGGACCCGGGTACGATTCCCGGCCAGGGCACATAGGGGAGGTGCCCATTTACTTCTCCACCCCGCCCCCCTCCTTCCTCTCTGTCTCTCTCTTCCCCTACCGCAGCCAAGGCTCCATTGGAGCAAAGATGGCCTGGGCGCTGGGGATGGCTCCTTGGCCTCTGCCCCAGGTGCTAGAGTGGCTCTGGTCATGGCAGAGTGACACCCCTTGGTGGGCAGAGCGTCGCCCCTGGTGGGCGTGCCGGGTGGGTCCCGGTCGGGCGCTTGCGGGAGTCTGTCTGACTGTCTCTCCCCGTTTCCAGCTTCAGAAAAATACAAAAAGAAAAAAAAAATGAACCGGTCCATGAGTTTAGTACCTATGTCTTCTTCTATGTATTTTATTGTTTCAGATCTTATGTTTAGATCTTTGATCCATTTTGAGTTAATTTTAATACAGGGGGACAAACTGTAATCCTTTCATTCTTTTGCATGTGGCTTTCCAGTTTCCCAGCACCATTTATTGAAGAGGCTTTCTTTTCTCCATTGTGTGTTCTTGGCCCCTTTATCAAAAATTATTTGACCATATATATATGTGGTTATATTTCTGGGTTTTCTATTCTGTTCCATTGGTCTGAGTGTCTATTTTTCTGCCAATACCATGCTGTTTTGATTGTCTTGGCCCTATAATATAGTTTGAAGTCAGATATTTTAATGCCCGCAGCTTCATTCTTTTTCTTTAGGATTGCTTTGGCTATTCAGGGTTTTTTATAGTTCCATATAAATCTGATGATTTTTTGCTCCATTTCTTTAAAAAATGTCATTGGAATTTTGATGGGAATTGCATTAAATTTGTATATTGCTTTGAGTAATATGGCCATCTTGATTTTATTTATTCTTCCTAACCAAGAACAAGGAATATTCTTCCATCTCATTATATCTTTTTCGATTTCCCTTAACAATGGTTTATAGTTTTCATTATATAAGTCCTTTACATTCTTGTTATGTTTATTCCTAAGTATTTTATTTTATTTTTTGAAATCGTGAAGGGTATTATTCTTTTGAGTTTGTTCTCAAATGTTTTATTGTTGGCATATAGAAAGGCTATTGACTTCTGTATGTTAATTTTGTATCCTGCAACATTACTGTATTGGCTTATTGTTTCTAGTAGTCTTTTTTGTGGATTCTTTAGGGTTTCGATGTATAGGATCATATCATCTGCAAAGAGTGATACCTTTACTTCTTCTTTTCCGATATGGATGCTTTTCATTTCTCTGTCTTGTCTAATTGCTCTGGCTAGAACCTCTAGTACCACATTAAATAACAGTGGATATAGTGAACAACCCTGTCTTGTTCCTGATTTAAGGGGGAAAGACTTCAGTTTTGTGCCATTTAATATGATGTTAGCTGATGGTTTATCATATATGGCCTTTACATTGTTGAGATATTTTCCTTCTATACACATTTTGTTGAGAGTCTTAAACATAAAATTGTGTTGTATTTTATTGAAAGCCTTTTCTGCATCTATTGATAAGATCATGTGGTTTTTGTTCTTTGTTTTGTTGATATGGTGTATTACATTAACCGTTTTACGTATGTTGAACTATCCTTGAGATTCTGGGATAAATTTCACTTGATCATGATGTATTATTTTTTTAATATGTTGTTGTATTCGATTTGCTAGTATTTTTTTAGTATTTTAGCATCTGTATTCGTTAGAGATATTGGTCTGTAGTTTTCTTTTTTTGTGCAATCCTTGCCTGGTTTTGGTATGAGGGTTATGTTGGCCTCATAAAATGTGTTTGGAAGTATTGCTTCTTCTTCAATTTTTTGGAAGACTTTCAGTAGAATAGGAACTAAGTGTTCTTTGAATGTTTGATAAAATTCGCTGGTATAGCCATCTGGACCTGGACTTTTATTTATGGGAAGGTTTTTAATGTTTTTTTCTATTTCTTCTCTACTGATAGGTCTGTTTAGGCTTTCTGCTTCTTCTTGACTCAGTCTAGGAAGGTTGTATTGTTCTAGGAATTTATCCATTTATTCTAGGTTGTTGAATTTAGTGGCATAAAGTTTTTCATAGTATTCTACAACAATTCTTTATATATCTACGGTGTTTGTGGTGATTTCTTCTCTTTCATTTTGGATTTTGTTTATATGAGTTCTTTCTCTTTTTTCCTTGGTAAGTCTTGCCAAGGGTTTGTCAATTTTGTTGATCTTTTCAAAGAACCAGCTCCTTGTTCTATTAATTTTTTCTATAGTTTTTCTGTACTCTATTTCATTTATTTCTGCTCTGAT
The DNA here is from genome assembly GCF_036850995.1 of Saccopteryx leptura. Taxonomy (NCBI): domain Eukaryota; kingdom Metazoa; phylum Chordata; class Mammalia; order Chiroptera; family Emballonuridae; genus Saccopteryx; species Saccopteryx leptura. The sequence goes on from NC_089516.1 coordinate 118,946,283, forward strand.
TTTTATTATCTCCTTTCTTTGGCTGGTTTTGGGTTGTATTTGTTCTTCTTTTTCTAGTTAATTAAAGTGTGAAGTTAAGGAGTTCACTTGGGCTTTCTCTTGTTCGTCATATATGCCTGAAGTGATATGAACTTCCCTCTTATCACTGCTTTTGCTGCATTCCATAGATTCTGATATGTTGTATTGTCATTTTCATTTGTCTGTATATATCTTTTGATTTCTGCACTTATTTCTTCTTTGACCCATTCATTTTTTAAAAGTATGTTTTTTAGTTTCCTCATTTTTGTGGGATTTTTTTCCTCTTTTTTTCAGTTGAATTCTAGTTTCAAGGCTTTATGATCAGAAAATATTCTTGGTACAACTTCGATTTTTCTGAATTTGCTGCTGTTGTTTTGTGGCCCAACATATGGTCAATTCTTGAGAATGATCCATGTACACTGGAGAAAAATGTATACTCAGTCACTTTGGGATGAAATGTCCTATAGATGTCTATCATATCCAGGTGCTCTGGTGTTTTATTTAAGGCCACTATATCTTTGTTGATTCTCTGTTTGGATGACCAATCTGGAGCCGTCAGTGGTGTATTGAGGTCTCCAAGTATGATTGTAAATTTGTCAGTTTTGTTTTGAGGTCAATAAGTAGCTGTCTTATATATTTTGGTGCTCCTTGGTTTGGTGCATATATATTAAGAATTGTTATGTCTTCTTTTCTCAGCGTCACCTTACCCATTAAGTAATAGCCATTTTTATCTGTGAGTACTTTTGCTGTCTTGTAGTCAGCATTACCAGATATGAGTATTGCTACGCCTGCTTTTTTTTGGATGTTATTTCCTTGGAGTATTGTTTTCTAGCCTTTCACTTTAAATTTATTTTTATCCTTGTTACTTAGCTGAGTTTCTTGTAGGCAGCATACAGTTGGATTTTCTTTTTTAATCCATTCTGCTACTCTGTGCCTTTTTATTGGTGAGTTTAATCCATTTATATTTAGTGTAATTATTGACACTTGTGAGTTACCTATTGCCATTATATAGATTGCTTTATGTTAGTTTTGTGTCTAGTTTGATCCTTCTCTTTCATTTTTCTATCTTTTGTTTTTATTTGGTTGTATTCCATACATCTTTCCTCTGTTGCTATCTTTTTTAAATCATGTGCTTCTGTGGTGGTTTTTTCAATGGTGGTTACCTTTACTAATGAAAAGGGTTCCTACCCTGTTCATTGTAGTGCACTATTTTTTGAGTACTTTTACACTCTATCATCCTTTGCTACTGTTAATCTCCATCCTCTCCCCCCCTTTCTTTTTTTTGTTATCACAGTTTAAATTTGGTTTTATTGTGTTCTTCTTGGAGCTTTTACTTGTGGCTTTTTTTTTCTTAGTATCTGCTTGGAGAACTCCCTTTAGGAATTCCGGGAGTGGGGGTTTTCTGATGATAAATTCCCACATCTTTTCTGTATCTGTGAATGTTTTTATTTCTCCTTCATATTTGAAGGATAGCTTTCATGGGTATAGTATTCGTGGCTGAAAGTTTTCTCCTTCAGGACTTTATTTTTTTTTTGTATTTTTCTGAAGCTGGAAACCGGTAGAGACAGACAGACTCCCACATGCTCCCGACCGGGTTTCACCTGGCACGCCCACCAGGGGGCGACACTCTGCCCACCAGGAGGCGATGCTCTGCCCATCCGGGGCATTGCTATGTTGCAACCAGAGCCACTCTAGCGCCTGAGGCAGAGGCCAAGGAGCCATCCCCAGCGCTTGGGCCATCTTTGCTCCAATGGAGACTTGGCTGCAGGAGGGGAAGAGAGAGACTGCGAGGAAAGAGAGGGGGAGGGGTGGAGAAGCAGATGATGGCTTCTCCTATGTGCCCTAGCCGGGAATCGAACCTGGGACTTCTGCATGCCAGGCTGATGCTCTACTACTGAGCAAACGGCCAGGGCCTCCTTCAGGACTTTAAATATTGGGGTCCACTCTCTTCTAGCTTATAGAGTTTCTGTTGGAAATCGGATCATAATGTAATGGGCCTTCCTTTTTATGTTGTATTCTTCTTTTCCCTGGCTGCTTTGAGAATTTTTTCTTTGCTGTTGGTTTGTACCAATTTCATTATGATATGCCTTGGAGTAGGTTTGTTGGGGTTAAGAAAACTCAGAGTTCTCTTTGCTTTTTGAATTTGAGGCCTTAGTTCTTTCCACAGGCTTGGGAAGTTCTCATCTATTATTTGTTTGAGTATGTTCTCCGTTCCATTTTCTCTCTCTTCTCCCTCTGATATACTTATTATTCTTATGTTATTCTTTTTGATGGAGTCAGATAATTCTTGTAGGGCTATCTCATTTTTTTTTATTTTTGAGTTTCTTTCTTCTCTCTGTTGTGCCTCAAGTTGCTTGTCTTCTATTTCACTAATCCTACCTTCTACCTGTCCTGTTCTATTAGTTAATCTTGTTACCTCATTTTTCAGATCGTGAATTGAGTTTTTCATCTCTGTTTGATTTGTTTTTATAGTTTCAATTTCCTTGGAAATATATTCTTTGTGTTCATTGAGTTGTTTTCTGAGCTCCCTAAATTGCCTTTCTGTGTTTTCTTGTATATCTCTGAGTATTTTTAGGATTTATATTTTAAATTCTCTGTCGTTTAACTCCACGGTTTCCAATATATTAAATTTTTTCTCCATAGATTTTCCCTCATCTATCTGTGTTACCTCTCTTTCTTTTGTATCCATGATATTCGATTTTCTCTTCCTTAATGGCATCTGAGGGTGGTTTTTTTTGACAGTGTTAATGAGATTTAATAAAGAATAAAAAGTTAAAAAAATAAAAAATCAAAAAGAGATGTTTTGTTTTAAAAAATTAATAATTAAATAAAGAAAAATAAAATAAAATAAAAATTTTAAAAAAAGGAAATTATTCCCCCCCCCTTTTTCCTCTCCTCTCCTCTTCCCTCTTTCTTGACAAAATCTTGTGGTGAACTGTGAATTATATTTTACTACATAGAACAAACAATGCCTGTAATGGAGGGCCTAAATTGGGGAGAAATAATAAAGGGGCAAAAAAAAAAAAGAAAAAGAAAGAAAGAAAGGGAGTATGGACCTACAAAAAGCAAATAAGGAAAAAATTTGGGTCAAGAATAAAATAATTTGCTTTTAGGTGTTGGTTGACTAAGAGTTATGATGAGAGTAATAAGAGGGAAATGGGAAAATGGGGTGATAAATTAAAAAATTACTATTGTATTTATTGGAACAAGAACTAGATAAAATGGAGAACCAGGGATGGAAGCACTGCTAGTGAGTTAAAAAGGTGAAGTAAAAACCCCCTCAAAAAAGTTTGAGTCCCAAATAAGATAATTTGTTCGTTATTGAGGTTTGAATGAGAGGAGAAGTAAAGGAGAAAAGAAGAAACTAATATAGAGGGAGAAAAGAAAGAGAGAGAGAGAAAAAAATGAGGGTACCACTAAAAGAAGAAAAAAGAAAAAAAGAGGAGAGAGAGAGAGAGAGAGAGAGAGAGTTAAGGGATTTGGAGTCCAGCCCTCATAGAGAGAAAGGAAGAGGAAAGAAAAGATAATGGGAGATGTAACACTTATGTGTAGTGTAGTTCAAGGAGAGGAGAGAGTAAGACCATAAGACTGGCAGAAAGTTAAACGACCAAATTAGAGGAGGAAAAAGAAATCAAGAATGAAGATAAGAGAACCAAATGAACAAATATAATAAAATGGAATAGGTTATAAAGTCTGTGGATTATTCTTGATTTTGAGAGGTTATCTTCTTGCTTTTTCTTTTCTCTCCCTCTTCCTGGTCGGTGACTCTGTACCCTGGGTTCTGCCCCTTTGGCACACTCAGGTAGAGTTTTGCAGTTGATAAGTCTTTATGGCAATGTCATGCATTGTGCTTCAGTCTCGTTGGCAGTTGAGGCTCACTAGCATTTATAGGTTCCGACAGTTAGAGAGTCCGTGTTCCTGGAGCCTCTCTCCTAGTCTTTCCTTCCTCAATTAGTAGCCTGATAATCCAGCTATGGGCTTGCTGCTGCCTCTGCCTGGATAGTAAGAGGCTCAAAGAGCTGGCAACTCCCCACTCTATTCCCACTCCGCACAGGGCTCTGGGTAAGGCTCAGTAAGTCACAGCTGCTAGCATAATCAGGCGGGCTTTCCGCCCACTCAAAGACCTCTGGCTCTGCCCCTCTGTGTGATAACACAGGCACCCACTCCTGAGGTGCAGGGAGGAATCTCTTGCCCACTCCCTGTGCACGTCGACCAGGATATCATGCTGGCCGCCTCACAGTTTGAGTGAAACCCCCATCCACACAGAAAAGTTCCAGCTTTGGAATTGGCTCTCGCTCCCTCCCCATGCGTGGCTTTTTCAGGGCACTGGGGCTGCCTGGAGATTCCACTTTTGGCCCACACAAAGGCCTCTGACGCTACCTCTCTGTGGGATAACATGGGCGCCCACTCCCGGGGCTTTCACAGGAATCTCTCAGCCACTATCTGCACGCGCCGACCAGGAGATCGGGGAAAATGGCTGTCCCACTTTTCTTTCTTTGTCTGGGTTTGGTGCGAGTGTTAGCTTGTATTGACTGGTTTGCCACAGGCACAGTTTTTCCTCGGCTTGGATCGCCGTGCCACAGCCTGGTTTGGCCGCTTGTGCCGCGGCCTGGATCTATTCACCCCCTTTGCTCGCCTTTGTTTCTATACTGTCAGTTCCTAGTGAAAGCAGCCCTGTTTAGGTTAGTGAGGAAGGCGGAACATTTCTTACTCTCTATTTCCTTTGGGGTTTGATTCTATATTTAGTCTATATTTAGTCAGTTTTTGGCTCGACCATACCTTCGGGTGTATTGCAAAACATCTGGAAGCTCCAAGGATAGGTTTTTCTGTTTCTGGTTGAAGATCTTGTTGAGTTTTGGGGGATATTTATCGGTATTGCTTCCTACCGTGCCATTACTCTGACGTCATCTGTGTTGATTTGTTAATGAGTGCCATTCTGATTGGTGTGAGGTGATATCTCATTGTGGTTTAAATTTGCATTTATCTAATGATTGGTGATGTTGAACGTTTTTTCATATGCCTATTGGCCATCTCTGTATGTCCTCTTTGGAGAAGTGTCTATTCATTTCTTTTGCCCATTTTTTGATTGGAATGTTAGTAGAAAACATAGGCAGTAAACTCTCCAACATCTCTCGCAGCAATATATTTGCTGATTTCTCTCCACAAGCAAGTGAAATAAAAGACAGGATAAACAAATGGGACTATATCAAACTAAAAAGCTTTTGCACAGCTAAAGTCAATAAGATAAACTAAAGACAAAAAGACAAACTACACAATGGGAAACATATTCAACAATACGTCTGATAAGGGGTTAATAACCAATATTTATAAAGAACTTAAAAAGCCATTGTGTTTTTGTATTACAGTAATGCTGACTTCACAGAATGATTTGGGACGTGCTCTTTCTTTCTTTTTTTTTTTTTTTTTTTTTTTTTTTTTTGTATTTTTCTGAAGCTGGAAACGGGGAGAGACAGACAGACTCCCGCATGTGCCTGACCGGGATCCACCCGGCACGCCCACCAGGGGCGACACTCTGCCCACCAGGGGGCGATGCTCTGCCCCTCCGGGGCGCCGCTCTGCCGCAACCAGAGCCACTCTAGCACCTGGGGCAGAGGCCAAGGAGCCATCCTCAGCGCCCGGGCCATCTTTGCTCCAATGGAGCCTTGGCTGCAGGAGGGGAAGAGAGAGACAGAGAGGAAGGAGGGGGGGGTGGAGAAGCAAATGGGCGCCTCCCCTATGTGCCCTGGCCGGGAATCGAACCCGTGTCCCGCACACGCCAGGCCGACGCTCTACCGCTGAGCCAACCGGCCAGGGCCTAGACGTGCTCTTTCTATATTCTGAAGAGATTGTTTAGAAGTGGTGTTATATATTTCATAAATTATTGACAGGATTCCCAAGGGAAATCATCTAGTCCAGGAGTTTTCTTTTCTGAGAAGGTATTTAACTCTGAATTTAATTGATTTAATAGAAATGTGATACATTATCTGCTTTCTCTTTAGTGCATTTAGTAAATGTTTTTTCAAAGAATTGATCCATTTCATCTATTTTTAAAATCTATTGGGTTAGAGTTGCTCATTGTATTCTGTTATTTTTCTTTCAATATCTATGGGGTCTGTAGTGATGTAAAAATCTTTCCCATTTCTGATATTGGCCATTTCTGTCTTCACAATTTTTTCTTGTTCAGTCTGGCTAGAGTCAATCAATTTTATTTATTTCCTTTTTTCTCAAAAATCTATTTCTTGGTTTCATTGATCTTTATTGTTCATTTTTCTTTTCTAACTCATTGACTTCTGCTCTTTGATATTTGCTTCCTTTTTGCATTGAGTTTATCTCACCCCTATTTATCTAAATATTATGGTAGAGACTTAGAAAACTTATTTGCAATCTTTCTTCTTTTGCAACATATAAGGATTGAATACTATAAACTGTCTTACTTTAACAGTATCTAACAAATTTTGGCATATTGTATTTTTTCTTTAATCAAAAGTTAAAAAAACTTTTTTTGACAATGTAGTTTTTGACCTGTAAGCTATTTAAGTGGATTATTTGCTTTCCCAATACTTGACAATTTCTAGGATATACTTGATTTTGATTTTTAGTTCAATTTCCCTGTAGTCTGAGAGAAAATACATTATTTCTACTGCTTTAAATTAAAGCTTATTTTCTTGCCCAAAATAAAATCTATCATAATGAATTTTTCATGTGTGCTAAAAAATAATGTGGATTATGCTGTTTTTGTTGTTAAATTTTTTATATATATAAACTAGGTTTGGCTAGTTAATAATGTTATTTTATTCTGTATCTATACTGTTTTGTTTTGTTTTTTTTTCAGAGACAGAAAATCAGAGAGAGGGATACATAGGGACAGACAGACAGGAACTGAGAGAGATGAGAAGCATCAATCATTTGTTTTTCACTGCGACACCTTAGTTGTTCATTGATTGCTTTCTCATATGTGCCTTGACCTTGGGCCTTCAGCAGACCGAGTAACCCCTTGCTCGAGCCAGTGGCCTTGGTTCCAAGCTGCTGAGCTTTGCTCAAACCAGATGAGCCCACGCTCAAGCTGGCTACCTCGGTGTCTCAAACCCGGGTCTTCAGCATCCCAGTCTGATACTCTATCCACTGCGCCACCGACTGGTCAGGCTGTACTGGTTTTCTGCATACTAGATCTATCAATTACTGAGAAAAGAATGTTGCAGCATCCAAATATAATTATAGATTTGTCTAATCTAATTTCTATCAGCTTTTGCTTCATGTATATATATTTTTTTTCATTTTTCTGAAGCTGGAAACAGGGAGAGACAGTTAGACAGACTCCTGCATGTGCCGGACCGGGATCCACCCGGCACGCCCACCAGGGGTGACGCTCTGCCCACCAGGGGGCGATGCTCTGCCCATCCTGGGCGTCGCCATGTTGGCCCAGCGCCACTCTAGCGCCTGGGGCAGAGGCCACAGAGCCATCCCCAGCGCCCGGGCCATCTTTGCTCCAATGGAGCCTTGGCTGCAGGAGGGGAAGAGAAAGACAGAGAGGGAAAGCGCGGCGGAGGGGTAGAGAAGCAAATGGGCGCTTCTCCTGTGTGCCCTGGCCGGGAATTGAACCTGGGTCCTCCGCACGCTGGGCCGACACTCTACCGCTGAGCCAACCGGCCAGGGCCTGCTTCATGTATTTTGAACAACCATTCTTAGGCACATAAATATTTAGAGTCATTATATCTTTTTGGAGAATTGATCTTTGTATCCTCAAGTGAAACCTGTGTTTATCCTTCATTATAGTCCTTGTTCTGAAGCTTATTTTGGGTAATAAAATTATAGCCACACTGGCTTTATTTTGGTTAATGCTTTGATGGTATATTTGTGTATCTAGATCTTCATATGTATTAGAGGTTTATATAGACAATATTTAATTGGTCTTGTTTATTTACCCAATCTGGCAGCCATTGTCTTTTAACTAGTGTACTTAGTTTATTGACAGTTAATATAATTTCTAATATGATTGAAAAAATATATACCATCTTGCAAGATATATTGTTCATTACATGGGTATTATTTTTTCTCTTTTTCTGCCTGCTCTTGAATATATTTAGCATTTCTATGATTTTCTACTATCTTATTTATTAACTTATTTTACATATATAAAAATAATTTAGTGGCTTCTTAGGATTTACAATATATAACTTAATTAATCTGTGTCTCCCTTTAGACAACACAGTTTTACACATAGTGCAAGAGATTTTCTTTTTTTAATTATTTTTATTTATTTATTCATTTTAGAGAAAAGAGAGAGATAGAGAGAGAGAGAGAGAGAAGAGAGAGAGAGAAGGGGGAGGAGAAGGAAGCATCAACTCCCATATGTGCCTTGACCGGGCAAGCCCAGGGTTATGAACCAGCAACCTCAGCATTCCAGGTCGACACATGATCCACTGCACCACCACAGGTCAGGCAGTGTAAGAAACTTTCAACATTGTGTTTCCATTTTTTTGCTCCCTCTCTTTGTCCTATTTCTTGTCATAAATTAATTTTCATTTATGCAATAAACTCAGAACATACTGCTACTACTTTTGCCACATACAGTTATTTTTGAGAACAATTAATTCAGAAAAGGTTGATTTTATTTATATCTTCATGTTTTTAGTAGTCTTTATTTCTTTATATAGGTTCATTTCTCTACCTAATATCATATTCTTTGTTCCTGAAAAAAAATTTTAACCTTCCTTGTAGTTCATATCTGCTGGCAATGAATTCTCCCATTTGTTTTTAAAATTATTTATTTCTATTTTATTTTAATAACATCTTTATTGAGATACAGTTCACATATCATAAAATACATTATTTTTAAATATTATGTATCAGTGGTTTTTAGTATATTAACAAAATTGTGCAACCATAACCATTACTTAGTTCCAGAACATTTATTCATTCGGAATAAAAATACTTGAGCCCATTAGCAATCACTCTGTATTATCAGCTTTTTCTATTTCCCCTCCCTTCTATCCCAGGAAACTATCAACCTTCTTTTTGTCTGTATGAATTATCCTATTCTCAATATTTCATATGGCCTTTTGTGTTTGACTTTTTTACTTAGAATAATACTATCAAGGATCATCTATATGTTATAGTGCTGAAGAAGGATGATGATGATGATGATGATAAAGAGAATAATAGTAAACCTATTATCGACACTGTTCTTTTTAAGCCAATTCTATGTTATAGTCCCAGTAGTGTCTGTAATAAGTTTGTTTCCTGGGAGCTAAGATGCTTCTAACCTAGTTTTCAGCCTAATTTACATTCTTTTCAAACCATTAATATATGTTGCTTAATAGTCAGTCTATATAGTATGTTGTTCATGGGGTAAAGTTATCTCACAGAAAGTAGGAAAAAGAAAAAAATAGAAAAACACCACTACCACTTACTGAAGACATTATTGCTTAGGACTTGCATACACATGATTATATATAACGTAATAAAAACTTTTATGAGGGTGGGACTAAATATATCTTTATTTTTATAAAACCATGCCCAATTTTGCTCAGTAAGTACATGGAGGTTTGAAACCAAGGTTTCCAGGAATATATGCAATGTTTATTATGACTCGTTTTATCTAACAGAATTTTAAAGGAAGAACAATAATATTACTAATAAATAACAAGATTAATGTTTGTATAATACTTCTCAATAGGTTTATAATACCTAATTATATATCACAGTTATAAAATAAAGTTATTTATGTAAACTTATTTTAAATCATCATAATGTTGAATTTACCTGAGCTCTGTGCTCTAAAAAAAATGTGATAGTCAAATAACTCCACTTTTTGTTTTCTAGAAAAAAAATTACTGCAACGACCCATATTTTTCAATGTGATATAGATATAGATAAGACTTCTGAATAACCCCTTTGTTTACTTAAGACAAGGCTAGACACAGACCTTTAAATTCGAGTATTTTTTCTCATAAATGATTATCTGAGCTGTTTTTATCTCTTGATAAATGAGAACAGAATTCTTATGAACTTGCCCAAGATTTAAACTTCTCTTCTACTAATAGGACACTTAAATTTGACTCACTTACCAGTCGAGTCAGCATTGCACTCTGGCCTATCTCCTTGTATTAGTGTCGTCCAGAAAAAAACAGGACCATAGAATGTGTGAATGTATGTGTATGTGTGATATATCTATCTATCATCTATCTATGTATCTATCATCTATCTATCTATCTATCTATCTATCTATCTATCTATCTATCTATCCATTATCTATCTCTCTATTGTCTATCTATCTATCTATGTATATCTATCATCTATCTATCATCTATCTATTATCTATCTATATCTATCTATTGTCTATCTATCTATATAATGCAGAGAGAAAGAAATTTATTTTAAGGAATTGGCTTATGCAGTTATGGAGGCTGGAAAGTCCAAAATCTGCAGGATAGATCAACAGTCTGGAGACCAATGAAAGAGCCAATCAGACAGTTGAAGACTAAAAGCCTACTGCTGGCACAATTCCTTTTTTCTTAGGAAGGGTCAGTCTTTGCTCAAACGAGGCCTTCAACTAATTGGGTGAGGCCCATCCACATTGTGGAAGAAAATCTGCTTTACTTAAAGTTCACCAATTAAAATGTTAATCTCATCTAAATTTACTATCATACAAACACCAGAATAATATTTGACCATATTACTGGGCACTGTGACCCAGCACAGTGGACACAAAATTAACCATGACCCCTCCCCCCTTCTTAAGAACCTCTCCTAAAAACTGACTGTAAAGAAAGACAGTCTCTGGTCAACTGTGGCTCTCAGTTTTTTCTAGATTTGTTTTTTATTCCCTGTAAAATAAAAATCATTTTCTACCTGACCTTTCAGATGTTTATAGATCTATTGATCAGTGCATTATTCCATTGTAATACTGCCTTTGCCTTGTTGCAGCAGCATTTTTAAATAAAATCTCTCCTTTCTTAAGTCCAAATATGTATTTTTTATTATTTGCCAATATCATGTAGTAAAGAAAAACTTGTGAATTCCAAGTTAAAGGCGTGGTTATGATTGTTTTATTTTGGTGATCCTTGAATATGTTCCCAAAGTAAGTAGCTCCTTTATTGAATAAACACAATTGCATAAAAGTAGATGACTGAATGAAAGTCAAAATATCTAATGATTTTTTTTAGTTGAGTTACAAATAACCTCCGACTAGACTTATGTACACTAAAGTTCTCTTTGAAATTCTGCTAATGGGAAATGAATATAAACTAGAATTAACAAACCTTAAGGCCACTGCTGAGATTTGTTCTTTGACAATTGACAGAAATACTCAGAAATCAGCATTTTGGTATAACCATTATTTATTTAGAATGCCTCTTAGCCATGAAGACTTTCTGTACAAAAGGATTAACCTATTGACAATGACTTGTTAAATTCAAACCCATTGAATAACAAGCACTGAATGTGTTTACCTTTCTAATGCGCCACAATTCACTATGAAGTTGGCTTTCTTGAAAAGGTCAAAATGCATGAAGAACAGAATTTCAATAGGAAGACATGCAAAAGTTTGAAGATGAGTGGAATTGGGTTTGTTGACTAGAAGTTGACAATAATAAGAATGTGGGTTATTTAAGTAGGTAATCAAAACAAAAGAAAAACCAATTTTGGGGGGGCTATTTTATTTTTTGGTAAGTCAATAGTCTATTGTCAAGTATATTACTTATTCCATTACATAAAACACTTTATATTGTTTCCAGTGCCTCAATAACTGCAATGTTAGTCTTGTAAGCCAAGTCACAATATTTTGCTTGGTGAAAAGACCAATAGCCTCTTTATATGTTGAATGTTTCCAGATATATTATGTATATTCTAATATTCAGTACAGAAAAACACTACTTCTGTACAGGTATACTAAGAAAAGAGAGTATTGATAAAATAAAATTTAATTTTGGCATTTCCCCAGGCAACTCCTTACCTGATCTGAGTTTGATGATTCTGCTAAAACTGATTTTCAGTATAGAAAAATTATACATACACTCAATAAGACTATTATAGTGTATTTCAAACAGATGTTTTTCAAGACCGGTCACTTAGGCTCATAGTGAACATTTTAAAATTAAGAAAAGTGGATGATTTTTTATTTCTATAGCTAGTTTCTAGTACAGAAACAATAACTTCTCAGAAAAAAAGTAATTTCAAAAATTGTAAATTTGTCTTCTGCCTATTCAGTAAAAGGCCTTATTGTGCTTTTCAACTTAGTGATTACCAATTTATTGCTAACACAGGAAAATCTGGAGCTTTGTCTTTGAATAATAATTCTTTAATAGTTTTGCAGAAAATAAATCGGACTTATTCTCCCCTCTTGGTAGACTCAGTAGTGAGAATATGTTGTGGGTTATACTATATAACTAGCTGATACAGTTTTCTTTTTTAAGTTATTGGATGTCTCAGTGTGGACAGCACAGAGCTCATGTTCCAGTATAAAAAAAAAACAACCCAGTAAAATTAAAGACAGTGAATGTTGCATGTCACATTTACTACTCAAATTGTATGTATTATCCTTCACATATAAATAGTGTATCACTGAATACTCACACTAAGGATGCACTTTGAATTAGTTTCTAGGTAAGGAGATATGCCTAGAGTGAGTGCAACTTTGTGAATTGTAGCATATAGTCTTTAAAGAGCTAGGTTTCATGAAAGGTTGAATCTGTAATTCTGGATCAGATTGTTTTTCTTGTGGTATGTAAGCAAGCAAGCTCACTCACATAGTGAACAAGTGCAGAAGTTTTGTTTCTTGGCACTGTGCTATAAGAGTTGAAATAACACATTCAGACTTTAATGATGAAGGGACCAAAACATCATCATCTGGCCTTCTATTAATTTGGTTGTTCATATTTTTAAAAATAGCCTTCCAAGAGATGTATAGCGGATAGAGTGTTGCACTGGGATACGGAGGACTGAGTTTTGAAACCCAAAGGTACTCCGCCTTGAGCATGGGTTCATCTTGTTTGAGCAAGTCTCACCGGCTTGAGCCGAAGGTTACTGGCTTGAGCAAGGTGTCACTTGGTCTGCTGTAGCCCCTCAGTCAAGGCACATATGAGAAAGAAATCAATGAAAAACTAAGGTGCTGCAACGAAGAATTGATGCTTCTCATCTCTACCTTCCTGTTTGTCCCTATTTGTCCTTCTATCTGTCTTTCTCTGTCTCAAAAAATATAATAAATAAGAAAGTAAATAAATAAACATTTCCTAGGTATGTTTTAATAATATTACAGATTTTATGCATTTTGATAATTTTATTAAATTTTTAAACTTGTGTTAACATGGATTCAAGAGTCCCACTCAATACAATACCTTTACCCCCAAACAGTGTGACCCCAATACACCCCTTTTTGTCCACCCCCTGACTCCCTCCTCCCTTCCATCTGGAATTTTCCATCCTTGTATCTGAATCTATATGTTATGTGTATATATTTTAATTAATAATTTCACCTTTTCTGATGGTGTCCCCTCATTCCCCTTCCCTCTGACAGCTGTCCCATCTGCTCACTGTGACCCTGCCTCTGCCTCTATTTTGTTCCTCAGTTCACTGTGTTCATTACATTCCACATATAAGTGAGATCATATGATATTTGTCTTTCTCTGCCCGGCTTATGTTACTTAGTATAATAATCTCCAGATCCATCTGTGCCATCACAAAAGGTAATATTTCCTTCATTTTCAGGGCTGTTCAGTATTCCATTGTGTTTATAAATCACAACATTTTTATCCACTTGTCTACTGATGGACACTTGGGCTGTTTCCAGATCTTAGTTATTGTAAAAAATGCTGTATTAAACATGGGGGTGCACATCCTCTTTTGAATTAGAGTTTTGGGATTCTTAGGATATATTCCTAATAGTGGGATAGCTGGGTCAAAGGGCAGTTCCATTTTTAATTTTTTGAGGAATCTCCATACTGTTTTCCACTGTGGCTGCACCAGTCTGCATTGCCACCAGCAGTGCAGCAAGGTTCCCTTTCCCCACACCTTTGCCTGCACTTGTTTGTTGATTTGTTAAAGAGTGCCATTCTGGCAGTTGTAAAGTGATATCTCATTGTGGTTTTAATTTGCAATTCTCTAATGATTTAGTGACATTGAATATTTTTTCATATGTCTATTGGCCATCTTTATGTCTTCTTTGGAGAAGTGTCTTTTCAGTTCTTTTGCCTATTTTTTAATTGGATTGTTTACTTTCTTGGTTTTAGTTTTAGAAGTTTTGGTTACTAACGCCTTATGAGGCATTATTAGTTAATATGTTCTCCCATTGTGTGGGTTGTCTTTTTATATTGTTAATGGTGTGTTTTGCTGTTCAATAGCTTTTTAGTTAGATATAATTCCATTATTTTTATTTTGTCCTTTATTTCCCTTGTCTGTGGAGATATATCAGCAAAAATATTGCTACAAGAGATATCAGAGAGTTATTGCCTATGTTTTGTTCCGAGATTCTTATGGTTTCACGACTTACATTTAAGTTTTTTATCCATTTTGAGTTTTTGTGAATGGTGTAAGTTGGTAGTCTAGTTTCATATTTTTGCATGTACCTGTCCAATGTTCTCAACACCATTTATTAAAGATACTGTCTTTACTCCACTGTATATTCTTGCATCCTTTCTCAAATATCAATTGGCAATAAACTGTGGGTATATTTTTGTGTTCTCTGTTCTGTTCCATTGATTTGTATGCTTGTTGTTATGCCAATATCAAGCTATTTAGATTGCAATGACCTTATTATATAATTTGATATCAGGAAGTGTGATACCTCCCACTTTGTTCTTCATTTTCAAGATTACTGAGGATATTCATATCTTTTTTTGGTTCCATAAAAATTTTTGGAGTATTTGTTCTAAATCTATGAAGTATGCAATTGGTATTTTAATAGAAATTGAAGTGAATTTATAGATAGTTTTTGGTAGTATAGATATTTTAATTCTTCCTATTCATGAACATGATATATGCTTCCACTTTTGTTTGTTTGTTTTGTTTTGTTTTGTTTTAGTGAGAGAGACAGAAAAAGGGATAGATAAGGACAGATAAGAAGGGAGAGATATGAGAAGCATCAGTACTTTATTGTATCACCTTAGTTGCTCATTGATTGCTCTCTCATATGTGACTGGGGAGCTCCAGCCGAGCCAGTGACCCCTTGCTCAAGTGAGTAACCTTGGGGTCAAGCCAGTAAATATTATCTTCAAGCCAGTGATATTTGGGCTCAAGCCATCAAAAATTGGGTCATGTCTGTGATTCCACACTCAAGCTAGCAACTTCAGGGTTTCAAACCTGGGTCTTCAGTGTCCCAGACCACACTCCATCCACTGTGCTGCCACCTGGTCAGTTTTTCCACTTGTTTGTGTCTTCTTCGATTTTTTCTTCAAAGTCTTATAATTTTCCAAGCACAAATGTTTTACATCCTTGGTTAAATTTATTCTTAGGTACTTTACATTTTTGTTGTTGCAATATTAAAGAAAATTATTTCCTTAATTTTTATTCTCACAGTTTATTATTGGGGTATAAAAATGCAACTGATTTCTGAATATTAGTTTTATATGTTTTATATACTGCCACCTTGCCCAATTCATTTATTCAGTTTAGTAGTTTTTTGACTGAGACTTTAATGTTTTCTATGTCCAGTATCATGTCATCAGCAAATAATGATAGTTTTACTTCTTCTTTTCCAATTTGGATACCTTTTATTTCTTCTTCTTGTCTGATTGCTGTGGCTAGGACTTCCAGAACTATGTTGAATAAGTGGTAAAAGGGTACACTCCTGCCTTGTTCTTGATCTTAAGGGGATTGCTTTTAATTTTTGTCCATTCAGTATGATGTTGGCTGTTGGTTTGTCATATATGGCCTTTATCATGTTGAGATATGTTCTCTGTATTCCCACTTTGCTCAGAGTTTTGATCATAAATGGATGCTGGATTTTATCAAATGCTTTTTCTACACCTATTGATATAATTATGTATTTTTTTCCTTCATTTTTATGTGATAAATCACATTTATTGATTTGTGAATATTGTATCAGTCTTGCTTCCCCAGAATAAATGCCACTTGATCATGATGTATGATCTTTTTAATGTATTGCTGGATCTTGTTTGCTAATATCTTGTTAAAAATTTTACAAGCTATGTTCATTATCTTGGATATTGGACTATATTTTTCTTTCTTTGTAGTGTCTTTACCTGGTTTTGGCATGAAGATAATGCTCGCTTCATAAAATAAGCTGGGAAGTCTTCCTTTCTCTTGAGTTTTTTAGAATTACTTGAAAAGGATAGGTATTAAGTCTTCTTTGAATGTTTGGTAAAATTTGCCTATAAAGACATCCTATACAGGACTTTTTCTTGTGGGACTTTTTTGATAACTGTTTTAATGTCATTTGCTGTAATTGGTCTGTGTAAGTTTTCTGATTCTTCCATATTTAGTTTTTGGAAAAGTGTTTTTTTCTAAGTATTTATCCATTTTTCCTAGGTTGTCCACATTTTTAACATACAAATATTCATAATACTTTCTTACAATCCTTTATATTACTGTAGTGTCATTTGTTATATCTTTCTTTTCATTTTAAATTTTATTTATTTGAGTCTTTCCTTTTCTTTTCTTGATGATTCAGGCTAAAGGTTAGGAAATCTTGTTTACCTTTTCAGAGAACCAGCTTATCGTTTTGCTGACTTTTTGTATTGTTTTTTAGATTCTATGTAATTTATATCCACTCTGATCTTTATTATTTCCTTTCTTCTACATCTTCTTGGCTTTATTTGTTGTTCTTTTAAGTGTAAGGATAGGTTGTTTATTTGAGCTTTCTCTTTCTTCTGAAGTTATTCTTGTAATGCCAGGACCTCCCCTCTCAGGACTGCTTTTGCTGTGTCCCATAGATTTTGTGTTGTTGTATATTCATTTTCATTTGTTTCAAGGAAATTTTTTATTTCTTCTTTGTTCTAATTGTTAACCCATTTGTTATTTAATAACATGCTATTTAGCCTCCAAGTGTTTGAATGCTTTTTAGTTTTTCTATTGTGATTGATTTCTACTTTCATATCATTGTAATCAGAGAAGATGTTTGATATAATTTCAGTCTTCTTAAATTTATTGAGACTTATTTTGTGTCCTAGCATGTGGTCTATCCTAAAAAATGTACTGTGATCACTTGAAAGAATGTATATTCTGCTGCTTTGGGGTAAAATGTTCTGAAGAGATCAATTAAATCCAATTGATCAAGTGTGTTATTTATGGCCACTGTTTCTTTGTTACCTTTTTTTTTTCCTGGAGGATCTATTCATTGATAGTAGGTTATTTGAATCTCCCACTACTGGTTGTGTTGGTTCTGGTTCTTGCATAGGCAACAGCCATTGTTTGTAACGTGTTGTGGGCTACCTGTCTGAAGTTACTGCTATATTTGCTGTTTGTATCTGCATTTTCTGTGCCTGGTTAGTGTGGCAATGGCCAACCTGTGTATAATTATCAGCTTTCTTCTGCTTAAAGATGACAGTAACTCTTAAATTCTGCAATCTTCTTAAGATTTCTCTCCACTCTTCAGCTGCTACACCTCCTGTTGCAGCTTTGTGGTCTTTCCACAGAATCTTTTGTAGAGAGACTATATAGTGTGGGCTCAGACTTTCTTCACCCACCAACCCTTCTATAGGTTGCAAGTTTGGTGGGTTAGGGCAGTTGAGATTTAGAATATGTTAGTCAGACCACCTACTTCAGGGGTTCATTGGTTAGGAACTCAGTGTAGGGAAAGTGGCTGCTATTCCAGAGCCTAATCCTTCAGACACTCTTGGATACTCCAATTCCATTTCTCCCCAGTGAGGTGATTAGCAGGTTCAGATTGGGTTGGACTGAAAGTCCTCTTTAAAGAATTTCTTCCAGCTGGTGGGTCCCTAATCTCAGGGAGTAAGACTAAGAGAGTCTTCCTCTGGGGCTCTGTGTAACCCCCCAAAAGTGGCTAAGCTTCTTCACTGGACCCAACAATAGGCTCACAGGGACCTACACTTTGAATGCCCATGCTCCCAGGCTCTCCCTTTTTCCGCTGTGGAACTAAAACTAGCAGGGGCAAATATCGAGAACCTGGGCCATCTGACTGTGAAACTTCACCCTGTATAATTCATGCAAGATGTTGTGCCAGTGCTGATCACAGAAGGCAGAACTCACCTCAGCTGGGCCTGGTGTCTAATGAGCTCTCCCTTAGGACATGCTTCCAGTGAGGATTTCTAATTCCTGAACCAGTGCTCTTACAGCTGTCTTCTGTGTATGATGGTTCTGGGCCTTCTTGTAGGGAGCCCAGCATAGATAAGTGGGTGACACTGCCAATGATTGACCTTCAGCAACCTTCTTGGAGCTACAAGCAATCCAGAGATTGTGGCTTCCTTTGCTGGGCACAGGTGCACATGGAAATAACAAGACATACACTTAGGATGACTTTTGCCCACACTGGTCCTGGGGGAATATCAGCAAAATGCCAAGGTTCTCTGAGCTCCACCTCCTATAGCCTTTGTCTGCTGGCTGCTTGGTGAGCTTGGTGAATGGTTGAGCTTGGTGAGCTTGTTGAGCTTGGTGAATGAAATAAAAACTCTGGTAGAGTCTGGAGCCTGTAGAAATTCAGGGATTAGGAAAGACGGTGGGTGCAGCTTCTGCTTCTCAGCCCCAGGTGGCACTCTGTCCAGATTTTTTTCAAAAACCTCAGTAGTGTGTGGCCACCAGGAGTTAGGCAGGTGTAGCTTTTGAACCCCAAAGATATATTTTCACCATAGTCTGAATGGTTTCAACTGAATCTCTCATGAAGTGGAATCACCAATGATAGCCTAGGGAGTGTGTGGGGGACAGCTCCAGCCTCAATATCTGAAAACTGAGTCAATGACCCCCCCCAGCTTTCAGGCTTACTTCTCAGAATGACCCATTTGCCATAAGGTGGGGCAGATGAGATTCTTGAGGGTAAGGCAGTTCTTTACTCCAGACTGATGCCCCGTGGAGGGGATTGCTCAACCCAAGAAAAATGACAACTGTAATATTGGAGTGAGACTCAGCATAAGGGTTCTAGTGGTCATCCTCACAGTATCTCTCCCTAGGCCACCAACTTCACACTATCCTCATGCAACTCTAGTTATCTCAGCCCTCTCTCCTCCAGAGCCCCAGGTAACTGGCTGTGAACTACATTTTCTTCATGGGCCCTTTAATAAGGAGCCTGCATCTCTGAGAGCACCCCTCTCTTTCTTGCAGACAGAAACCTCAGTTCCTTTCACTACTAAATGCTATGTGGGTGTCTCTAATAGGCTCTAGTGCTCTAGACTGCAGTGCTGAGCCTTGGGTTTAGGACGCTCATCTCTCAGGGTGAACCTCCTTTCATTGAGAGACCCGCTGGACCCTCCCGCTCTAATCACTCTTGGGAATGAGACAACCCTTTTAACATCTCTTCCCTTCCTACCAGTTTCCATGTGGCTTCTTCTGTGATCCTTGGTTATAGACTCCTCTTCATTTAGTCCAAAGTTGCTTTTTCAAGATGATTATTCTTATATTAAGTGTAATCCAATTTGGTACTGAGATGTAGAAGATGGAACATGTTCCTACTCCATTGCCATCTTGGAAATCCACCCATTTTGATATTTAAATGATGTAATATTAATTTTTAATTATAAAATATTTATAAAATTATTTGAAATATTTATATAATTTAATGAGGAAATTAAGTAACTGCTTTTATCATTGTCAAGATTTTTTATACCGTATACAATTCTGAACTTCAAAATTGCTGATTTTATATCACAGATAAACCTTATTTGATATATGTAATGTATGCTTACACCTCCCCCCATACACACACACACACACACACACACACACACACACACATTCAAAAACAAAACCCAGTATTTGAGATTTTCTACCTGGAACCTTGGCAGGTGGAAAACTGAGTCATGGAATTTCCCTTCAATTGTTCTTATGTGTCCAACGTGAGCCAAGTGTTCTGTTTGCATTGTGGCCTACTGTACCTAAGGGGGTAATAAATATGCAATGATGTGCTGCTTAGTTTTATCTTTCTGTGGCTCATATTCCAAAGCAGAATATGTAGCAGTTCTTGCTACATTGTTCATGTCTGCGACAATTTTTCTGACAAATCAGACACTAGTACCTTATAACTTTGTCAGTATATAAAGCATACATGAAGTATACTATGTCAGTAAAGCTTTTGCAAAAAATAAAAAAAAAGTAGTCTTTATTTTAGCAATGAAGAAATAGATTTTCACCCTGGCCAGTTGGCTCAGTGGTAGAGTGTCGGCCTGGCGTGCAGAGGTCCCGGGTTCGATTCCCAGCCAGGGCACACGGGAGAAGCGCCCATCTGCTTCTCCACCCCTCCCCCTCTCCTTCCTCTCTGTCTCTCTCCTCCCCTCACGCAGCCGAGGCTCCATTGGAGCAAAGATGGCCTGGGCGCTGGGGATGGCTCCTTGGCCTCTGCCCCAGGCGCTAGAGTGGCTCTGGTCGCAACAGAGTGATGCCCCAGAGGGGCAGAGCATTGCCCCCTGGTGGGCAGAGCATCGCGCCTGGTGGGTGTGCCGGGTGGATCCGGTCGGGCGCATGCGGGAGTCTGTCTGACTGTCTCTCCCCGTTTCCAGCTTCAGGAAAAAAAAAAAAAAAGAAATAGATTTTTATTAGACAAAAACTGACAATCAAATTTCTCCTGATCTATTCACAATTAACTAATAGTTACTTTTATATCTTCATATATCAATGTAGATATAATATATATATGTCTGAAATGAGATCATGAGTAATATGCATCCCAGTTCCCTTTATATATTTGGCATCTATATTTTATGTTTATTTATATATTTTTTATTATAAAATGCTGACCAGTTTGTGACATTGGCCTGGTTTGTAATTGTTGTTAATGTGCCATACAAATAAAAAATAATAATAACAATATGAGAAAAACTCTAAAATGCATGCATTAAGGACATTAAAAATTATTTTAAAAAATACCATGGCACTATATAGGTAGAATCATAATACCTTTAAAACAAGACCTATCCAATCAGAAATAGAAACATAAAATGTACTGAACTCTACATGGCAGATGTTTCAAAGCAGAATACTATAGTTACTGCTCAGATTTTTTATCATTATTTTTAGTAAGAAAGACAAACAGAGACAGACAGAAAGACTGTCAGGAAGGGAGATAGATAAGAAGCATCAACTCGTAGTTGCAACACTATAGTAGTTCATTGACTGCTTCTCATATGTGCCTTCACTAGGGGGCTCAGGCTATGCCAGGGACTCCTTGCTAAAGCCAGTAACCTTAGGATTCAAGCCAGTAACCTTTGGGTTCAAGCCAGTCATGTCTATGATTCCACATTCAAGCTGTTGATCCCAGGATCAAGCTGGTGAGCCTGCATTCAGGCCCACAACCTTAAAGTTTCAAACATGGTACTTCAGCATCCCTGGTCAGAACTCTATCCACTGTACCACCACTACTCAGGCACTATCTTTCTCATGATCCCTACCTTCATATTTACTTCAGAGTAAAAACTTAAATTGATTTTACTCTTCAATATTGTAGGAAAAGGACTACAGCAGATAGCTCCTTCAAGGTTAGAGTCTTCCCCAGCCCCAGAATTTATATTTATATATTATTTTATTTTATATTCATTTATTTCTTTTATATTGAATTTATTGTAATGACATTGGTTAATAAAATTATGTTTCACATATACAATTCTATAATACATTATCTGTATATTGTATTGTGTGTTCAAATAATATTTTATTCACTAACAATCATTTCTGGCTGTTATAAAAGGTAATGTACAAACAGTAAATGATTTAAGTTGATAGAGACAATAAAAGCAGGGCCATAATTGATGGATTTAATAACTAGTCTTTCCTACTAAGATTCTTGCCCACTGTAAGAGCTTAGAGATTATTATTGTCATTTGAATGATTATAAGATTTAATGGAGAAATAATGAATATTTAAAACAAAGAAGGAACATAAGTGATTGCTACGAAAAAGAGATATTATTCTAGATAGTGAAAAATGCTTCAGATGGGGATCCATTTGTAATATACCACAGAATAAGAACAGTTTTGTTTTGAGAATAGAATAAAAGCAAATGAATGTTAAAACTCAGAGAGGGCTGCCCAGCTCCCCAGAGCGAATGGCAGCCGGGAGAGACTCGTGTGGAGGGAAGTGATTCTAGCAGAGAGGGGAGGGTCCTGAGCCCCAGGAACAGAGCCTCAGCCTGCAGCCCCAGAGCCTAGAAGAGGTGTATGGGCAGTATTTAGCTGGAAACAAGACAGGACGCTGTTTGTGAATCTGATTTCTCAGACCCAGGATTCTTCTTAAAGGGACCACGCAGAACACCTCTCTCACAACCACTCACCCGGGGCTCCGGGGGATGAGAGAGAGGAGAATACCAGAGTAGCAGGAAGAGAGTGTAATCTAGGAGGCATAGGGCAAAACATTTTCGGAGACACCCACCCTAACCCCTGGGACAAGTCTCTCCCCAAATCTGAAGTGAATATTTCCCCCGGAAACAGCAATACCAGCAAAGGGAAGCAGGAGAGCAGTCAAACAAGCTCCCCCATGGCACTCAGAGCAGAGTTGCTTAGAAGGAGGGAGTTTTTGGGGCTACAGTAGTGAGTGTTAGGGTCTGAGCTACAGCACCCCCACCCCCACGGCTGAGGTCTCACCCGAGGGTGGGCAGTGGCGGGACACGGAAGCGCTGTTCTGTTGGCAGGAGCAGAAGCCGGCTGGACACCACTGGGCTCACGTGTGAGCTCAGTCCTGCCCGGCTGGGGAGGACTAGGCCTGCTAAAGTGGTCAAGCCCAGCTGCTGGCAGCCTGTAATTTAGCCTGCAGGAGAAGGGCGGGAACCCCAGAAGGTGTGGAGACCAGCCATGGACTAAGGGTGCAGGAGCACAGCCTTGCCATGCCCGTGGAACCGAGGCTTGTGGCCTGACATGGGAGCTGGCCCCTCCCGCGGGGGTGGAGCCAAAAGCCCAGAACAGTCAGAGTTCCGCTACTGAGCTGAGTGTGGGCATGCAGTCCTGACCTGCTGGTAGAACCAAGGCTAGCAGCTGGTCCACATGTGGGTTCCTCCTGCAAGGGCGGGTGAAAGCCAGGAAACAGGCAGAGACCCGCAGCAGATCAAAGTGCTCTGTTAGGGCACAAAAGTGGTCTCAACAAATTTAAGAAGATTGAAATCATATCGAGCACTTTCTCTGATCACAATGGCATTAAACTAGAAATCAACCACAACAGAAAAGCTGAAAAATACTCAAACACTTGGAAACTAAATAGCATGTTATTAAATAACAAATGGGTAAACAATGAGATCAAAGGAGAAATTTAAAAATTCCTATAAACAAAGGATAATGAGCATACATCAAATCAAAATTTATGGGACAGAGCAAAAGAAGTCCTGAGAGGGAAGTTTATAGCATTACAGGCATACCTCAAGAAGCTAGAAAAACCTCAAATAAACAAGTTGACCCTACATCTAAAAGAACTAGAAAAAAAACCAGCAAGTAAAGCCTAGAGCTAGGAGAAGGAAGGAAATAATAAAGATCAGAGCAGAAATAAATGACATAGAGGCTAAAGAAACAATACAGAGGATCAATGAAACCAGGAGCTGGTTCTTTGAAAAGGTAAACAAGATCGATGAACCTTTAACCAGACTCACCAAGAAAAAAAGAGAGAGGATTCAAATAAATAAAATTAGAAACAAGAGTGGAGAAATAACAACTGACACAACAGAAATACAAAATATTGTAAGAAAATACTATAAAGAATTGTATGCCAAAAAATTAGAAAACCTAAATAAAATGGACAAATTCCTTGAAACATATAATCTTCCAAAAATTAATCTGAAAGAATCAGAAAACCTAAACAGACCAATTACAACAAGTGAGATTGAAACAATTATCAAAACACTCCCAAAAAAGAAAAGTCCTGGGCCTGATGGCTTCACAAGTGAATTCTACCAAATAGTCAAAGAAGAACTAACTCCTATCCTTCTCAAGCTATTTCAAAAAATTCAAGAGGAAGGAAAATTTCCAAGTTCCTTTTATGAGGCAAGCATAATTCTGATTCCAAAACCAGGCAAAGACAACACAAAGAAAGAAAATTATAGGCCAATATCCCTGATGAACATAGATGCAAAAACCCACAACAAAATATTAGCAAACTGGATCCAGCAATATATGAATAAAATCATACAGCATGATCAAGTGGAACTTATTCTTGGAAGCAAGGCTGGAACAATATTTGCAAATCAATCAATGTGATTCATCACATAAACAAAAGGAAGGAGAAAAACCACATGATAATTTTAATAGATGCAGAAAAAGCATTTGATAAAATCCAGCACCCATTCATGATCAAAACTCTCAGCAAAGTGGGAATACAGGGAACATACCTCAACATGATAAAGGCCATCTATGACAAACCCACAGCCAATATCATACTCAATGGGCAAAATTAAAAGCAATCCCCTTGAGATCAGGAACAAGGCAGGGGTGCCCCCATTCACCACTTTTATTCAACATAGTTCTGGAAGTCCTAGCCACAGCAATCAGACAAGAAAAAGAAATAAAAGACATCCAAGTTGGAAAAGAAGAAGTAAAACTATCATTATTTGCAGATGATATGATATTGTATATAGGAAACCCTAAAGTTGCATTCAAAAAACTACTAGACCTGATAAATTAATTCAGCAAAGTGGCAGGATATAAAATCAATACTCAGAAATCAGGGGCATTTTTATACACTAACAATGAACTGTCAGAAAGAGAAACTAAGGAATCAATCCCGTTTACCATTGCAACCAAAAAAATAAAGTACCTAGGAATAAATTTAACCAGGGAGATTAAAGACTTGTACTCGGAAAATTATAAAACATTGATAAAAGAAATCAGGGAAGATACAAACAAGTGGAGGCATATACCGTGCTCATGGTTAGGAAGAATAAACATCATTAAAATGTCTATATTACCCAAAGCAATTTATAAATTCAATGCAATACAGATTAAAATACCAATGACTTAGTTCAAAGATATAAAACACATATTCCAAAAATTTATATGCAACCAAAAGAGAACACGAATAGCCTCAGCAATCATGAAAAGGAAGAATAAAGTGAGAGGTATCACATTTCCGGATATCAAGTCATATTATAAGGCCATTGTACTCAAAGCAACCTGGTATTGGCATAAGAACAGGCATAT
The DNA here is from genome assembly GCF_036850995.1 of Saccopteryx leptura. Classification (NCBI taxonomy): domain Eukaryota; kingdom Metazoa; phylum Chordata; class Mammalia; order Chiroptera; family Emballonuridae; genus Saccopteryx; species Saccopteryx leptura. The sequence goes on from NC_089516.1 coordinate 118,971,530, forward strand.
AGATCAATGGAACAGAACTGAGAACCCAGAAATAAACCCACACTTTTATGGACAACTGATATTTGACAAAGGAGGTTAGAGCATACAATGGAGTAAAGACAGCCTCTTCAACAAATGGTGTTGGAAAAATTGGACAGCAACCTGAAAAAAAATGAAACTAGACCAACAACTTACACCATTCACAAAAATAAACTCAAAATGGATAAATGACTTAAATATAAGCCATAAAACTTTAAGAATCTTAGAAGAAAACATAGGCAGTAAGCTGTCTGACATCTCTCGCAGCAATATATTTTTCTCCACAGGCAAGTGAAATAAAAGACAGGATAAATAAATGGGACTTTATCAAACTAAAAAGCTTCTGCACAGCTAAAGACAATAAGACTAGTGCAGCCACTGTGGAAAATAGTATGGAGATTTCTCAAGAAATTAAAAATTGAACTGTCTTTTGACCCAGCAATACCACTGTTAGGAATATACCCCAAGAACACCATAGCAGTGTTTGAAAAGAAGAAATGCACCCCATGTTTATGGCAGCATTGTTCACAATAGCAAAGATCTGGAAACAGCCCAAGTGTCCATCAGAGGACAAGTGGATTAAAAAGCTTTGGTATATATATACTATGGAATACTACTCAGCCATAAGAAATGATGACATCAGATCTTTTACAACAACATAGATGGACCTTGATAACATACTGAGCGAAATAAGTAAATCAGAAAAAAACTAAGAACTATATGATTCCATACATAGATGGGACATAAAAATGAGACTCAGAGACATGGACAACAGTGTTGGGGTTACAGGGGGGGGCACAGGAGAGGGAGGTGGTTGAGGGAGGGGACGGGCACAAAGAAAACCAGTTAGAAGGTGACAGAAGACAATTTTATCAATGTCACTTCATCAAAATTAATCAAAGAAAAATGTGTCTCACGGCTAATTTAGGCAGTTAGAAGAATAGTATAAGGATGCTAATTCTGCTTCTCAGGCCACATCCTGCGAAAGGCGCCCCAAGCAAATTGGTGATTTGGCTCCTCTGATTTTTTCAATTGGATTTAAAAAAATAGATCAGGAACACCCTGAAATGGAACTAACAATACATGAGCATAAATTTAAAGGACTTTTAGATACTGGAGCTGATACATCTGTTATTGCTAAGCTACATTGGCCTCCTTCCTGGCCCACTCATGCAGCAGCCACAAAATAACAAGGTATAGGGCAGAGTAAATCCCCTCAACAAAGTTCTAGTTTTCTACCTTGGGAAGATTAAGAAGGTCATTCTGGATTTTTTTAAGCCTTATGTGCTCCCTGGATGGCCAGTTAATTTGTGGGGTAGAGATGTTTTGAAAAATATGGGAATGTTGCTTGTCAGTCCTAATGATTTATTCAGTATTTAGATGCTTGATCGGGAATTTTTGCCCACTAAGGGCCTAGGAAAAGAACAGTGAGGAATTCTCACCCCCATAGAAGTGGCACCCAATACCAGAAGGTGTGGATTAGGATATAAAAATATAGGATAGGGGCCTTGGTAGCTCTTGCTACCTCAATAATGCATTGTGCAGACCCAATTGCTTGGAAAGCACATAATCCTGTAAGGGTAGACCAATGGCCCCTTTCTCAGGATAAACTTAGGGCAGCTGCTCAATTGGTACAAGAGCAGCTACAGCTTGGGCACATTAAATCATCTAATAACCCATGGAATACACTTCCATATTTTGATCTTGTTGCCTCCTGAATTACCAAGGGGCATAGGTGAACCTTACAACTTATAGGTTTTGAGCGTCAAAATTATTGTTGTTGTTTTTTTCAAAGGATCAACAACAATGGCTTTGGGAAACTTCCACTAAATGGCAAATTGCTCTTGCAAATCAATGGACAACTTTATACTGAAACTGTCAACTTAATATCAGCTCAAAATCTAGAATTATATGACATTATCATGGCTTTTCAGCATTTGCCATATTCTCTTTTTAATCTATATACAGACAGCAAATATTTACTTATGGTGTTTCCACTATAAAGACTGCTGTCTTAGGGACAAATGCTGATGAACTATTTCAGCAGTTCCTTCCTTTTCTAAGATGTGTATGTCAACATAGAGCTCCATGTTTTATAGGACATACTTGAGCTCACTCCATGCTTCCTGGAGCTTTAGCACAAGGGAATGCCCTTTTTTTTTTACTTTTTTATTTTTTTTTTTTATTTTTTTGTATTTTTCTTAAGTTGGAAAAGGGGAGGCAGTCAGACAGACTCCTGCATGTGCCCGACCGGGATCCACCCAGCACACCTACCAGGGGGGGTGCTCTGCCCATCTGGGGTATTGCTCTGTTGCAACCAGAGTCATTCTAGTGCCTGAGGCAGAGGCCACAGAGCCATACTTAGCACCTGGGCCAACTTTGCTCCAATGGAGCCTTGGCTGTGGGAGGCGAAGAGAGAAACAGAGAGGAAGGAGAGGGGTTGGGGTGGAGAAGCAGATTTTCGCTTCTCCTGTGTCCCCTGGCTGGGAATCGAACCCGGGACTCCTGCATGCCAGGCCAACACTCTACCACTGAGCCAACCGGCCAAGGACTAGGAATGCACTTTTGGATCAAGCTACCCAAAAGAAAATTATTTTGAGCAACCATTACAGATCGAGCAATTCAATCTCATACTATTCATCACCAGAACGCTGCAACCCTGTGTAAACAGTTTCAACTTTTTTGGGAAGCAGCACGGCAGATTGGGAAATCCTGTCCAAGGGGTCCTGTACTACAATCTGCCCCTTCATTAGGAGTTAACCCTAAAGGACCCCTACCAGGACAACTTTGGCAAATGGATGTTACTCATATACCTTCATTTGGCAAACAGTCCTATGTCCATGTTACAGTGGATACATATTCTGGATTTATAGTAACCTCTGACAGAACAAGAGAGGCTGCTAAGCATGTTATTGCTCATTGTCTGTATGCTTTGTTCTATTATTGGATTTCCTAAACTGGTTAAACTAACAATGTTCTGCATATGGAGCAAAAGCACTTACTGTATTTTGTCATTCTTAAAATTTTTAAAGTCAAGGTATTATTAAAGTGTATCCAGCAAATATTTTAAGGTCAATTTAAAAAATTTTAAAAGGAGGGAGTCATATCCTGAAACTCCTACTTGTTTACCGTATCATGATTTTACTTAAAAAAATTTTAAATTTCTTTTGAATGCTGATGAACAGGAGACACCAAATCTTTTTCTCCTGCAAACTACTACTTTCTTTATTTGATCCAGCTAATAACACTGTTTTGTCTTTTTCCAAATAGCTCCAGATATATTGAAAAGATTTATATAGGTGGATGGGGATCCTCAAACCCCTCAGCGAGATCTTATGAGCATGGCTTTTAAGATATCAAGAGGCAGAAAAAGCCCAATAGAGATCAGGGGAACTACCAGCTTTTAGGATACACCCTTAAAGGCTCCAATGCCCCAAAGGGGTCTCATAGGATGCCATCTGGGGCCTGCTTCAATAGTGGAAACAAAGGTCATTGAGCTAAAGCCTGCCAGACTTACATGCCTCTGCTGTGAGGAAACAGGGACACTGGAAGGTAGGCTTCCCCCTCGCTCCTCTAAGGGAGGGTTCAGTCTCTTCCAGCCCTGCTCCATTCACCTATGACCTAACCTTGCCAGAATGCTGGGGTTTGCCACTGAAGGCTGAAGGTGCCCAGGGCTATCGGCCCCATCTACGACACTGTGAACAAGCCTAGGGTATTTCTTCCAAGAAGCAGGTAAACTGATCTCATTGGCACAAGGGACATTTAACTATGTCTTGCCTGAATAGTCAGGTTTTTTATTCTTCCCTCAAAGATCTCTGTTGTGGGTGTTGATAGTCCTATTTTCTGCTGCTTTGTTTAATATATAGTGTTTTATTTATTCCTTTTACCTCAATGCCTCACTCATATTTCAGGCCGGGACCTACTCCTAATTTAGAGCTCTCTTTCTGCCTTTTGCCAACTATATTATGAATCTACCTTTGCCACCCAGCTTAGTGTATCCCAAGGTTCTCCTTACCAAGCCACAGTCGCAGAGCTCCAGGGAAAAGCAACCTGGTCTCATCTCTCCAGGCAGAGGAGAACAGAAGCTCCATCTCCACACATGCTGCAGATGGCTTTTCCAGTCTCCCTGAATCATTACTAGCTAGAAGCAGCAGTCATTGGGACTTGGACGTGAGCTGCAAAGTATAGAATTATGACAACAATTCCAGTGCCATACGGACTTTTCCTGGATGTGGACTTTTCCTGGACTCCTGCTCCTTGTGACAGCTCCTAACAGAAACTGAACTGGGGTTGGATTGCATATTTCAGGGATTTGGCATAGTGTTGGGGCCAACTTGGACTTGGTGAACAACTTGGACTTGGTGAACACTACTCTTTTATGGATTCTTGCTGTATTGGCCAAGAGTTTGCTTAAAGGCTTTAATGGCTGTAAAAAAAAATAGAAGACTGGATAAAGAAGATGTGGCACATATGCACCATGGTATACTATTCAGCCATAAGAAATGATGACATCGGAAAACTTACAACAAAATGATGGGATCTTGATAACATTATTTGGGGTGAAATAATAAACAAGAAAAAAAAACAAGAACTGCAGGATTCCATACATTGGTGGGACATAAAATGAGACTAAGAGACATGAAAAAATGTGGTGTTTATGGGGGGGGGGAGAAGGAGGGAGAGGGGGATGGGTGGGGGAGGAGCACAAAGAAAACTAGATAGAAGGTGACGGAGGACAATCTGACTTATGGGTGATGGGTATGCAACAGAATTGAATGACAAGATAACCTGGACATATTTTCTTTGATTATATGTACTCTGATTTATTGATGTCACCCTATTAAAATAAAAATTTATTTATTAAAAAAATAATAATTGTGATGTTTACTACTTGCCCTTTAAATATTTTCTTCGCTTAAACGACATAAGCCATTGCACTCTAAAATCATGCAGTCATATATGAAGAAAAGTTCAATGGTTTTCTTTTATTGCAAGATCCCTCTGCTCCCACCATTTTAAGGTACCCAATGCTAACATTTTTTTGTATAACCTCTACATCTCTCCTAGGATTATATAGCTTTATAATATATGTTATACATTTTCTTTTTTAAAAATAGAATCAGACTATTAATATTGTTTCTGATACTTCCTTTTCTTTTTAGTCAAGACAAGTTACCACTATGATAAATTCATAAATATACAGTGGTCCCTCATCTATCACAGGGCTTAGATTCCAGAACCCTCCTGATAGGTGAAAATCCATGAAGTAACAATTTTATATTTATTTTATTATTGTATATATTTTAAGACTTTATATACCCTCCCCACACTGTTATTAACCTTTTCCACATTCTTATAAATGCTTCCTATGCTCTTAAACATTTTCTACACTCTTAAACCTCTGTAATTTTAACAACAGATAAGATTCTATATGGGTACTTACCAGTGAATATACAGTTATATTCTTTTAATATCTTTTAATTAATATTTTTATATTGTTTTCAATTTTTAGGTTAGAAAATGCTTATTTTACTGCAAAAATAACTAAAATAATAAATATATAAAAATACCTATATACTGCAAAGTCAACCGATATAGCAAAAAATCAGTGATACAAAATTAGATATATACAATTTAAAAATCCGCAGTACAGTGAGACAAATAGTGAACCACATTATGGAGAGAGACTACTGTATAGCTAAATCCATTGAATGGATGCACTCTGTGTTTAATAGTTTACATTTCCTTGGAAGTATTTTCTTGAGACTATTTAGAGGGGAGATTGTTGTGGTTAGTGTAAAATTTGGCTAAGATAATTTTTTCATCAGCAAAATAGTTGATGGTTTTAGTCCCAATCTTAACAAATGCATTTGATGGCAACAGATGTTTCAAGTGATTGGTCTTGGGCCTGTCACTGGCACTTTTAGTGTGGCAATGTAGAAATGCTGGCATTTTATGCTGTTTTCTCAAATATTTGCATGCAAGAAAGAGGCTGTTATTTTTTATATGAAACTGAAATTCTAAAGATGGTATTCTGAGAATAAAAGTTTCAATGATGTGAAAATGGAATGTCTTCAGTGAATTTTCAAAGTGCAAGTTTTTTGTTTTGTTCTTTTTTGAAAGAGAGGAATACTGAATAATGGTGTAATTTGCTGAAAGACCATCTGAGATAGAATATAAAATTCAAATCACAGAAAGCCTGTAAATTCATGAATTACAAGAATATAAATTGGAAAATAAAGGAAAAACTTTGGGAAAAGGCTAATACAATGTGAATGCTATACAGTACATAATTGGTCTTACATTATTCTAAAAACTCCCACTACATGGAGCACTTTTTGTACATGAAACCGAGACAAAGAGTGAAATTGACTACACAATTACAGGTGATACGGCCTTCTTATCTATGACTTACAAATTAATAGCAATTAACTACACCTATGGATTTAACTTACAAGAATAGTAATATCACTTTGTAATATTTGAATGAACTTTTATTCTTTTTTAAATTTTTAAAAATTATTTTTATTTATTCATTTTAGAGAAGAAAGAGAGAGAGAGAGAGAGAGAGAGAGAGAGAGAAGGGTGAGGAACAGGAAGCATCAACTCCCATATGTGCCTTTACCAGGCAAGCCCAGGGTTTTGAACCAGCGACCTCAGCATTCCAGGTCAATGCTTGATCCACTGTGCCACCACAGGTCAGGTCTATTCTAACTATATATGATTAAAATAAAACCTGAATACTAAAAAAAATCATAAAAATCACCAACTGACTATACCAATACAATAGAAAGCAAAGAAATTTGCCTTTAAAACCTTGATATATCTTACATTTTTCCTCATTAGATCTAACAGAATTAAAGTTTTCTCACTTACAATTGACAAACCAATTTGAAATCCTGTCATGGAATCACAGTATTTAGTATCCTTCTAGCCTGCAATAAAACACTAAGTATCTATCATGTGGTTGTAAAGACAACACAAACTAACAGAATCACACGTAAGTTATGAAAACACTTTAAAGTTAATGAGGATCAGGAAACAACAACCTCTATAGCAGGAGTCCCCAAACTGTGGCCTGTGGGCCACATGTGGTCCCAGAGGCCATTTATCCACCACCACCACCACCCCCCGCCGCACTTCCGGAAGGGGCACCTCTTTCATTGGTGGTCAGTTAGAGAAGCATTGTATGTGGCAGCCCTCCAACAGTCTGAGAGACAGTGAACTGGCCCCTGTGTAAAAAGTTTGGGGACCCCTGCATAAAGAGGAAAACTTACTTTGAAAAAGCTATGTAATTCTTAGTGACTCTAGAGAGATCAAGCAGGGAAAATTATTACTTCATTTATGCATTCACTCAGCCAATGAAATGAGTCATTGTTAGCTGTTATGAAAGTTAAAAAAAAAGTATAGCCCTTCACTTCAAAAGGTTGCAAATTAGTAGGAAAAATGCATAAAACCATGCAATAAATATAATGTATTATGGAATGCAAGCACCACCAAGACAGGTAAAAATAAACTCCTGAGAAGAAGGAAATATTACTTCCAGCTCTTGAAGCCTGGCTCCTTGAGAAACAGACTTTGGGACAAGAATGAACTGGTTGGAGTTTTATTAATGAGTTCTTTCTGACTTAACATTTTTTTGGATGAAATGAAGAAAAAAAAGTGATAGATGTTAAATAGACTTTTGTGATAATCATTTTTCAATACATAGGAATATCCAATCATTGTGTTGTACACCTGAAACTAATATAATGTTATATGTCAACTATACTTCAATAAAAAAGGAAAAGTTGGGCTGCAAAAGATCTTCTCAGAACAAAAGACTCAGCCAACTTCACAGTGTTCTATGAAACTAGGATGGCCCTTCATAATTGTTTTGAAATTTGGTGAGGGACATTGGCATTTACCCCCTTATAGACAAGTTGCTAGATGCAGGGTTATAAACTTGTGTGACTAGAGCTCTTTTTAGATGAAAATAATTCCTGGGCAGTAATGTCAGCCAGGAGAACTTCTAGCATTCATAGTGGGGATGAGAGATGGTACAATGTTCATGACACACCTGAAGAGATTAAAATGTTAGAGCTCTAAGGAAACTTATTAATTAATAATGTTTTATCTAACCTAATTATTCTTACCTAATAAAACAGAGAGATTAACTTATTTGTTCAAGGTTACAGAGCTGGAAATAAATTTAAAGCTATAACTCACTTGGTTATTCTTTCCGTTACTCAAATATGCCCAAAAGTTTCATTATGCAAAGAGTTAAAACAAACAGAGCAAGAAAAAGCAAAACAAAAGCTGAGATGTTCAAGTCATTCCAAAAGGACAGAAAACCTGTATTTGAACTTAAGTATGTAGTTGTTCTATAAGTACAACCCATGTAAAAACATCTGAAGTTCAAACATTATTCGTAAATGTATGGAACCCTGAGATATATTAGTTAAAAAATTAGAGTTAAAGAGTAAAAAGATAATGTCTACAACCATTGTTTGCAGTCACAGACATTTCAACTTTAAATTTCTTTTCCAGGAGAAGCCCACTATTTCTGATTCAAAGAGCAGGAAAGAAAAAATGTAACAGTCAGAGAAAGTGCAATAGAGTTATATTCATGTTATTTCTCTCAATTCCCTTGACCCAACCCTCAGCAACCTCATGGTGGTGACCAACAACACACAAAGAGAGCCAACAGGAGTCAGAAATCAAAACAAATGAACAAACAAAATGAAACCTGAACAGACTCATAGAAATAAAGAACAAATTGATAGTTGCCAGATGGGTGGAGTGGTGAAAAAGGTAAAGGGGAGTATAGCCAACAGTAGTGTGATAATTGCATGGTGACAGAGAGTTATTAGACTTAGTGTGATCATATTGGAAGATACATAAATGTTGAATCACTAGATTGGATACATAAAAGTAACTTGTATGCCAACTATACTTTATTAATAATGATAAAAAACACACATAAGAGGGGAAAGACATTTTTTAAAATATGATTTTTTCCCCTCATTGTTTTATGCTGTTTAGATTTGGAAATACATGTTGTTGCAGAAGTATGTGGCAGAGTAGGAGAAGTAAAATCCCAGATTTCTTAACACAGGGCCAAAACGATCAGCTTCAGGAAACCATTAAGTCCCAAGAGTAGTTTGTTTAGGACATTTACTCTCATATTTACCATTTCTGTTGTTATTCCTTCCTTTATGATGTTCCAAAATTCTATCTTACATCATTTTATTTTTATCTGAATATATTTAATTAGCAATTCTTATAGAGGAAGACCTGTGATAAATTTTCTTAGTTTTCCTTTATCTGAGATTGTCTTTATTTCACTTTTTTCCCTTTATTCCTGAAGAATAGAATTCAGGCTGATAGCTCTTTTCTTTCAGCAAAAATTGAAAAATATTATGCCACTTCTCTTTGATTTTTATGGTTTTTTTATGAGAATACCAGAGTTAGAATCATTATTCAGTATTAATTTGCCAGAGCTGTCATGACAAAGTATCACAGACTGGGTGGCTTACACAACACAAGTTGATTTTTTTCTCACAATTCTGGAAGCTAGAAGTCTAAGATCATGATGTTGGTAGAGTTAGATTCTTCTGTGTTTCTCTTTTTGGCTTGTAGACAGTTGTCTTCTTCTGTCTTCACATGATCTTCATTCTGCATGTGTCTCTATTCAAATTTCCTCTTCTTATAAGGACAGTATTCATTATTGGATTAGGATCCAAACTAATTACCTCATTTTAAATTGATTATATTTTTAATAACTCTATTTCTGAAAAGGGTCACATTCTTAGGTTCCTAGAGGTTAAGCCTTTTACATATAAATTTTTGGGAAACAAAATTCAGCTTATTTACATTTATTTACAGTTAATGAAACTGGAAAAATGATCCTCAGGTCTGGCTTCCTGTTGCTATAAGAATCAATTACACAAAACAGGTGCTGGTGAGAAGGAAAGAAGTTTATTCACGTCCTGGCCACCTCAGATGATAGGGAGACTACTGGACACAAAAACATATCTTCTCCTCTTCATGCAGGCAGGAGTTTTTATAAAGAGGTGGGATAAATAAAGACAGAACAAAGGAATCCAAAGAAGGGTTTGTGAGTTCTTTGCTGAGGGGACTCAGAACAATTTGTTTAGGATAACTAATTGGAGGCCACATATCTTCTGGAGCTAGCATACCTGAAAATTTGGAGTCTGTAATGAGAGCTTGCTCAGAGGTGAAAGTTAAGGATTAATTACATACATAACTTTGATTACCTAACTAGTAATACTGAATCATGCTTATAAAAGCAACGAACCTAATTTAACATTTTACATGAATCCTTTTATAAGCTTACTTTGTTGCTACATTGTTACTTAGCTCTATTTAATGGCTAGTTAGGCTAATATTGGTAAATCAGAACCATAGTGTATTTATTCATGGTTACAATAATGCATCTTTTTTCTTTGTTTTCTTTTAAGATTTTGGTTTTAAGAGTGACATCAGAGAAATGGCACCATAAGGAGCGATACCAATAAATCTCCCCAAAAATTCAACAACATCTTCAACCAGAGACAGAAAAATCTATCCTTGGAGCCTCCAGAAGTTCCACACTAAACGTGAAGGTATGATCGAGTGAAAAATTGACTAGATATATAATCAACACTGAAGGAACTAAGAGGGAGGAAGAAACACTCCGCCTTCCTCACTAACCTAAATAGGGCTGCTTTCACTGGGAACTGAAAGTATAGGAACCAAGGTGGGCATAAGGTGTGAATAGATCCAGGCTGTGGCACAAACATCCAAACCAGGCTGTGGCATGAACATCCAAGTGGAGGAAAAACTGTGCTTGTGGCAACCCAGTTAACACAAGCTAACCCTCGCGCCAAACCCAGACAAAGAAAGGCAAGGGGGGCAGCCATCGGCCCATGATCTCCTGGTTGGTGCACACAGATAGTGGGCAAAAGATTCCTCCTAGAGCCCCGGGAGTGGGTGCCTGTGTTACCAGACAGAGGGGGCAGAGTCAGAGGCCTTTGTGTGGGCCGAAACCAGAGTCTCCGGGTCATCCCTAAGCCCTGAAAGGTGGCACACAGGGAGTGAGTGGGAGCAAAATTACCTATGCTCAAACTTCTTCATGCTGGCAAGGCGCCTCACACGCAGTGAGAGGCAACAGGCCTGATATCCTTGTCAGCGAACATGGGCGCCCATGTTCCCGGACAGAGGGGCAGAGTCAGAGGCCTTTGTATGGGCTGAAACTGGAGTCTTGGGGTCGCCCCCCTGAAGAGTGGTGCACAAAAGCAAGATTCCCTACACTCAAACTTCTCCAGGCGGGTGGGGCACCTCACCCAGCCATACAAGCTAACAGACTCCTGAAGGATTAGCTTAACCCACAGTCTATTCATCTCCCAACTGGCCTATGTGACCCTAACTAACAAGATCTCTCTCAGGCAGAAGCAGCAGCAACCTCATAGCTGGATCATCAGGCTGCTAATTGAGGAAGGAAAGACTAGGAGAGAGGCTCCGGAAAACAGACTCTCTCATTGTCAGAGCCTGCAAATGCTAATGAGTCTCGACAGCCAACAGACTGAAGCCCAATATATGAAATCGCCATAGAGACTTATCAACTGCAAACCTCTACCTAAGCATGCCACAGGGGCAGAACCCGAGGTACAGAGTCATTGACCAGGAAGAGGGAGAGAAAAGAAAAAGCAAGAAGATAGCCTCTCAAAATCAAGAATAATCCACAGACTTTGTAACCTATCCCATTTTATTATATTTGTTCATTTGTTTCTCTTATCTTCTTGCCTTGATTATTTTCTTCTTCTTCCAATTTGGTCTTTTAATGCTTTGCTGTTCTTACTCTCTCCTCTCCTTGAACAACATTACCCATCAATATTGCATCTCCCATTATATTTCCTTACTTCTTCCTTTCTTTCTATGAGGGTTGCACTCCAAAACCCTTAACTCTCTCTCTCTCTCTCTCTCTTTTTTTTCTTTTCTTCTTTTTACATTTTCCTCTTTCTTTTTTTCTCTCTGTATATTAGTTTCTTCTTTTCTCCTTTACTTTTCCTCTCATTCAATCCTCAATCACAAACAAATTATTTTATCTGGGACTCAAATTTTTCTTTGTTGCACATTGGGGGTTTTTTACTTTGTTTTTTTTTTTAACTCACTAGCAGTGCTCCCAACCCTGGCTCTCCATTTTATCTAGTTTTTGCTCCACTAAATACAATAGTAATTTTTAATTTTTTTCCTTTTTCCTGTTTCCTTCTTATTCCTCTCATTATATCTCTTAGCCAACCATCACCTGAAAGCAAATCGTTTTATTCTTGACCCAAATTTATTCCTTTTTTGCATTTTGTGAGTCGATACCCCCTTTTTTTGCTCCTTTATCACTTCTCCCCAACTCAGGCCCTCCATTATAGATAGTTTTTGTTCTATTTAGCACAATATAATGAACAGTTCACCACAAGATTTTCTTCAGAAAAAGGGGAGAGAAGAAGAGAGGGGAAAAAAGAGAGGGAAATAACAATTTTTTAAATTTATTTTTATTTTTTATTTTTAATTTTTTAACTTTTTATTCTTTATTAATTCTCATTAATACTATCAACAAAACCACCCTCAGATGCTAGTAAGGAAAATAAAATTGAATATCATGGATACAAAAGACAGAGAGGTAGCAGAGATAGATGAGAAAAAATCGATGGAGAAAAAATTTAATATATTAGAAAACTTGGGGCTAAGTGACAGAGAATTTAAAATAAAAATCCTAAAAATACTCAGAGATATGCAAGGAAACACAGAAAGGTAATCTGGGGAGCTCAGAAAACAACTCAATGAACATAAAGAATATATTACCAAGGAAATTGAAAGTATAAAAACAAATCAAACAGAAATGAGAAACTCAATTCATGAGCTTAAAAATGAGGTAACAAACTAAGCTAATAGAACAGGCCAGATAGAAGAGAGGATTAGTGAAATAGAAGACAAATAACTTGAGGCACAACAGAGAGAAGAAGAAAGAGACTCAAAAATTAAAAAACAAAAACAAAAATGAGAAAGCCCTACAGGAATTGTCTGACTCCATCAAAAAGAATAACATAAGAATAATAGCTATATCAAAGGGAGAAGAGAGAGAAAATGAATTGGAGAATATATTCAAAAAAATAATAGACAAGAACTTCCCAAGCCTGTGGAAAGAAGTAAAGCCTCAAATTCAAGAAGCAAACAAAACGAGTTTTCTTAACCCCAACAAACCCACTCCAAGGCACATCATACTGAAAATGGCACAAAACAATGACAAAGAAAAAATTCTCAAGGCAGCCAGGGAAAAGAAGAATACAACATATAAAGGAAAGCCTATAAGATAATCATCAGATTTCACAGCAGAAACTCTACAAGCTAGAAGAGAGTGGACCCCAATATTTAAAGCTTTGAAAGAGAGGTACTTTCAGCCACAAATACTATACCCATCAAAGCTATTCTTCAAATATGAAGGAGAAATAAAAACATTCACAGTTACAAAAAAGATGAGGAAATTTATCATCAGGAAACCCCCACTCCAGGAATTACTAAAAGGGGTTATCCAACCAGATACAAGGAACAAAACAAAACAAAACCAAAAGTAAAATCTCAACCAACAACACAATAAAACCAATTTTAAACTGTGACAGGAACAAAAAACAATGGGGGGGGAGAGGACAGAGATTAACAGTAGGAAAGGATGATGGAGTGAAAAAGTACTCACAAGATAGTGCATTACAATGAACAGGGTAGGAACACTTTTCATTACTTAATGGTAACCACCCTTGAAAAAACAACCACAAAAGCACATGATTTAAAAAAAATAGCAACAGAGGATAGATGTATGGAATACAACCAAACAAAAACAAAAGATAAAAAAAGGAAAGAGAAGGATCAAACAAGACACAAACATAACAGAAAGCAATCTATAAAATGGCAATAGGGAACTCATAAGTGTAAATATTACACTAAATGTAAATGGATTAAACTCACCAATAAAAAAGCATAGAGTAGCAGAATGGATTAAAAAAGAAAATCCAAGTGTTTGCTGCCTACAAGAAACTCATCAAAACAACAAGGATAAAAACAAATTCAAAGTGAAAAGCTAGAAAACAATACTCCAAGCAAATAACATCCAAAAAAAAGCAGGCATAGCAATACTCATATCTGATAATGCTGACTACAAGACAGCAAAAGTACTCAGAGAAAAAAAAAGGTCATTTCATAATGATTAAAGGGACGCTGAATCAAGAAGACATAACAATTCTCAATATATATGCAACAAACCAAGGAGCAACAAAATATATAAGACAAATACTTATTGACATAAAACAAAAACTGACAAAAATACAATCATACTTGGAGACCTCAATGCACCACTGATGGCTCTAGATTGAACATCCAAACAGAAAATCAATAAAGATATATTGGCCTTAAACAAAACACTAGAGCACCTAGATATGATAGACATCTATAGGACATTTCATCATAAAGTGACAGAGTATACATTTTTCTCCAGTGTACATAGATCATTCTCAAGAATTGACCATATGTTGGGACACAAAAGTAACATCAGCAAATTCAGAAAAAATTGAAGTGGTACCAAGCATATTTTCTGAACATAAAGCCTTGAAACTAGAATTCAACTGCAAAAAAGAGGAAAAAAATCCCACAAAAATGTGGAAACTAAACAACATACTTTTAAAAAATGAAAGAGTCAAAGAAGAAATAAACACAGAGATCAAAATATATATACAGACAAATGAAAATGACAATATGACATATCAGAATCTATGGGATGCAGCAAAATCAGTGATAAGAGGGAAGTTCATATCACTTCAGGTCTATATGAACAAACAAGAGAGAGCCCAAGTGAAATACTTAACTTCACGCCTTAAGGAACTGGAAAAAGAAGAACAAAGACAACCCAAAACCAGCCAAAGAAAAGAGATAATAAAAATCAGAGCAGACATAAATGAAATAGAGAACAGAAAAACTATAGAAAAAATTATTAAAACAAGGAGCTGGTTCTTTGAAAAGATCAACAGAATTGACAAACTCTTGGCAAGACTTACCAAGGAAAAAAGAGAAAGGACTCATATAAACAAAATCCAAAATGAAAGAGGAGAAATCACCACGGACACTGTAGATATACAAAGAATTATTGTAGAATACTATGAAAAACTTATGCCACTAAATTCAACAATCTAGAAGAAATGGATAAATTCCTAGAACAATACAACCTTCCTAGACTGAGTCAAGAAAAAGCAGAAAGCCTAAACAGATCAATTATTAGGGAAGAAATAGAAAAATCTATTAAAAACCTCCCCCCAAATTAAAGTCCAGGCCCAGATGGTTATACTAGTGATTTCTATCAAACATTCAAAGAAGACTTGGTTCCTATTCTACTCAAAGTCTTCCAAAAAATTGAAGAAGAAGGAATACATCCAAACACATTTCATTAGGTCAACATAACTCTCATACCGAAACTGGGCAAGGACAGCACAAAAAAAGAAAACTACAAACCAATATCTCTAATGAATACAGATGCTAAAATACTAAACAAGATACTAGCAAATCGAATACAGCAACATATTAAAAATAATACAGCATGATCAAGTGGGATTTATCCCAGAATGTCAAGGATGGTTCAACATATGTAAAACAGTTAACGTAATACACCATATCAACAAAACAAAGAAAAAAAACCACATGATCTTATCAATAGATGCAGAAAAGGCATTCGATAAAATCCAACATAATTTTATATTTAAGACACTCAACAAAATGGGTATAGAAGGAAAATATCTCAACATGATAAAGTTCATATGATAAACCATCAGCTAACATCATATTAAATGGCACAAAACTGAAGTTTTTCCCCCTTAAATCAGGAACAAGACAGGGTTGTCCACTTTCTCCACTGTTATTTAATGTGGTTGTAGAGGTTCTAGCCAGAGCAATCAGACAAGACAAAGAAATAAAAGGCATCCATATCAGAAAAGAAGAAGTAAAGGTATCACTCTTTGCAGATGATATGATTCTATACATCGAAAACCCCAAAGAATCTATATAAAAAGACTACTAGAAACAATAAGCCAATACAGTAAGGTCACAGGGTACAAAGTTAACATACAAAAGTCCATAGTCTTTCTGTATGCCAACAATGAAACATTTGAGAACGAACTCAAAAAAATAATCCCCTTCATGATTGCAACAACAACAACAAAATACCTAGGAATAAACATAACAAAGAATGTAAAGGACTTAATATAATGAAAACTACAAAGCATTGTTAAGGGAAATCAAAAAAGATACAATGAGATGGAAGAATATTCCTTGTTCTTGGATAGGAACAATAAATATTATCAAGATAGCCATATTACCCAAAGCAATATACAAATTTAATGCAATTCCCATCAAAATTCCAATGACATTTTTTTAAAGAAATGGAACAAGAAAATCATCAGATTTATATGAAACTATAAAAAAACCCAAATAGCCAAAGTAATCCGAAAGAAAAAGAATGAAGCTGGGGTCATTACAATACCTGACTTCAAACTATATTATAGAGCCACGACAATCAAAACAGCATGTTATTGGCAGAAAAATAGACACTCAGACCAATGGAACAGAATAGAAAACCCATAAATAAAACCACATATATATGGTCAAACAATTTTTGATAAAGGGGCCAACAACACACAATGGAGAAAAGAAATCCTCTTTAACAAATGGTGCTGGGAAAACTGGAAAGCCACATGCAAAAGAATGAAACTCGACTACAGTTTGTCCCTTGTACTAAAATTAATTCAAAATGGATCAAAGACCTAAATATAAGACCTGAAACAATAAAGTACATAGAAGAAGTCATAGGTTCTAAACTCATAGATCTGGGTTTTAAAGAGCATTTTATGAATTTGACTCCAAAGGCAAGGGAAGTGAAGGCAAAAGTTAATGAACGGGACTACATCAGACTAAAAAGTTTTTGCTCAGCAAGAGAAACTGACAACAAAATAAACAGACAGCCAACTAAATGGGAAATGATATTTTCAAACCACAGCTCAGATAAGGGCCTAATATCCAAAATTTACAAAGAACTCATAAAACTCAACAACAAACAAACAAACAATCCAATAAAAAATGGGAAGAGGACATGAACAGACACTTCTCCCAGGAAGAAATACAAATGGCCAACAGATATATGAAAAGATGCTCATCTTCATTAGTTATTAGAGAAATGCAAATCAAAACTGCAATGAGATACCACCTCACACCTGTTACATTAGCTATTATTAACAAGACAGGTAATAGCAAATGTTGGAGAGGCTGTGGAGAAAAAGGAACCCTCATTCACCGTTGATGGGAATGTAAAGTAGTACAACCATTGTGGAAGAAAGTATGGTGGTTCCTCAAAAAACTGAAAATAGAACTACCTTATGACCCAGCAATTCCTCTACTGGGTATATACCCCCAAAACTCAGAAACATTGATACATAAAGACACATGCAGCCCCATGTTCATTGAAGCATTGTTCACAGTGGCCAAGACATGGAAACAACCAAAAAGCCCTTCAATAGAGGACTAGATAAAGAAGATGTGGCAAATATACACTGTGGAATACTACTCAGCCATAAGAAATGGTGACATAGGATCATTTACAAGAAAATGGTGGGATCTTGATAACATTATATGAAGTGAAATAAGTAAATTAGTAAAAACCAAGCACTGCATTATTCCATATGTAGGTGGGACATAAAAACAAGACTAAGAGACATTGACAAGAGTGTGGTGGTTTGGGGGGGGTGATAAAGGAAAAGGGGGAGGGGGAGGGGCACAAAGAAAACTAGATAGGTGACGGAGGACAATCTCACTTTTGGTGATGGGTATGCAACATAATTGATCGACAAATAACCTGGACATGTTTTCTTTGAACATATGTACCCTGATTTATTGATGTCACCTCGTATAATTAATAATAAAAAAAGATTTTTGTTTTGTTTTTAGGAGTATCACTATGTTATATTTGGAATATGTTTCTTTTAGTTTTTCCTGTTTATCATTTGCTGGGTTTCTAGAATCCTATATGTGAATCTACTCAGTGATCAGTTTGAGATATGGGTTGTGCTTTACTTGTTAGTACACATTTCAAAGTACCTAGTACTCTGAATTATGTCTAATCCATAAATGTACAGCTCAGGGATGAGCCCAGAATTTTGTGAATATCTTTATGGGGTTAATTTCTCCTTGATGCTCCCTATCTGTGTGATTCTTGGAATTCCGTGCCTATGCAGCATGCTTTTTTGTTGCAGTACCGGCAAGCTTTCTCAAGCTCAACTGCTTTCCTCAGTGTACTCTTTATCCAGAAGAGATTCAGCCCTCTTCTTTTTTTAATGTAATTTTTATCCTGCTCTGTTAGACACAGGCAGGTCAACAAGTCTGTTGCCTCAGTAGACATACAAGTGGACTAGTTCCTACTTTGTTTTGTCTTTCTTTCAGGCAGCTTTGTTGGGCCACTATTAATTACCTGATTTTAAGATTTGGTAGGATAACTCTACTCTTCTCCCATAACAGAAAAAAGAAAAGCCATTGAAGTCCATTTTTAAGTTGAAGAGTCATGCCTCTGCCTTCTCCCGCCATTTAAAAATAAACTCAGAAAGCTGCATGGGCTACAGTGATAGTGACAGCAGCAGTTTTACAATCTCAGCTCATCATTCTTTTAATAAAGGATGTATAAATTTTCAGAAATAAAAAAAATAACTAGCTACTTCATAAAATAATATAGAATTCTACATCACAATTTATATCAAACTCTATCTAATATATATTTAAAATGTAAGTATAAACATCCATAAAATATGAGAAGGAAATGATTAGGAATGAGGGTAGTCTTTCTAAAATACAAAGCATATTTATCATAACAATATGTTTCTTGAGAAAAATACAAGTGAAGAAAAAATGTAATTTCAAATGAGTATTTCCACTATATAAAGATAATGTGCTATTAATATCATAGAGCAGGGGTCCCTAAACTATACGACCCGTGGGCCACATGCAGCCCCCTGAGGCCATTTATCCGGCCTCCGATGCACTTCTGGAAGGGGCACCTCTTTCATTGGTGCTCAGTGAGAGAAGCATAGTTCCCATTGAAATACTGGTCAGTTTGTTGATTTAAATTTACATGTTCTTTATTTTAAATATTGTATTTGTTCCCGTTTTGTTTTTTCACTTTAAAATAAGATATGTGCAGTGTGCATAGGGATTTGTTCATAGATTTTTTTATAGTCTGGCCCTCCAATGGTCTGAGGGACAGTGAACTGGCCCCCTGTGTAAAAAGTTTAAGAACCCCTGATCATAGAGTGTATTTTTCCATGTTTCCTATTTCTTCTCTTCTTTCTTTCTTTCTTTTTTAGTTTTTCTTTCTTTCTTCTTTCTTTCTTTCTTTCTTTCTTTCTTTCTTTCTTTCTTTCTTTCTTTCTTTCTTTCTTTCTTTCTTTCTTTTACTTCTTTTTTCTTTCTTTCTTTCTTCTTTCTTTCTTTCTTTCTTTCTTTTTTCTTTCTTTCTTTTTTCTTTCTTTCTTTCTTTCTTTCTTTCTTTCTTTCTTTCTTTCTTTCTTTCTTTCTTTCTTTCTTTTCTTTCTTTATTTCCTCTCTTTTTCTACATTCATCATACTATAAATATACTTCTGTTCTCAGCAATATATTATAAACTTTTTCTTTAAAACATTCAATACCCTCCTTTTAATACTTGCATAGTAATCAAATGCATATGTGTATCAAATTTTGTTCAATTTGGTAGAGTATTACATTGCTTCTAATTTTTACTATTAAAACCCAAACTGTAATGAATATCTCTAGAAACTTTTTAAATGTAAAATTGCTGGGTCACAGAAGACAAACATTTTTAAAACCTTTTGTTTTTGTTTTTACTTTGCACCAAAATAACCTTCAAAGTATGTAAAATTTACATACCTAACAATGATGCATGAAAGGTACTATTTCTTCATCATTGCCAACAATTGATATTAGTATTTATTTCCATTTTTGTCAATATGATAGGTAAATTTGGTATTTTGGTTTAATTTTATTTTCTTTAATTTCTAATAATGCTGAGTATTTTCAAATCTCATCATTTTCTACCTATATCTTTCATCCACTTCAAGTTTATTTTGGTATAGGCTGTGAAATAATCTAATCTTTTTGAGAGGGCTAGCCAGTTGTTCCAACAATATTTATTGAATAATCTTTACTTTTTCTACTGATCTGAAATGTAATATTCATCATGTAGTAAGTTATGTGTTGTATTTAATTTTGTTTCTAAACTTTCTGTTCTAGTCCATTGTTCTAGATGCCCAGACTTATTTTAGTACCAACCCATTGGTTACACTAACTTCATAATACAATTTACTATTTTTATGAATATTTATTCCAAAAAGTCCCACATTATTTCTAACAATTTTTATTACATAAAACCATTATAATTATTCTTTCAACTTCTAAAAAATTAAAGCTGGAATCAGATTTTGATTTACATTTTTTTTGTGTGTGACAGAGATAGAGAGAGAAACAGAGAAAGGGACAGATAAGGAGAGACAGACAAGAAGGGAATGAGAAACATCAATTCTTTGTTGCAGCTCTTTAGTTATTCATTGACTCATTTTTCATTTGTGTCTTGAATGGGGGGCTACAGCAAAGTGACTTACCTCTTGCTCAAGCCAGCAACTTTGAGCTTTAAGCCAGCGACCATGGGGTCATGTGTATAATCCCACACTCAAACCAGTGACTCTGTGCTCAAGCTGATGAGCCCATGCTCAAGCCAGATAAGCCCATGCTCAAGCTAGTGACCTCGGAGTTTAGAACCTGGATCCTTTGTGTACCAGTCTAACTCTCTATCCACTGTGCTACTGCCTGGTCAGGCTGATTTGCATTTCATTAAATGTATACATTAATTTGTAATGAATTGTCAATTTTTATGTATCAAGTGTTTATATATATGAATATGTCATACTTCATTAATTAAAATATTGCTTTATGTTTTTATTTACTCAGATTTGCTCTTTAAAAATTGTCTTGCAGTAAACTTATAAAATCAATATAAAGATTTTTTTACATGTCATTCAATAACCAAGTAAAAATAAGAAGTATGTCATAATACTCAGAGATACAAAAAAATATTAATACTGCCTATTCATATTTGGGGAGTATATGGTTTTATTTCATCAAATAAACTTAAAAAGAATTTTATTAATATATAATATACTTCATCCCTTTAAAGTATGTAGTCCAATGATTTTTAATATGTCCACAGGGTTATATATTATCATAATTACTTAGAATATTTTCATATTCCCAAAAGGAAACTTCATATTCAAAAGCTTTCATTACTTATCTGTACCCAACTCCTATTGCCTAAATCAATTATTAACATACTTTTGTATCTATAGATCTGCTTGTTCTGGTCACCACATATAAATATAATTATATAATTTATGGTCTTTTGTGACTGGCTTCTCTTACTTTACATATGTCTTCAAGGTTCATTCCTACTGTAACATCTATCAGCACTTCATTTCTTTTCATGACTGAATAATAATCCACTGTATAGCTGCACCAGATATTTATCCATTCATTGATTGATATATATTTGGGCTGTTTTTTATTTTATGACTAGTATGAATAATGTTCAATGAACATTCATTAACACAGTTTTGTGTGGATATTTGTCTTCAATTCTTTTGGGTATATATTTAATATTCAAATTGCTAGGACATATGATAACTCTATGTTTAACTATTTTAGAAACTGTAAGCCTGTTTTTCAAAATGTTGCACCATTTTACATTATCACTAGCAGTATATGAGGGTTCTGATTTCTCAACATCCTCACCAACACTTCTTATCAGCTGTTATTTCTCTAAAGTCATTCTAGTGAATGTAAAGTGACATGCCATTGTGATAACTCTTCTTTATTTCTCACTTTTAAAAATATTTTAAATTTATTTTTTAAATTTAAGTATAGTAGATATATAAACATATTGGTTATATTAGTTTCAGGTGTATGTTATAGTGATTCAACATTTTTATACTTTACAATGTGATCACTCTACTACATCTGGTAATAATTTGTCACTGCACAACCTTATCACAATATTATTAGCTATATTTGCTTTCCCTTTTTCAGCTATCCTTCTACCACCTCCCTTTTGGTAAGCATGGCTTTTGCCTCTGCTTTTGTTTTGTTTATTTTGCTTTTAGTGATGTTTTTACATAATAATGCTTACATACTTTATTTTAATGGCAAAAACTCCTGTATTCATACAAGCAAAACATAATGACATGAGTACCATAAAAACTGGAAATAAATGCTGACCTCTGCTTTCATTGTCCTGAATCACTTCTGGATAATCAGACACTGAAGAATCTTTATATGGACATGTTAATAACCACAGACATGCAATTGTAGATGAGAAAAAATAACATTATAAATTCCAATAATGTTTTCTGATTTTTTAATAAGGGATTTAAGCATGACCAGGTGGTAGCACAGTAAATAGAGCATCAGACTGGGATGGGGAGGACCCAGGTTCGAAGCCCTGAGGTCACAGGCTTGAGCTCGGGCTCATCTGGTCTGAGCAAGGCTCACCAGCTTGAGCCCATGGTCGCTGGCTTGAGTAAGAGGTCACTCTGTCTGCTGTAGCCCCCCTGGTCAAGGCACATATGAGAAAGCAATCAATGAGCAATTAAGATGCTGCAGTAAAGAACTGATGCTTCTCATCTCTTTCCCTTCCTGTCTGTCTCAATCTGTCCCTCTCTCTGTCTCAAAGAAAGGAGGTTGACATTTCTTAAAATAATGTTTTTATTTTTCAAGTATTTTGGTCATGAAATATTATATTAGTTTCAAGTGTACAACCTAGTTGTTAGACACTTGTATATAACTTATAATCACCCTGATAAATCTCAGTTCCAGCTGACACCATGCATAGTTATTACAGTATTATTGAGTATATTCCCTATGCTGTACTTTATATCCCCAATAACTATTCTATAACAGCAAATCTGTACTTCTTAATTCCTTCATTTTTTTTCCACTGAGTTCACTAAACTCCCTCCCACTTGACAGACATCAAAATATTCTCTATATTTATGAGTCTGTTTTTGTTATGTTTGTTTGTTTTGTTTTATACATTCCCCATATAAGTGAAATAATATGACATCTGTCTTTTTCTGTCTGACTTATTTCACTCGTGAAATACCCTATAAGTCTATCCATGTTTCTCCAGATGGCAATATTTCTTTCTTTTTATGTCTGAATCATATTCCATTGTATATATGTACTTTTTTATGCTTTCCTCTACTGATAGACAGTTGTATTTTCCTTGATTGTGTTACCTTAATGTGTGGGAAGAGGATAGAGTAAAGGGTTTATGATGCATTTTACCCAACTTAAGTAAATCCAAATAAATTACTTGAATTGCTATCTAATATAATGTGTTGTAAAGAAATAGCCAATACAAGTACAGTGGAGACCAAAAGTAGGTTTACAAAATTTATCCTTGTATTATTATTCATTAATGATTGCATTGCTTTTCACATGAAGAACTATAAACTTATCTTTGCACACTTCTGTATATTCAACCTATATTTTATCTATCTAGTTATCTATCATCATGTATCTATAATCTAAAATACCTTGGGACTATTGAAATTAATGTAAACTCAGATTATATTCATGAACATAATGGTGCTTTAGCAGTACTGTGAAAAAACATTCTGACATGAACACTGTAGTGACAATGGAGAAGCATTTCAAGAAAACTTTAAGGTAGGGAGACACTGGCTGAGGGGATTTGGAATATCAACAGAAATATATTTCAGATACTCCTAACAGTTATACTGTAACATGAAGCACCCTTCTGAGCACATATAGACATAAGAGAGTAACATCATCGAGGCAAAGGAATTAGGATGAGTCTCATTAAATACAATGATATGGTTTAGAGCTGTGTTGACTAGTAGAAATTTCGGTGAAAATGGAAATATACTAGTTCTGAGCTGTCAAATACAATCTAAAAACTATTGCACACAAGTGACTACTGAGCACTTGAAAGTCACCTAGTGTAATTGAGAAACAAACTTTCAACTTTAACTTCATTTAAATTGAAATAGCCACATGTGACTAATTGCTACTTATTGAATGGAATAGATCTAGGTTATTAAAAGTAAATGTGTGTACTTAAAAGTAGTAGAAGCAGAAATATTTCATTTACCTATATAAAACTGAGACATACATTATACTGAAAATGTATCTTCTTTTCTTTAATAAATTTTTATTAATGTTAATGGGATGACATTAATAAATCAGGGTACATATATTCAAAGAAAACATGTCTAGGTTATCTTGTCATTAAATTATGTTGCATACCCCTCACCCATAGTCAGATTGTCCTCCGTCACCCTCTATCTAGTTCTCTGTGCCCCTCCCCCTCCCCCTAACTCTCTCCCTCCCTCCCTCCCTCCTATGTCCTCCCTCCCCCCACCCCTGGTAACCACCACACTCTTGTCCATGTCTCTTAGTCTCGTTTTTATGTTCCACCAATGTATGGAATCATGTAGTTCTTGTTTTTTTTCTGATTTACTTATTTCACTCCATATAATGTTATGAAGATCCCACCATTTTGCTGTAAATGATCTGATGTCATCATTTCTTATGGCTGAGTACTATTCCATAGTGTATATGTGCCACATCTTCCTTATCCAGTCTTCTATTGAAGGGCTTTTTGGTTGTTTCCATGTCTTGGCCACTGTGAACAGTGCTGCAATGAACACGGGGCTACATGTGTCTTTACGTATCAATGTTTCTGAGGTTTTGGGGTATATACCCAGTAGAGGAATTGCTGGGTCATAAGGTAGTTCTATTTGCAGTTTTTTGAGGAACCACCATACTTTCCTCCATAATGGTTGTACTACTTTACAGTCCCACCAACAGTGGATGAGAGTTCCCTTTTCTTCGTAGCCTCCCCAACATTTGCTCTTACCCGTCTGGTTGATAATAGCTAATCTAACAGGGGTGAGGTGGTATCTCATTGTAGTTTTGATTTGCATTTCTCTAATAACTAATGAAGCTGAGCATCTTTTCACATATCTGTTGGCAATTTGTATTTCTTCCTGGGAGAAGTGTCTGTTCATGTCCTCTTCCCATTTTTTTATTGGATTGTTTGTTTGTTTGTTGTTGAGTTTTATGAGTTCTTTGTAAATTTTGGATATTAGGCCCTTATCTGAGCTGTTGTTTGAAAATAACATTTCCCATTTAGTTAGCTGTCTTTTTATTTTGATATTAGTTTCTCTTGCTGAGCAAAAACTTTTTATTCTGATGTAGTCCCATTCATTTAAGTTTTTCTTCACTTCTCTTGCCATTGGAGTCAAGTTCATAAAATGTTCTTTAAAACCCAGGTCCATGAGTTTAGTACCTATGTCTTCTTCTATGTACTTTATTGTTTCAGGTCTTATATTTAGGTCTTTGAGCCATTTTGAATTAATTTTAGTATACGGGGACAGGCTGTAGTCGAGATTCATTTTTTACATGTGGCTTTCCAGTTTTCCCAACACCATTTGTTGAAGAGGCTTTCTTTTCTCCATTGTGTGTTGTTGGCCCCTTTATCAAAGATTATTTGACCATATATATGCGGTTTTATTTCTGGGCTTTCTATTCTGTTCCATTGGTCTGAGTGTCTATTTTTCTGCCAACACCATGCTGTTTTGATTATCGTGGCTCTATAATATAGTTTAAAGTCAGGTATTGTAATGCCCCCAGCTTCATTCTTTTTCCTTAGGATTGCTTTGGCTATTCGGGTTTTTTATAGTTCCATATAAATCTGATGATTTTTTGTTCCATTTCTTTAAAAAATGTCATAGGAATTTTGATGGGAATTGCATTAAATTTATATATTGCTTTGGGCAATATGGCCATTTTAATAATATTTATTCTTCCTATCCAAGAACAAGGAATATTTTTCCATCTCATTGTGTCTATTTCTATTTCTCTTAATAATGCCTTGTAGTTTTCGTTATATAGGTCCTTTACATTCATTGTTATGTTTATTCCTAGGTATTTTATTTTTTTTGTTGCAATCGTGAAGGGGATTATTTTTTTGAGTTCGTTTTCTAATATTTCATTGTTGGCATATAGAAAGGCTATGGACTTTTGTATGTTAATTTTGTATCCTGCGACCTTACTGTATTGGTTTATTGTTTCTAGTAATCTTTTTGTGGAGTCCTTCGGGTTTTCGATGGATAGGATCATATCATCAGCAAAAAGTGATACCTTTACTTCTTCTTTTCCGATATGGATGCCTTTTATTTCTTTGTCTTGTCTGATTGCTCTGGCCAGAACTTCTAGCACCACGATAAATAAGAGTGGAGAGAGTGGACAACCCTGTCTTGTTCCTGATTTAAGGTGGAAAGTCCTCAGTTTTATGTCATTTAATATGATGTTGGCTGATGGTTTATCATATATGGCCTTTATCATGTTGAGATATTTTCCTTCTATACCCATTTTGTTAAGAGTCTTAAACATAAAATTGTGTTGTATTTTATCAAAAGACTTTTCTGCGTCTATTGATAATATCATGTGGTTTTTGTTCTTTGTTTTGTTGATATGGTGTATTATGTTAACCGTTTTACGTATGTTGAACCATCCTTGAGATTCTGGGATGAATCCCACTTGATCATGATGTATTATTTTTTTAATATGTTGTTGTATTCGGTTTGTCAGTATTTTGTTTAGTATTTTAGCATCTGTATTCATTAGAGATATTGGTGTGTAGTTTTCTTTATTTGTGCCATCCTTGCCAGGTTTTGGTATGAGGGTTATGTTGGCCTCGTAAAATGTGTTTGGAAGTATTGCTTCTTCTTCAATTTTTGGAAGACTTTCAGTAGAATAGGAACCAAGTCTTCTTTGAATGTTTGATAGAATTCATTAGTATAACCGTCTGGGCCTGGACTTTTATTTTTGGGGAGGTTTTTAATAGTTTTTTCTATTTCCTCCCTGTTGATTGGTCTGTTTAGGCTTTCTGCTTCTTCATGACTCAGTATAGGAACATTGTATTGTTCTAGGAATTTATCCATTTCTTCTAGATTGTTGTATTTGGTGGCATATATTTTTCATAGTATTCTACAATAATTCTTTGTATATCTATGATGTCTGTGGTGATCTCTCCTCTTTCATTTTGGATTTTATTTATTTGAGTCCTGTGCCTTTTTTCCTTGGTGAGTATTGCCAAGGGTTTGTCAATATTGTTGATCTTTTCAAAGAACCAGCTCCTTGTTTTATTGATTTTTTCTATAGTTTTTCTGTTCTCTATTTCATTTATTTCTGCTCTGATTTTTATTATCTTCTTTCTTCGGCTGGTTTTGGGTTGTCTTTGTTCTTCTTTTTCTAGTTCCTTAAGGTGTGAAGTTAAGTGGTTTACTTGGGCTCTCTCTTGTTTGTTCATATAGGCCTGAAGTGATATGAACTTTCCTCTTATTACTGCTTTTGCTGCATCCCAGAGATTCTGATATGTCGTATTTTCATTTTCATTTGTGTGTATATATCTTTTGATCTCTGCGCTTATTTCTTCTTTGACCCATTCATTTTTTAGAAGTATGTTGTTTAGTTTCCACATTTTTGTGGGTTTTACCCCCTCTTTTTTGCAGTTGAATTCTAGTTTCAAGGCTTTATGATCAGAGAATATGCTTGGTACAATTTCAATTATTCTAAATTTGCTGATATTGTCTTTGTGGCCCAACATATGGTCAATTCTTGAGAATGTTCCATGTACACTAGACAAAAATGTATACTCTGTCGCTTTGGGATGAAGTGTCCTGTAGATGTCTATCATATCCAGGTGTTCTAGTATTTCATTTAAGGCCACTATATCTTTATTGATTCTCTGTTTGGATGACCGATCTAGAGCTGTCAGCGGTATATTTAGGACTCCAAGTACGATTGTATTTTTGTTAGTTTTAGTTTTAAGGTCAATAAAGTAGCTGTCTTATATATTTTGGTGCTGCTTCATTTGGTGCATATATATTAAGGATTGTTACGTCTTCTTGATTCAACTTCCCCTTAATCGTTATGAAATGACCATTTTTGTCTCTGAGTACCTTTTCTGTCTTGTAGCCAGCATTATTAGATATGAGTATTGCTACACCTGCTTTTTTTTGGGTTGTTTGCTTGGAGTATTGTTTTCCAGCCTTTCACTTTGAATTTGTTTTTATCCTTGTTGCTTAGATGTGTTTCTTGTAGGCACCATATAGTTGGATTTTCTTTTTTAATCCATTCTGCTACTCTGTGTCTTTTTATTGGTAAGTTTAATCCATTTACATTTAGTGTAATTATTGACACTTGTGGGTTCCCTACTGCCATTTTATAAATTGCTTTCTGTTAGTTTTGTATCTAGTTTGATTCTTCTCTTTTGTTTTTCTATCATTTGTTTTTGTTTTTTTGTGTTCCATACTTCTTTCCTCTGTTGCTACCTTTTTTAAGTTAAGTATTTTTGTGGTGTTTTTTTCTAGGGTGGTTACCATTAAGTAATGAAAAGGGTACCTACCATATTCATTGTAATACCCTATCTTATGAGTATTTCTGCACTTCATTGTCCTTTGCTACTGTTATTTTCCATCCTCTCCCCCCTTTTTTTTTCTTTTGTTGTCACAGTTTAAGTTTGGTTTTATTGTGTTCTTGGTGGAGCTGTTACTTGTGGTTTTGTTTTCTTTTGTTCTTTGAATCTGGTTGGAAAACCCCCTTTAGTATTTCCTGGGGTGGGGACTTTCTGCTGCTAAATTCTATCATCTTTTCTGTATTTGTGAATATTTTTATATCTCCTTCATACTTGAAGGATAGCTTTGATGGGTATAGTATTCTTGGCTAAAAGTTCCTCTCTTTCAGGGCTTTAAATATTGGGGTCCACTCTCTTCTAGCTTGTAGAGTTTCTGCTGAGAAATCTGATGATAATCTAATAAACCTTTCTTTACATGTTGTACTCTTCTTTTCCCTGGCTGCCTTGAGAATTTTTTCTTTGTCATTGGTTTGTGTCATCTTCATTATGATGTGCCTTGGAGTGGGTTTGTTGGGGTTAAGAAAACTCGGTGTTCTGTTTGCTTCTTGAATTTGAGGCTTTAGTTCTTTCCACAGGCTTGGGAAGTTCTCGTCTATTATTTGTTTGAGTATATTCTCCATTCCATTTTCTTTCTCTTCTCCCTCTGATATACCTATTATTCTTATGTTATTCTTTCTGATGGAGTCAGACAATTCCTGTAGGGCTTTCTCATTTTTTATTATTTTTCAGTCTCTTTCTTCTTCTCTCTGTTGTGCCTCAAGTTGCTTATCTTCTATTTCACTAATCTTATCTTCTATCTGGGCTGTTCTGTAAGCTAAACTTGTTACCTCGTTTTTCAGCTCGTGAATTGAGTTTTTCATTTCTGTTTGATTTGTTTTTATAGTTTCAATTTCCTTGGTAATATATTCTTTGTGTTCATTGAGTTGTTTTCTGATCTCCCTAAATTGCCTTTCTGTGTTTTCTTGTATATCTCTGAATATTTTTAAGATTTCTATTTTAAATTCTTTGTCATTTAGCTCCAAGGCTTCCAATATGTTAAATCTTTTCTCCATAGATTTTTCCACATCTATTTGTGTTACTTCTCTATCTTTTGTATCCATAATATTCGATTTCCTCTTTCTTATTGGCATCTGAGGGTGGTCTTGTTGATAGCACTAATTAGAATTAATAAAGAGTAAAAAGTAAAAAAAAAAAAAAAGGTAAAACACCCCACAAAAAAAAACAGTAATAATTTATTATTTCCCCCTTTTTTCTTTCTTCTCTTCCCCTCCTTTCCCCTCCTCAGGGAAATATCGTGATGACCTGTGAATTATATTATGCTAAATGGAACAAAAACTGTCTAAAACGGAGGGCCTGATTTGGGGTGAAGAGTTTAAGGGGCAAAAAAAGGGAGTAGGGACCTACTAAATGCAAAAAAAAAAAAAAAAAAAAAAGGAGAAAATCGTAGACAAGCATAAGATGATTTGCTTGTAAGTGATGGTCGATTAAGAGATATAATGAGCCTGACCTGTGGTGGCGCACTGGATAAAGCGCCGACCTGGAAATGCTGAGGTTGCCGGTTCGAAACCCTGGGCTTGCCTGGTCAAGGCACATATGGGAGTTGATGCTTCCAGCTCCTCCCCCTTCTCTCTCTCTCTCTGTCTCTCTCTCCTCTCTCTCCCTCTCTGTCTCTCTCTCTCTCCTCTCTAAAAATGAATAAATAAAATAAAAAATAAATAAATAAATAAAAATTTAAAAAAAAAAAAAAAAAAAAAAAAAGAGAGATATAATGAGAGGTATAAGAGGGAACCAGAAAAAAGGAGAAAAAAAGAATAATAAAGAAGAAGAAAAATAAAAATAATAAGTAAAAATCTGTTGTATTAAGTGGAGCGAAGACTAAATACAATGGAGACCCTGGGTTGGGAGGAATGCTAGTGAGTTAAAAAGCAACGTAAATAGTACCCAAAATGCCACAAAAATAAACAAACAAAAAAAACCCCAAAAACAAAAGTGAAAAAAAACAAAAACTTGAGTCCCAAATTAAATAATTTGTTCGTGATTGAGGATTAAATGGGAGGAAAAGTAAAAGGAGAAAAGAAGAAACTAATAGAAACAAAAAAAATAAGAAAAAGAGAAAAACAAAGGAAGAAAAAAAGGAAGAGAAAAAAACAAAATAAAGCAAAACAAAAAAACAAAAGGGGAGAGAGTGAGAGTTAAATGTTTTGGAGTGTAACCTTAAAGAGGAGTGAGGATGAAGAAAAGAAATAAAATGTAACACTCATGGGTAGTGTAGTTCAAGAAAAGGGAAGCATAAGATGGGCACAGAATAAACGGACTGAGGTGGAGGAAATAGAAATAATAATAATAATAAAGGCAATAAGATAGAAGAAACACACAACAATAATGAAAAATTAGTGGAACAAGTTATAAAGTCTGGATTTTTCTTGATTTTGAGAGGTTAACTTCTTCCTTTTTCTTTTCTCTCCCTCTTCCTGGTCGGTGACTCTGTACCCCAGGCTCTGCCCCTGTGTCACACTTAGGGAGGGATTTGCAGTTGATGGGATTCTATGGCAATGTCACATAATTGGCTTTAGTCTTGCTGGTAGTCAAGGCTTGTTGGCGTTTGCAGGGTCCAACAATGAGAGAGTTTGCTTTCCTGGAGTCTCTCTCCTAGTCTCCCCTTCCTGAATTAGCAGCCTGGTGATCCAGCTATAAGGCTGCTACTGCTTCTGCCTGGGGAGTAAGAGGCTCAAAGAGCTCGGAAATCCCCACTCTATCCCCACTCAGTGCAAGGCTTTGGGAAAGGCTCTGGCAGTCAGAGCCTCCAGTGTAATCAGGCGGGGCTGGGAGTCAATTGTTGTCAAGGTGACTGTTCAGCACCTAGCATTCAGTTGGACCACTCAACCCAGGCTTTCCACACTTTGTAGCCTGTTTTGGCTGGGAAAAAGAGGCACTAATCACTGCTTGCAACTAGTGTAGTATAGATCTTATTATCTGCCAAGTCCCTCTTGTTAGCGTTTATTCCTGAATATGGAGGCTCTGTCAATCAGAAGTTGCCCCCACCCCTTTAGTGAGAGGCACTAAAAAATATCATGCCTCTTGTCTTGGATCGCTTAACTGAGAGAGATCTTATCAATTAGAGTCCCGTGGGTGCGCAGATTTCATGGGTTAAGCTAATTTCAGTGATTGGATCCGCAGCTGTGCTCCAGAAAGTATTTCAGGCTGCCCGCGCGCCCCTGTCCCAATGCTTGATTGTTAGCTTGAATGGCTGGTTGAGGTGCCCCGCCCACGGAGAGAATCTCCCAAGTAGGAAAGACAGCCCTTGTGCCTCTCCCGCTTTCCCCGCCGCTGGCGGCTGGGGCGCACCCGGCGCACGGAATAATGGGGCACCCTGGGTGTGTGGGCCAGTGGAGCGCTCTGGGCGCGTGGGATGCCCAGGGCACACGCATGAATTGGGTGCTCCTGGCACCGGTGCCTGGGGACTCTCACTCGCAGTGCGCGGGCCGCTGGGGCGCTGGCGGTGCTCGCTCTGTGACCGGACCGTGGCACCGGGCTCGTGCCGGCGGCTGCTCGCAGCGCCCAGGCTGCCGCTCCCTGAGTGTGGGCCGACTCACCACAGGCGCACTCCCTCCACAGCTTGAATGAACGTCCCTGCGGTAGTTAGCTTCCTCCATACCCTCATCTCTCATATTCAAGTGATAACAGTCTTTTCGCTTTCAGTTTGTGTGGAACTCCGGAATGCTCCGAGGATAAATTTTTCTGTTTCTAGTTGATAAATTTGTTGAGATTTTGGGGAGATCTGTCGGATGCGCTGCTCAAGGCGCCATTTTCGAAAATGTATCTTCATAGTATAGTAATTGATTAAAAACACTAAAAATAATTAACTCTCTACTGCCTAAGAAATAAAATTTAAAATCTTTACCTGAATATACAAGGCTTTCCGAAGCTCACTTTCAGGTTATTGTTCCAACCTGAGATCCAGCGACATTCTAATACAAATACCCTTTGGTGAAGCCAATCTGAACTACTTCCAGTTGCTAAGAAATGAGGAAACCCAAGTATTTTTATTTATATTTTTGTTTTTTAAATTTTTATTTATTTATTTTAGTGAACAGAGAGAAAGAAAGAGAGAGAGAGAGATAAGGGGAAGGGGGAAGAGCAGGAAGCATCAAATCCCATCAAGCCCAGAGATTTGAACTATCAATCTCAGAATTCCAGGTCAAAGCTTTATACAGTGAGCCACCATAGGTCAGGCTGAAACCCCAATTTAGAGAGATTAGATTAGTTATTTCCAAGTGACACAGATAATAGATGTTCACATTTAGGTGATGTGATTCCAAAGCTCTGGACCAGTTTCATTATCTTCAAGATAAACATAATAATAGTATTTAACTAATAAGGTTGCTTTAAGATTAAATGACATATTTATTTGAGGAGCTTGACTTTTTTTTTTACAGGGACAGAGAAAGAGTCAGACAGACAGAAACAAAGAGAGAGATGAGAAGCATCAATCATCAGTTTTTCTTTGTGAAACCTTAGTTGTTCATTGATTGCTTTCTCGTATGTACCTTGGCCGTGGGCCTTCAGCAAACTGAGTAAACCCTTGCTCAAGCCAGTGACCTTGGGTTCAAGCTCGTGAGCTTTGCTCAAACCAGATGAACCCATGCTCAAGCTGGCAACCTCAGGTCTCAAACCTGGGTACTCTGTATCCCAGTCCAATGCACTATCCACTTCCCCACCACCTGGTCAGGCATAATAGGACCTTGGCTTTCACCTGATATGGAACATGTGCTCAATAAAAATTAACTATTGCTGTTGATGCTACATTGGCTTGTAGCTTAAAATATTTATTAATTTCAGTATGATAACAGAATAAAACAAAAGAACCAATTTTTATTTATTATGACCAATAAACTATTTTTGCTTTTGATTTATATTATCTTCTCAAACATGACATTTACTGAGACCTCAAATAAGAATTATTTCATGGATTAGCTTTATACTACTCTGGAAAAGTGTTGCCATCCCAAAGCCACCTGAATTATAAAGCAATTATATGACTTTGCAAACTGCTATGTCACTGAAATAGTCATTTTATAAAGTACACGTGTACATAAACTGAAAAACAGAATAAACGAAGAACAGTCAGTCACTGGAAGACAGTAGGCTATAAAAAAATTATTTTCAACAAGGGTCATTCCTCATGCTTTTATTTTTAAGACAAAATATGAAAAAGAGAGAGTAAAATTTATTTGTAAGATGCTAGACAAGTAAGGTTATTCAGCTTAAATCTTGATCAGAGATACGATAGCATAACTATGCTTTTCAGTATGAATAGTAAAATTATTATTTGTTTTTTGGAAGTATTTGACCCTGATCATAATATACTGCTAATAAACAAGTTTTACTATGAATTATAATTTCAAAATGCTGTTATCAGTTTGCATACACATCACTGATATTTCTCCCACAAAAAAATGATAAATTAAAGATAAAATGTAGTTATCATTGATATTTTTGTACTCATGGTAAATATTCAGAAAGAAAAATATTTATAAAAGAATGAAAATATAAAACATGCACAATGATACTTTCTAATAATCATTAATTATTTTGAATGTACCATGTAGGTTTTTGAAAGTTGAGGCAATGCTTATGAGTTTTGTACTATATAAATATTGATTGTATTAATACTGTAATATAGAATCTGTAAAGATATACAGTGAATAATCTATAAAATAAACACATCTATAAAATAAGTAAATAAAATCTAAATACAAGATGCTTTGCATGCATATCATAATTTATTTCCACAGAGTATTTCTACTTCTATCCTTTATGCTTAGAAAATTAATTTTAACAGGGTCACGATAATCAAAACAGCATGGTATTGGCAGAAAAATAGACACAGAGACCAATAGAACATAACTGAGAACCCAGAAATAAATCCACATATAAGAATATGGTCAAATAATCTTTGAAAAAGAAGACAAAAACACACAATGGAGAAAAGAAAACCTCTTCAATAAATGGTGCCAGGAAAATTGGAAAACCACATGCAAAAGATTGAAAATTGAGTCCAGTTTGTCCCCCTGTACAAAAATCAATTCAAAATGGATGAAAGACCTATAAACATAAGATCTGAAACAGTAAATTACGTAGAAGAAAACATATGCACTAAATTCATAGACCTTAGCTGTAGAGGACAATTTATGAATTTGAACTCAAAGGCAAGGGAGGCAAAGGCAAAAAAAAATGAATGGGACTATATCAAATTAAAAATCTTCTGCACAGCAAAAGAAACTGACAAGAAAACAAATAGCTAACAAAATGGAAGACAATATTTGCAAACAACAGCTCCAATAAGGGGTTAATATTTCAAATATGCAAAGGACTCACAAAGCTCAGCAACAAACAAGCAAGCAATCGGATTAAATAGAGAAAGGACCTGAACAGACACTTCTCCCAAGAAAACATACAAATTGCCAACAGATATATGAAAAAATGCTCATCTTCACTAGCTATTCGAGAAAGGCAAATCAAATCTATAATGAGATATCACCTCACACCTGTTAGATTGGCTATTCTCAACTAGACAGGTAATAACAAGTGTTGAAGGGGATGTGGAGAAAAAGGATTTCTACTTCTTTACAAATTGGTATAAGGAAGTTTATATTTCCCAGTTTCTTAAAAAAATAAAACAAGCATACTGCTACATCTTCAGAGGTAGACACAAAATTTAATGAGCCCTTAATCAATGTTAAACAATTGAATGAAATTCCTTATGTTAATGTTAGTTTATATCTTTCTAGAGATTATAAAATATTATTCTATTTTGTGAATGTAACTGCATTGGATTCCAAGTAGACAATATTAGAGGAACTATTTGACCCTCGGTTTATTTTGTAATCTTTAATTATATAAAGAGTTGCATTAATTCAAGATAATACTCAATATTAATTTGTTTTCTTGATTTTTCTTTGTGTGTGACAGAGACAGAGTGAGAGACAGAGAGAGGGACAAATAGGGACAGAGAGGGAGGAAGGTAAAAAGATGAGAAGCATTAATTCTTCATTGCGGCTCCTTAGTTGTGCAATGATTGCTTTCTCATATGTGCCTTGACAGGGGGCTACAGCAGACAAAGTGACCCCTTGCTCAAGCCAAAGACCATGGGCTCAAGCCAGCAACCATGGGGTCATATCTATGATCCCATGCTCAAGCTGGCAACCCCATGATCAAGCCTGATGAGCTTGAGCTCAAGCCTGCGATCTTGGGTTTTTGAACCTGGGTCCAAGTGTTCCAGTCCAATACTCTATCTATTGAGCCACTGTCTGGTCAGGTGCTTTCTTGAATTTTTATTTGTAATTTTTCAGACTACAAACACTGCCCAAACTTTTCTTAATGGTACAGAATTACAAAGCAAAAATAATAAAAAAGATTCTTTTTATGGGAGAATTTCAATTTCTATATATAATATAAAAACCTGAAGCTATTTGAGTTTTTCTTTATGACCTTATTTTCTTTCTTGAAAAATCTTTCCCCAAGTCTTCCATCAGGCTTATGAAGAAAAATTAAAAAAAACAAAACCCTAAAGTTAGTCATTAAGTGCTTTTGACTTTTGAACTGTAACTGCAAATATAAGAAATTTGTTACAATGATACATTTAGATCAGGTCATAAAGGTAACATGGTTGAATGTGTTTATTTTTCTTTGCAGTTGTGATATGGTTGAATGTTTTTTCTTTAAACTCTGTTTCTATCACATCATAACAGTTGAGAGGATTCAGGATTTTCAGTAGAGAAGGTCAGAGACCACTAAGCAATAAAAGTCTTCATTGAACTTAATAGGTAGTAGAGAAAATACTCAAATTTAGTTCAGTCTTTGTGACCTCAATTTAGACCCTTATTTTTATATGACATCCAAATGTGTTGAATCTAAAATTAAAACAATATATTTTGTTCGGCTCTGGATTAAAATAGGTTGTTCTGATCATGATTTGTAATAGGTCTTAATGTGCATCTCATATCAACTTGTCTCTTGCAACCAATAAACATTACTATTATAGGAAATATAGTTCTAATACAAGACAACCTGTCTTTTGTGCTTATCATAAAAAATGTGCAGCCCTGGCCGGTTGGCTCAGTGGTGGAGCATCAGCCTGGCATGCGGGAGTCCTGGGTTCGATACCCGGTCAGGGCACACAGGAGAAGTGCCCATCTGCTTCCCCACCCCTTCCCCTCTCCTTCCTCTCTGTCTCTCTCTTCCCCTCCCACAGCCAAGGCTCAATTGGAGCAAACTTGGCCCGAGCAATGGGGGTGTGGCTCTGTGGCCTCTGCCTCAGGCACTAGAATAGCTCTGGTTGCAAAAGAGCGATGCCCCAGATGGGCAGAGCATCGCCCTCTGGTGGGCATGCCGGGTGGATCCTGGTCGGGTGCATGCGGGAGTCTGACTGCCTCCCCGTTTCCAACTTCAGAAAGGTACAGGAAAAGGAAAAAAAAATTTTTTTAAAGTGCAATATAAGCATGTTGTATACACAATCAACACTTCCATTATAGGGGAAAATGGGAAGAAATATAGTAAATTGATTCATTGACGTCTTCCTGTCATTAAATTACACAAAATAATGAGACATTATAATTTAGGGCACAGTAGTAGACCAACTGTCTAAAATTTTGTATTATGCTATAGTAAATTTTTAGTTATTTGCTGCTGGTTTGGATATTATCTAAGACTCGAAGTTAGCATTCAGAAAAAAGCACCTAAGCATACAAATATATTTTAATTAAAGACTAGTACAAGTTGATTTCCCAAAAATGCAAAGAGAATGATTTTCTACAGATAAAGCACAGCTTTATGCACTCTATTGAAAATTAGCATATGGTTGTACATCCATGCTCTATCTTTTAGCTCCTGAAGTACAAAGAGTGTGTTAGAAATAACATGTAAATCATATCCTTGTTTCTGAATTGCTTTATCTAATCCTTTATAAATATATTAATCCTATTGCAAAATAGAAATGTGATTTTCTTTTCACAAATCTAACTAAATCTTCACATTATGCAAATATGCATCTGTTTGAAAAACAAAGCTAAAGAAACAATCCACATTTACTATAAAACAACAAAGACTTCAAGAATATTGGAATATAATTTGGTTTTTGTTTTATTTGTTTTAGCTGTATCAAGATCTAAATGTGATGTATTTCCCTGCTCCCTAAACAATAAAAATTTTCCTTTAGAGTGTACTGACCATCATATTAGCAACATGCTTAAAAAATGGTTATTTAAAAATATATATCAAAGGCAAACTAAGTATACTTTACATATTAGTAAACTAGAAGAAAGAAAAAGCTAATATAGGAAACAAAGGTTGAACACATATAGGCCATCAAATAATTTTATTAGTTCCTAATTCCATCAACAACGAGTTCAATTATAAATGCTGCTCATCAGTAGAATTATTTAAAATGAGGCCCTTGAACTACACTACTTCAAGCTTGTTTGCTTTGGCAAATACTTAAATTTTTGTCTCCACCCCTTCCTCTCCCATATTATTAGAAATGCTGATTTTTAGTTTGAAATTTTTTCTTCTTCTCATTGGAGTAATTTAGTATAGTGAAAAGTATATTAATGAATCAAAGAATCAACATATATCTGTTAGTATTTACTATTGTACAGTATTATAATCAATGAAGAGAAGATATTTTATTAATGAATTCAAACAAGGAAAAGGATTATATATGGAGATTGAAATCCACCTGAAAAATGAGTAGAAGACAGGATACTTGTTTAATAGAGAAATATTAAATGTTCTTTTCAAAAGATAAACTCTATTGAGATAACCTATTAAGAGAATTAATTTTGTTCCTGAGCTCAATTAAGAAAGCAGTTATAAGAATCTGTGTATCATTCATGCAACAAATATTTATCAAATATCACATTGTGTTAATATTTAATTCTACCTTTCAAATTTTAAAACAATTATTCAATGTGGCATAAAATACTATTGATATAAAAATATTAGTCACTAAATTTAATTTAAAATTGGATTTCTTGAAAATATGGTAAAAAATCACTACGCTTTTTTGAGTTTTCAAACTAGTCAGAAAGCTAAGTATAAGCAGAATGTTTTCACAAATATCCAAGAAACAGTTTTAATTACTAAAAATTTTATTAGTTTTTTTTATGTTGGTCAGTTCGCTGGGATTTTTTAAAATAATTTTATTTTTTTAATGGGGGGACATCAATAAATCAGGATATATATATTCAAAGATAACATGTCCAGGTTATCTTGTCATTCAATTATGTTGCATACCCATCACCCAAAGTCAGATTGTCCTCTGTCACCTTCTATCTAGGTTTCTTTGTGCTCCTCCCCCTCCCCCTTTCCCTCTCCCTCTCCCTCCTCCCCCCGTAACCACCACACTCTTATCAATGTCTCTTACTCTCACTTTTATGTCCCACCTACATATGGAATAACGCAGTTCCTGTTTTTTTCTGATTTACTTATTTCACTTCATATAATGTTATCAAGATCACAGCATTTTGCTGTCAATGATTCAATGTCATCATTTCTTATGGCTGAGTAGTATTCCATAGTGTATATGTGCCACATCTTCTTTATCCAGTCATCTATTGATGGGCTTTTTGGTTGTTTCCATGTTCTGGCCACTGTGAACAATGCTGCAATGAACATGGGGCTGCATGTGTCTTTACGTATCAGTGTTTCTGAGTTTTGGGGGTATATATCCAGGAGAGGGATTGCTGGGTCATAAGGTAGTTCTATTTTCAGTTTTTTGAGGAACCACCATACTTTCTTCCATAATGGTTGTACTACCTTACATTCCCACCAACAGTGTATGAGGGTTCCTTTTTCTCCACAGCCTCTCCAACATTTGCTATTACCTGTCCTGTTAATGATAGCTAATGTAACAGGTGTGAGATGGTATCTCATTGCAGTTTTGATTTGCATTTCTCTAATAGCTAAAGAAGATGAGCATCTTTTTATATATCTGTTGGCCATTTGTATTTCTTCCTGAGAGAAGTGTCTGTTCATGTCCTCTTCCCATTTTTTATTGGATTGTTTGTTTGTTGTTGAGTTTTATGAGTTATTTGTATATTTTGGATATTAGGCCCTTATCTGAGCTGTTGTTTGAAAATATCATTTCCCATTTAGTTGGCTGTCTGTTTATTTTGTTATCAGTTTCTCTTGCTAAGCAAAAACTTCTTAGTCTGATGTAGTCCCATTCATTAATTTTTGCCTTCACTTCTCTTGACTGTGGAGTCGTATTCATAAAATGCTCTTTAAAACCCAGGTCCATGAATTTAGTACCTATGTCTTCTTCTATGTACTTAATTGTTTCAGGTCTTATGTTTAGATCTATGATCCATTTTGAGTTAATTTTAGTACAGGGGGACAAACTTTCATTCTTTTGCATGTGGCTTTCCAGTTTTCCCAGCACCATTTATTGAAGAGGCTTTCTTTTCGCCATTGTATGTTGTTAGCCC
This sequence comes from Saccopteryx leptura, assembly GCF_036850995.1. Classification (NCBI taxonomy): domain Eukaryota; kingdom Metazoa; phylum Chordata; class Mammalia; order Chiroptera; family Emballonuridae; genus Saccopteryx; species Saccopteryx leptura. The sequence goes on from NC_089516.1 coordinate 119,011,637, forward strand.
CTTTATCAAAAATTATTTGACTATATATATGTTGTTTTTTTGTTTTTTTTTTTGTATTTTTCTGAAGCTGGAAATGGGGAGAGACAGACAGAATCCTGCATGCGCCAGACCGGGATCCACCTGGCACGCCCACCAGGGGGCGACGCTCTGCCCACCAGGGGGCGATGATATGCCCCTCTGGGGCGTTGCTCTGTCCTGACCAGAGCCACTCTAGCGCCTGGGGCAGAGGCCAAGGAGCCATCCCCAGTGCCTGGGCCATCCTTTGCTCCAATGGAGCCTCGCTGCGGGAGGGGAAGAGAGAGACAGGGAGGAAGAAGAGGGGGAGGGGTGGAGAAGCAGATGGGTGCTTCTCCTGTGTGCCCTGGCCGGGAATCAAACCCAGGACTTCTGCACGCCAAGCCGACGCTCTACCACTGAGCCAACCGGCCAGGGCCTATATATGTTGTTTTATTTCTGGGTTTTCTATTTTGTTCCATTTGTCTGAGTGTCTATTTTTCTGCCAATACCATGCTGTTTTGATTGTCGTGGCCCTATAATATAGTTTTAAGTCAGGTATTGTAATGCTCCCAGCTTCATTCTTTTTCTTTAGGATTGCTTTGGCTATTCGGGGTTTTTTATAGTTCCATATAAATCTGATGACTTTTTGCTCCATTTCTTTAAAAAATGTCATTGGAATTTTGATGGGAATTGCATTAAATTTGTATATTGCTTTGGGTAATATAGCCATCTTGATTATATTTATTCTTCCTAACCAAGAACAAGGAATATTCTTCCATCTCATTATATCTTTTTCTATTTCCCTTAACAATGGTTTATAGTATTCATTATATAATTCCTTTACATTCTTTGTTATGTTTATTTCTAGGTATTTTATTTCTTTTGTTGCAATCGTGAAGGGGATTATTCTTTTGAGTTTGTTCTCAAATGTTTCATTGTTGGCATATAGAAAAGCTATTGACTTATGTATGTTAATTTTGTATCCTGCGACCTTACTGTATTGGCTTATTGTTTCTAGTAGTCTTTTTGTGGATTCTTTGGGGTTTCGATGTATAGGATTATATCATCTGCAAAAAGTGATACCTTTACTTCTTCTTTTCCGATATGGATGCTTTTTATTTCTCTGTCTTGTCTGATTGCTCTGGCTAGAACCTCTAGTACCACATTACTAGGGTTATCTCATTTTTTTTAATTTTTGAGTTTCTTTCTTCTTCTCTCTGTTGTGCCGCAAGTTGCTTGTCTTCTATTTCACTAATCCTACCTTCTATCTGGCCTGTTCTATTAGCTAAGCTTGTTACCTCATTTTTCAGATCATGAATTGAGTTTTTCATCTCTGTTTGATTTGTTTTTATACTTTCAATTTCCTTGGAAATATATTCTTTGTTTTCATTGAGTTTTTTTCTGAGCTCCCTAAATTACCTTTCTGTGTTTTCTTGTATATCTCTGAGTATTTATAGGATTTCTGTTTTAAATTCTCTGTTGTTTAACTCCAAGGTTTCCAATATATTAAATTTTTTCTCCATAGATTTTTCCTCATTTATCTGTTTTCCCTCTTTCTTTTGTATCCATTATATTCAATTTTTTCTTCCTTAATGGCATCTGAGGGTGGTTTTGTTGATAGTCATAATGAGATTTAATAAAGAATAAAAAGGTAAAAAATAAAAATCAAAAATAGTTGTTTTTTTAAAAAATTAATAATTAAATAAAGAAAAATAATGTAAAATAAAAATTTTAAAAAAGGAAATTATTCCCCCCATCCTTTTTTCCTCTCCTTTCCTCTCCTCTCCCCTCTTTCTTGAGAAAATCTTGTGGTGAACTTTGAATTATATTGTACTAAATAGAACAAACAATGCCTGTAATGGAGGGCCTACATTGGGGAGAAGTAATAAAGGAGTAAAAAAAAAAGAGAAGAAAAAAAGAAAAAAAAGAAAAGGAAAGAATAAAAACAGGGTATCGACTCACAAAAAGCAAATAAGGAAAAAATTTGGGTCAAGAATAAAATGATTTGCTTTTAAGTGTTGGTTGACTAAGAGTTATGATGAGAGGAATCAGAGGGAAACAGGAAAATGGGGGGACAAATTTTAAAATTACTATTGTATTTAGTGGAAAGAGAACTAGATAAAATGGAAAGCCAGGGATGGGAGCACTGCTAGTGAGTTAAAAAGGTGAAGTAAAACCCCACAAAATGTCACAAACATAAGTTTGAGTCCCAGATAATATAATTTTTTTGTTATTGAGGTTTGAATGAGAAGAGACATAAAGGAGAAGGGAAGAAACTAATATAGAGGGAGAAAAAGAGAGAGAGAAAAAAAGAAGGAACTACTAAAAGAAAAAAAAGAGGACAGAGAGAGAGTTAAGGGTTTTGGAGTGCAACCCTAATAGAGAGAAAGGAAGAGGAAAGAAAAGATAATGGGAGATGTAACACTTATGGGTAGTATAGTTCAAAGAGAGGAGAGAGTAAGACCGGCAGAGAGTTAAACCACCAAATTGGAGGAGGAAAAAAAAATCAAGAATGAAGATAAGAGAAACAAACGAACAAATATAAAAATGGGATAGGTTATAAAGTCTGCGGATTATTCTTGCTTTTGAGAGGTTATCTTCTTGCTTTTTCTTTTCTCTCTCTCTTCCTGGTTGGTGACTCTGTATCCTGGCTTCTTCCCCTTTGACACACTCAGGTAGAGGTTTACAGTTCATAAGTCTCTATGGCGATGTCATGTATTGTGCTTTAGTCTCATTGGCAGTCAAGGCTCATTAGCATTTATAGGCTCTGACAGTGAGAGAGTCCGTATTCCTGGAGCCTCTCTCCTAGTCTTTCCTTCCTCAATTAGTAGCCTGATAATCCAGCTATGGGGTTGCTGCTGCCTCTGCCTGGATAGTAAGAGGCTCAAAGATCTGGTAACTCCCCACTCTATTCTCACTCCACACAGGGCTCTGGGTAAGGCTCAGTCAGTCAGAGCTGCTAGCATAACCAGGTGGGGCTTTCATCCACTGAAGACCTCTGGTTCTGCCACTCTGTCTGGGTACAGGGGCAGGCGCCCACTCCTGGGCGCTTGGAGGAAACTCTCGCTCACTATCTGTGCACAGACCAGGATATCAGATCGGCAGTCTCACACTCTGAGTTGAACCCCCACCCCCACCGAAAAGTTCCAGCATTGGAATTGGATCTCACTCCCTCCCTGTGTGCGGCTTTTTAAGGGCACTGGGGTGGCCCGAGATTCCGCTTTTGGCCCACACAAAGGCCTCTGACTCTGCCCCTCTGTGGGATAACACGAGCGCCCACTCCTGAGGTGCTGGGAGGAATCTCATGCCCACTCTCCATGCTTGCAGACCAGGATATCAGGCCAGCTGCCTCACCCTCTTAGTGAAACCCCCGCCCACATGGAAAAGTTCCAGCGTTGGAATTGGTTCTCACTCCCTCTCCATGTGCAGCTTTTTCAGGGTGCTCTGGCAGCCCGGAGATTCTGCTTTCAGCCCACACAAAGGCTCCTGACTCTGCCTCTGTGTGGGGTAACACGAGGGCCCACTGCTGAGGCACTCGGAGGAATCTCTCGCCCACTATTTGTGCGCGCTGACCAGGAGATCGGGGAAAATGGCTGCCCCACTTGTCTTTCTTTGTCTGGGTTTGGTGCGAGTGTTAGCTTGTATTGACTGGGTTGCCACAGGCACAGTTTTTCCTTGGCTTGGATCTCCATGCCACAGCCTGGTTTGGCCGTTTGTGCCACGACCTAGATCTATTCACCCCCTTTGCCCACCTTAGTTTCTATACTCTCAGTTCCTAGTGAAAGCAGCCCTTTTTGGGTTAGTGAGTAAAGCGGAGCATTTCTTAGTCCCTATTTACTTCGGGGTTTGATTATATATTTAGCCAATTTTTGGCTCGACCATACCTTCGGGTGTATTGCAAAACATCTGGAGGCACCAAGGATAGGTTTTTCTGTTTCTGGTTGAAGATCTTGTTGAGTTTTGGTGGAGATTTATCGGTATCACTTCTTACCGCACCATTACTCTGACATCATCTTCTTTCTTAAATTTTTAAGATCCAAATTTAATAAGAGACGATTCAGAAAATGTAGGCTTATAGGATATTAGGAGTTAATGGTGCACACTATGGAAAGATTTATATGCCACAAAATAATATAGTGTAGAATTCATATAGCCTTCTTACTGCTTATACATATTGTGCTATTATTCTCCCTCTCATTATTAAAATTCTATATTAAGCAAGACACAGCAGTATGTAAAGTTAGACTGAGATGAAACCCATATCAACTTTCTACACTATGCAAGAAATACCATGTAAATCTTCATGGCAGTGTCCATTTAATTTTAACTTAACACTTTTAATGCAAAGATGCATGTTCTGTTTTATTTGGTTTCTATTCACTTCATTTTTTTCATTATAGTGAGTATCATATTATGTGTTATATAATTTGACAACTTTAAGTTAAACAAGAGGACTAGGTCCATTGAGAATCACTAAAATAATCGTGATAATGGTATTTTAAAAGACAGGAGAGTTCATGCATACATACACACCCAATAAAAAGGTGTTGGAATAAGGACAGAGTAACAGATTTAATGAAAATATTGTTTCACACGAGTTAGGACTTACTACACCTACAACTCTGATACTTACAAGCCATTCATGTATATATGAGATTAAGTTAATCCCTGAAGGTTGAATAGTTTACCAGAAAAAGTTGAGAGTACACAGAGCTGTCAAGTTTTCTTACCCGCATTGGAACCACTATGTCTACCCATAAAGATTAACAAACAACCTCAGAAGCCAACTTCTGAGTGAAAGTTTAATTTCAGTGGGTTGGTAATTTTTATATTGTAATTAATTGAGGAGTTTAGACTAACTTATTCTAGAGGTTTTCTGGATAGACTGCTAAGCAAGGCGAATTTCTATGCATAGAAACAATTTAGGGTAGATAATTTTTTTTTTATTTAAACAAGTTTCTCTTTTAGTAGTTGCTCAGAAGAAATACATATTTTATCTAATATGGAGGGGCCTTTATAGCAGAATATTGCTTTTTATTACAGTATATCTTGACAAATTATGTGTATACTTTTTTGATACAAAAGATTCATTGATTTCAAGAGAGCTGGATTTGGGATAAATAATGATGAATAAAGGCCATTTAATGTTATTTTTGCATTTCTATTTATAAATTAAATTAGCAAGGTAAAGGTTGGTGCACATATCAAATTTATCAAGAACAACTAACAACAAAAGAACTACATTGGCCTGACCAGGCAGTAGTGCTTTGGATGAGCGTCGGACTGAAATATGGAGGGCCCAGGTTTGAAACCCCGAGGTTGCCTGCTTGAGTGCAGCCTCATCCAGCTTGATCGCAGGCTCATCTAGCTTGATCTTGCGCTCACCACTTGAGCGGAGGGGGGGGGGTCACTGGCTTGAGAATAGGATCATAGACATGACCCCATGGTCGCTGGCTTGAACACAAGGGTCACTGGATTGAAGCCCAATGTCGCTGGCTTGAATAGGGGGTCACTTGTTCTGCTGTAACCCCCCAGTCAAGGTATGTATGAGAAAGCAATCAATGAGCAACTAAGGAGACTAAGGAGATGCAACAAAAAACTGAAGCTTCTCATCTCTCTTCCTTCTTGTCTAACTGTCCCTCACTCTGTTTCTCTCTCTGTCTCTGTAACACACAAAAAAAGAACTACACTGAATCAAAATTACACTATCTACTTGTTTGTTTTTTATTGTTTCCTTATAACTTATAATGTATATTTTTTCTAATGATTTTATTAACCAAGTAATTTTAATATGATTTCTTTCCTTATTTTGTAAGTGTAGATAATTTTTAAAAAATCATATCAATTATTTGTACTCCAGATGCTCACAGATTTTTGAATCAAAGTTGAAAAGGCTTCAAAAATAATGAGTTTGGAATGTGAAACTGAGAAGGGGTAGAATCAGAAAAAAAGTAGGCAAAACTGCAGAAACTGCTTTTTATTCTAATCAATAACATATGAAATTGTACTTCCAATTTGAGATTATTTTGTCTGTCAGTTTACTATGAACCATTTGTACATCACCTCAGATTCAGGCCCCTTTGTACCAATGGCTTATAACATCTTTGCTCTTAAGGATGTCACCTCTAAGGATGTTATCTAGCTCTAATTCAATCCCCAGAAATGGGGAATAATTCTATCCCTAAATTACAGATTTAAAAACTTTGGCTGAGAGAGATTATGTCTCTTGCATAGATCACAATTTGAGAACTGAAAAATCTGGGATTGTAAACTGGTGGACCTCACTCCACATTCCATGCTCTTTTATTTTACCACATGCTAACTGGCCAATGTAGAGATAGAGTTTAAAACTTTGACCTTATTAATACTATATTACTAATTTATTAGACCATGTCTACAAAGTGTGGTCTAGAACCAATAATTATCACTAATGTAAATTTGGGGGTCCACTCCATTCCTGAGGGAAATAGTTCATTTTAATGAATTCAGCAGGTTATGAGTAAGTACAATGTTTGAGAAGCTCTATTTTATACAATTTGGATGAATCAATTCCTGCTTCTTGAACTTTGTAAATATAATAATGAAGACTCCTTTTTGAGGCCTTTTTTATTTGTAGATCTTTTATGTGGTACTTCAAGTGAAGTATGGCAGTAGTTAAAATAATCCTAATATGGTGTCTTAATTTAAGAAGCACTGTTGGTTTTTATTATATATTTTCTTTATTATTATTACAGCTTCAAAGTAGAGAAAATGAACAAAACTTAATAGCTTATTAGTGGTTATTTTATTCCCAACTTCTCATGAGGTCGAATGGCACTTCATGGAATAATTAGAATGGGTAGTATAGGACCTCAATTATAATTTGCCTTGCAGTTTATTTTCATCTGTAAGTCTACCTACAATACTAATAACTATATATTTCTTTTGTACATGCTTTAAAGACAACATAACAAGTCCATGGATTAATTTTTTTTTTTTGTATTTTTCTGAAGCTGGAAACGGGGAGAGACAGACAGACTCCCGCATGCGCCCGACAGGGATCCACCTGGCACGCCCACCAGGGGGCGATGCTCTGACTGCCCACCAGGGGGCGATGCTCTGCCCCTCCGGGGCGTCGCTCTACCACGACCAGAGCCACTCTAGCGCCTGGGGCAGAGGCCAAGGAGCCATCCCCAGCGCCTGGGCCATCTTTGCTCCAATGGAGCCTCGCTGCGGGAGGGGAAGAGAGAGACAGAGAGGAAGGAGAAGGGGAGGGGTGGAGAGGCAGATGGACGCCTCTCCTGTGTGCCCTGGCTGGGATTCGAACCCAGGACCTCTGCATGCCAGGCCAACGCTCTACCACTGAGCCAACCGGCCAGGGCATCCATGGATTAATTAATGTCATCTGTATTAATCCTTGTGATATATTGGCTTCCTTCTTGAACTTACTTTTTTTTTAAGTTGAAGTTTAAAAGGTTATTACAATTACCATTGTATGTTAACTTTAATTTCTGCTTCTCCTAACTTGTCCTTAAACTTGATGATCTCTAGGTCTTTATTTGGTCATTTTCTTGGTCTATTTCTAATTAATATTATTGTCAGTACTTTTGTAAAGCTAACAAACTTCCTCCACTCTATATTTCAGATGGTGAAAATGTCTTTGACACTTTTCTGTTTTAAGTGTTTAGTATATATCTTTATATAATTTTCTTAGTGTATTTTTTAGGTATTACTACTTACATACAGTATATGACATCATGTTCTGTTGGATTCAATGTCTTAACACTTCAATGAAGTATAGAACCATTACCTTACAATTAGTTTCTTATAACTTCCCCACTTTTAAAATATAATTGTTTTAAGTATTTCCTCTGCATACATTGAGTACCACATAAGATTGTGCTTTAATTATTGCTTTAATCATAAACAATTACTAAATAAATTCATGTGAAGGATTGTCTATTGTGTTCACTTTTATTTTTACCCCGTACATTGTTCTTTTTTGGTGAAGAATCAAGTGTTAATCTATTAGTATTATCTTTTTGTTTGGTGAGGTTTCCTTTGCCATTCTTTTAGGGTAGATCTGATTGCAACAAGTTCTTAGTATTTTTTCATTTAAGAATGTCTTTATTTTCCCTTCATTCCTGAAGGATATCTTCACATATTATAGTTAACTATTGACAGTTCTTTTCTTTCAGCACTTGAAAAGTTTTGTTCTACTTGTTTCTGTTCATTATAATTCCAGATAAAAATTCCCTAGTTGTTGAAATTGTATATTTTTTCTATAATGCTTGGTTTTTTTTCCTAGCTGTTTTAAATTTTGTCTTTCATTATTTCACAAAGGTGAAATAAACACAACTCCAGAATGTCATAGTTTGAATCATACATAATATAACCTTTTTTATATTGGCTTTTTTACTTACTAATGTGCATTTAAGATTCCTCCATTAATAGCTCAATTCTTTTTTTTATGACAGAGACAGAATGAGAAACAGAGAGAGTGACAGATAGGGACAGACAGACAGGAAGGGAGAGAGATGAGAAGCATAAATTCTTTTTGCGGCTCCTTAGATTTTCATTGACCCCTTTCTCGCATGTGCCTAGACTGGGGTGGAAGGCTACAGCAGAACGAGTAAACTCACTCAAACCAGTGACCTTTAGGCTCAAGTCAACAACCTTGGGCTTCAAACCAACTATCTTTGTGCTCAAGCCAGTGACCATGGGGTCATGTCTATGATCCCACACTAAAGCCAGCAACCCCGTGCTCAAGCAGTGACCTTGAGGTTTTATACCTGGGTCCTATGCATCCCAGTCGTATGGTGTATCCATTGTGCCACCATTTGGTCAGGCAATAGCTCATTTCTTTTAAGTACTAAATAATATTCCATTGTCTGGATGTACCAAAGTTTGTGTATCCATCCATTTATTGAAGGCCATCTTGGTTTCTTCCAAATTTTGACAATTATAATAGAGCTGCTGTAATCATACACATGCAGGTTGTAGGGTGAACAAAATTGTTCAACTCTTTTGGATAAATACCAAGAAGAATGATTGCTGGCCATGGAAAATGTATGTTTAGTTTTGTAAGTAACCAACAAACTGTCTTCCAAAGTCACTGTATCATTCTGCACTTCCACCAAAAATAAATGAGAGTTCTTGTTGCTCCACATCCTTGCCTGTATTGGAGGTTGTCAGTTTTCCAAGTTTTGGCCATCTTAATAGGGTTGTAGTAGTATCTTGTTGTAATTTCTTTTGTCACAATGACATATGATATAAAGGAGCATTCATATATTTATTTTCCATCTGTATATCTTTTTCCTGTGACAGAAACAGAGAGACAGAGAGACGGACAAATAGGGACAGACAGACAGGAAGAGAGAGAGATGAGAAGCATCAATTCTTTATTGTGGATCCTTAGTTTTTTTATTGATTGCTTTCTCATATGTGCCTTTATCAAGGGGTTATACAGCAGAATGAGTGACCCCTTCCTCAAGCCAGCGACCTTGGGCTCAAGCAACAACCTTGGGCTTCAAGCCAGTGACCATGGGGTCATGACTATAAGCCCATGCTCAAGCCAGCAACCCAGCACTCAAGCTGGTGAACAAATTCTCAAACCTGATGAGCCCATGCTGAAGCCAACGACATTAGGGTTTTGAATCTTGGTCTTCTGCATCCTAGTCCGATTCTCTATCCACTGCTTAACAGCCTGATCAGGCAATTACTGGGCCATTTTTTAAGTTGGGTTGTTTATTTGTTTGTTTTTATTTGGTTTTAAGAGTTCTTTGTGTATTTTGGATAACAGTCTTTTATCAAATATTAAGCAAATATTTTATCCAGTCTGTGGCTTATCTTCTCATTCTCTTGACATTGTCTTTTTGGAATAGAATTTTATTTTTTATTTTGATGAAGTCTATCTCAATAGTTACCTCATTAATGAATTGTGCCTTTGGTGTATCTAAAAAGTTATCATATGCAAGGTCATCTAGGTATTCTATGTTATCTTTTATGAGTTCTATTATTTACATATTACATTAATTTTTGTAACAGATTTTTATATTTATCTATATATTTATACATGTGGATATGCAGTTGTTTCATTATTTGTTGTAAAGTCTATTTTATCCTATTGCTTTTTTTTTTGTCAAAGATCAGTTGACTATATTAAAATGGGTCTATTTCTGTGTTCACTATTACCATCCATTTATGTGTTTGCATTTTTTTCTAATACCATACTGTCTTGATTACTATAGTTTTATAACAAGTCTTAAACTCAGATAGTTTCAGTCCTCTAACTTTGTTCTTCTATCTCAATATTACATTGGCTATCCTATGCTTTTTGTCTCTCTATATAAACTTTAGAATAAGTTTGTTGAAATCTAGAAAACAAGTTTTTGAGAGTTTGATTGGGATTGTATTGAATCTATGGATCAGGTTAGAAAGAGCTAACGTCTTGCCAATATTGAGTCTTCCTATCCACAACATGCAATCTCTCTAAGTATTTAGTTCATCTTTCATTTTCGGTCAATGTTTTATATTTTTTCTCATATAGATTTTGTAAATATTTTGTTAGATTTATATCTATGTATTTCATTTTTGGAGGTGCTAATGTAAATGATATTATATTATTATTGAAAATTCTACTTTTTCATTGCTGATATATAGGAAATTGATTGACTTTTGTATATTATTTTTGGACCACGCAACCTTGCTACAATCACTTATTTCCAGGAGTGTTTTGTTGTTGTTGTTGTTAATTCTGTGGATTATTTTTTTTATAAATGATTGTGCCATCTGTGAACAAATATAGCTTTATTTCTTCCTTCCTAATCTGTATACATATTATTGTTTTTTCTTATCCTATTGCATTAGCTGAAACTTCTAGTATGATGTTGAAATGCAGTGGTGAGCTTTATCTATGGTGGCACAGTGGATAAAGCATAGACCTAGAATGCTGAGGTTGCTGGTTCAAAACCTCGGCCTTGCCTGGTCAGGGCACATATGGGAGTTGATGCTTCCTGGTCCTTCCCCTGTTCTCTCTATTTCTCCTCTCTCTCTCTCTCTCTCTCTCTCTCTTTTTCTAACCTTTTCTTTCCTCTCTCACTAATAAAAATGAATAAATAAAATCTTAAGAAAAAAAAAGAAAAACAGTGGTAAGAGGGGTCATTTTTACCTTGTAACTGATCTTAGAAAACTTTGTTCTTAGCATTAAGTATCATGTTAACTGTAGATATTTATTATGAAGTAGAAGTGCTCTTCTATTTTTAGTTTATTAATTTTTATTTATCATAATGGTTATTGAATTTTATAAAATGCTTTTTCTACAACTATTGATATAATCAAGTAATTTTTTATCCTACTGATGTGATGGGATTACATTGATTTATTTTTAAATATCAAACCATCCTTGCATACCTGGGGTAAACCCCTCTTAGTTTTGTGTATAATATTTTTATAAATTGTTTAATTTAATTTGCCAATATTGCATTGAAAAATTTTACATTATGTTCATAAGAGATATTGGTTTGTACATTTCTTGTAACATCTTTGTCTGATTTTGGTATTAGAGTAACACTGATCTCGTTGAATGGATTTATAATTATTCTCTCTGTTTTCATCTTCTGAAAGAGATTGTAAAGAACTGGGATATTTTCTTCCTTAAAGTTTTGATAGAATTCACCAGTGAACCTGTCTGGGACTGGTATTTTTTGGAGGGTAGGGGAGGACTGAGACATAGAGAGACAGAGAGAGGGACAGACAAAAATATAGAGAGACTAGAAGCATCAATTCTTCATTGTGGCAACTTAGCTGATCATTGATTACTTTCTCATACATGCCTTGACTGGGGGCTACAGCAAACCGAGTGACCCCTTGTTGAAGCCAGCAACCTTGGGCTCAAATTGATGAGCCTTACTCAAACAAGATGAGCTTGAGGTCAAGCTCGTGACCTCGAGGTTGCAAACCTGGGTTCTCCATGTCTCAGCTCAATGCTCTATCCACTGCACCACTGCTTGGTAAATCTGTCTAATCATATTTCTGTCTACTCAGATTCTCTGATTCTTTCTGATTCAGTTTTGGAAAGTTGAATCTTTCTAGAAAGCAATCTCTTTGGTCAAATTATCCATTTGATGGCATATAGTTGCTCATCACACTTCTTACAATCCTTTGCATGTCTTTGGTATCACTTGTTAGTTTTCCTCTCTTTCTTTTCTAATTTTATTTATTTGGGTCTTCTTTCTTTTTTTTCTCAATAAACCAGGTTAAAGGCTTGTTAATCTTGTTTATCTTTTCAAAGAACCAGCTCTTGGTTTTATTCATCATTGTATTTCCTTTATAGACTCTAATTTGTTAATTTCTGTTCTGATCTTTATTATTTCCTTTTTATACTCACTTTGCATTTTGTTTCTTGTTCTTTCTGCAGTTTCTTTAAGTGTGAGGTTTGACTTTTTATTTGAGGTTCTTGTTTCTTGAGGTAGGCTTATAATGATTTAAATTTTCTTCTTAAGACTTCTTTTGCTGTGTTCCATAGGTTCTCAGTTTATGTATTATTTTTGTTTCAGTGTATCTTTTAATTTTTTTTAAAAATTTTTTATTCATTTTAGAGAGGAGAGAGAAAGGGAGAGAGAGAGGAGAGAGAGACACAGAGAGAAGATGGGGAGGAGCTGGAAGCATCAACTCCCATATGTGCCTTGACCAGGCAAGCCCAGGTTTCGAACCGGCAACCTCAGCGTTTCCAGGTCGACGCTTTATCCACTGCACCACCACAGGTCAGGCCTCAGTGTATTTTTTTATTTATTCTTTGATCTCATTGTTAAGCCATTCATTGTTCATAACATGTGATTTAGCCTTCATGTGGTTGTGTGTTTTTTGGGATTTCTTTTTTGTGAGTATGTATGTCTGGTTGATTTCTAGTTTTATACCATTATGATCAGAATTTGCTTAATATAAATTCAATCGTTTTAAGTTTATTGAGGACTGTTTTGTGGCCTAATATGGTTGATCCCAGAAAATGTTCCATGTGTACTTGAAAATAATATATATTTTGCTGCTACAGGTGAAAAGCTCTGAAGATATCAGTTAAGTCCATCTGACCTAGTGTGTAATTTGTCATTTAAGACAACCATTTTCTTGTTGAAATTTTGTTCATAAGATCTACTATTTATTTCAAAGGGTGTTAAAATCCCTTACTGTGACTGTATTTTGTTGATTATTCCCTTTGTATCCAAGAAGATTTGCTCTATTTGTTTAGGTGACTATTTGTTTAGTGCATAAGATTTACAAGTGTTGTATTCTCTTGCTAATTTGTTTCCTTTGTCATTATATAGTGTATAATTTGTCTCTTACTATACTCTCTATTTAAATGTCTATTTTGTTATATTTTTAAAAATATTCATTTACATGAGATATCTTTTTTCTACTTTTTACTTTTAGCCTTTGTGTTCTAGTGTATCTTTCCTTCTAAGATGGGTCTCTTGGAGACAGCATATATATTGTTTTCTTACCCATTCAGTTCTCTTATATCTTTTTATTGTAGCATTTAATCTATTTACATTTAGTGTGATTATTGTACATGTGAGAACTACATACTTACTGCCATTTCTTGTTCTATGTTTTTCTCCTCCTCCTCCTCTTCTTCCTTTTTTCATTCTCCTTCTCATTCTAAGAAGGCCCTGTGGCATTTCTTTTAATACTGGTTTGGTGGAAAAAAAACAACTAGTTCTTTTTGTTTGTTTGTTTGTTTATGGTCTATAGAGTTCTTTATTATTAATTTCACAATTTTAAGTAATAGCCTTGATGGATGGAGTATTCTTGGTGGTAGTCTTTGATTTTATCTCTTTAAATATTTTATGCCAGTCTTTTATGGACTGAAAATTTCATTTTGAAAAAAATTTTTTTTGATTCACAATGTCATAGTAATGACAGTGTGGGAGATACCCCTGTCTTTCCCCTTGAAATTTCAACAAATTAAATAACTACAATGCAGTGAAGCAACCCCAGCTGGTCTTGCATGAAAGATTTATTTACTGAATGAACTAAAGGTAGAAAGGGTTTAGAAGGGGTACAGAAATTAAGACATAATTGCAGTTGTCTTTAGAGAGGAAGGAACTCTGAACTGTCTGGACTTTTATCTACTGGGGTTTCAGTAAAGATGGAATACTGAGTGACTGGGTGTTTCTTGGCTAGAAGTATGGGGAGATGGTAGGGTTAAATTGTCTTGGTTTTGTATAGTACTACTACTACAAAGAAGGGAGAAGCCTAGAGTGACTAAGTTATTTTGTCTCTTTTCTGGAACTATAGAAAGAAGAGAAACTTGAACAGACTGTTTTTTTTTCTTAGCTTAAGGAGAAAGGAGAAGCCTAGAATGACTGGGTATTCTTATGCCAGGAGTAGAGTGATTGAGGAGTAGAGGGGGAATACTAAAGTAAAGCAGTGGAAAATGAGGGGCCATGACCAGTAATCCCACAGTCTGCCCAAAGTCACTCATGGCACAAAGACAGAGAAAACCAAAGTATGGTCACCAGTCACTCAGATTCCACCTCCCTCCCCTCATGAAATATGGAAAACAGCAGTGACATACCCCACAGCTAACTCTCCAGAACCACTTTCTCCCCTGAAGAACAGAGTTGTTCTGTGTCTGGAAACCCAGTCTGTAAAGACACAAGGAGGGGCACCCAGAAGTCTGAGATTGCCATTTAAAAACTGTAAAGCAGTAAAGCCAAACATGCTAAAAAATGCTGCATGTGCCAATGTAACTAAGGCCTTGCCTACATCATCAGGACAGTAATATCTCATTGGAGGCCAGCCCATAAATTTTACTGATAAAACAAAGAAAAAAACCTTCTCAAAACAGAAATACTTATTTCTCTTTTTTTCTCTACTTTTTTGTTTTTTTTCTTTTTCTTTAAAATTTTTATTTTATTTGATTTCTATATTATTTTTATTTTTGAGGGGTTTTTTTGCTTTAAATTTTTTCTCATTGTTTTAATTGTTTTACTTTTTATTATTTTTAAATTTTGTTTTATTTTTCACAATCAATTTTACATTTTTACTTATTTGTTAGAGTTCTTAACAATAGCACTCTCAAATGCCACCAAGGAATAAGAATTAGAATACCATGAGTAAACTAAACAAATAGTATTTCAACAAAAATTGGAAAATATCCACAAAAAATCTTAATCATAAATAAATCTTGAAGTTAAATGAAAGAATTGAAGATGTGAAAAAAACTCAAAGAGAAGTGAGAAAACACCAATATGCAACTTAATAATCTCAGAAAACAAACTGAATAACTTACCAAGGAGATTAAAAGTTTAAAACAGAGATAAAGACCTCAATACATGAAATAAAAAATGATGTATCAAGTTTAGCTAATAAAGCTGGCCAGATAGGGGAAAGAATCAGGGACATTGAATACAAGCAAATAGGAATGTTATAGAGAAAAAGACTCAGACTCAAGAATTTTTTAAAAAATGATAGATCTCTACAAGAATTGTTTGAACACTTTAGAAAAAAATATAGAAACAATAATTATAGCAGATGAAGAAGGGACAGAGAAGGGAATAAAGAGTCTATTCAAACAAACAATTGATAAGAACTTCCCAAGCTTATGGAAAGAGATGGATACTCAAATACAAGAAGCAGGTAAAATACTGACTAATCTAAATCTAAGCAGACCTACTCCAAAGTATACCATAATAAAATTGTAAAAAAAAAAAAAAATCAGCGACAAAGAAAGAACCCTCAAAGCAGCTTGGGAAAATAAAAGCATAACATATAAAGGAAGGCCCATTAGGTTATCAACAGATTTCTTAGCAGAAAATCTACAAGCCAGATGAGAATGGAACAAAACAAAATACTGAAAAAGAGGAATTACTAGTCGAGTCTTATATCCATCAAATTTATCTTAAATATGAAGGAGAAATAAAAATTTTCCCAGACGTACAGAAGTTGAAAGAATTTAACAAAAAAAAAAATTCAGGAAATACTCAAGGTGGTTATTTGACCAAATAAAATGAGCAAAACAAATTAATACTACAAGTAAAAGCTACAACAAGGTCACAAGAAAAGGAAGGATAACATATGATAACAGCAGCACAGTAGAGGAGAGGATAAAAATCTGTAGTAGCAAAAAAGGATGGAATACAGAAGCATTCATAAGACAAAGGACTCTTGTACATATGACAGTTATTCTCTTTTTAATCTAATGCAACCACCCACAAAAAAACCACTACAAAATCACACAAGTTAAAAAAAGTAACAAAGGAAAGAGATATAGAATAATACCAAAAAAAAACCCCAAAAAACTGAAACACAAAAGAGAAAAACCAAATGAGACACAGAACTACCAGAAAACAATATATAAAATGGATATAAAAAATCCTCCAGTGTCAAAAATTATCTGAAATGTAAATGAACTGAGTCTTCAATAAAGAGGCACAGAGTAGCAGATTTTGTCGAAAAGCAAAACCTGGCCTGACCTGTGGTGGCGCAGTGGATAAAGCGTCAACCTGGAAACATGAGGTTGCTGGTTCAAAACCCTGGGCTTGCCTGGTCAAGGCACATGTGGGAGTTGATGCTTCCTGCTCCTCCCCCCTTCCCTCTTTCTCTCTCCCCTCTCTATAATGAATAAATAAAGTCTTTAAAAAAAAAAGAAAAGAAAGAAAAGCAAAACCCAACCATATGACAACTTCAAGAGACACATCTAAGCTACAAACACAAAAGTAACTTCAAATAAATGGTTGGAAAATTATTCTCCAAGCAAATAATACCCAATGACAATGCTGACTTCAAGATAAAAAAGGTAAGAAGAGAAAAAAATGGACATTTCATAATGATAAAGATGACATTGTATCAAGAAGACATTACATGTTTTAATATACATGTGCCAAACCAGGGACACCAAGATATATAAGACCTGTACTAACTGAACAAAAAATAGAAGCAAACAAAAACACAATCACACTTGGAGAACTGAAAACACTATTGATGGATTAAGATAATACAAACACAAAATCAATAAGGAAATATTGGCCTTAAACAACACATTATTTCAAATGGGCATTATCAAGATTTACAGAACTTTTTTTTTTTCCCAAAACATCAGAATATGTATATTTTTCCAGTGTGCATGGGACATCTAAAGAATAGACCACATGTTGGGCCACAAAACAAACATCAACAAATTTGGAAGATTGAAATTACACTAAGCATATTTTCTGATCATAAGTATTTGAAATTAGAATTCAACTGCAAAAAGAAAGTAAAGAGACCCACAAAAATGTAGAAATTAATCAACATACATCTAAAAAATCATTGAGTCAAAGAAGAAATAAAAGCAGATATCAAAAGACATATAGACAAATAAAAATGACAACATGACATCTCAAAATTTCTGGGATACAGCAAAAGAAGTAATAAAAGGGAATTTTATATCATTACAGGGTTATAATAGGATACAAGAGATATTCCAAGTAAACAAGCTAACATCACATCTTAAGGAACTAGTAAAAGAATATTAAAGACAAACAAAAGTCAGCAGAAGAAAGAAAATAACAAAAAATAAAGCAGAATTAAATGAAATAGAGAACAAATAAACTAGAGAAACAATTAATACAACAAGGAGCTGGTTCTTTGAAAAGATCAATAAAATTGACAAACCTCTGGCTAGACTCCCAAAGGGAAAAACAAAGAAAGAAGTCTTATATACAAAATCTGAAATGAAAGAGAAGAAATTACCACAGACATCATAAATATACAAAGAATCTTAGCAGAATACTATGAAAGATTTTATGTAATCAAATTAAACAATTTAAAAGAAATGAATAAATTCCTAGAGCTGTACAATCTACACAGACTGAGTGATGGAAAAGTGGAAAAGACCCATAAACATGGAGGAAACACAAACAATTATCAACAATCTCTCCTATTGGGTAAAAAGATGGCAATGGAGTAGACAGACATAGCAACTTCCATCTCCCAGAACAAAAGTGGATTACAACTTAATTTTAACAAACATCATCTAAAAAATCCAACTTTGGACTAAACTAAGAGGACTCTTCAACCAAGGAACACTGAAGAAGCCACACTGAGACTGGTAGAAAAAGTGGAAATGCGGACAGGGCTGCCCAGCTCCCCAGAGCGAATGGCACCCGGCAGAGACTCTCGTGGCGGGAAGTGAGTTCGGCAGACAGGGGAGGGTGCTGAGCCCCAGGAACAAAGCCCCAGCCTGCAGACCCAGAGCCTAAAAAAGGCATATAGACAGTATTTAGCGGGAAACAACTCAGTATACTGTTTGTGAGAAAGAGAATGATTTCTCCGACCCAAGATTATTCTTAAAGGGACTGAGCTGAAAACCTTTCTCATAACCACTCACCTGGGGCTCCAGAGGACAGGGGGAGAGAGGAGAGGACCAGAGCAGTGGGAAGAGAGTGTAATCTAGGAGGCACATGGAGAAACACTTTGAGCGATAGCCTGCTAACCCCTGGGCTGAGTCACTCCCCAAATCTGAAGTGAATATTTCCCCTGGAAACAGCAATACCAGCAAAGGGAAGCAGGACACCAGCCAACAAGCTCTCCCACAGTACTTAGAGCAGAGTTGCTTAGAAGAAGGGAACTTTTGGGACTACAGTAGTGAGTCTTAGGGTCTGAGCTTCAGCATCCCCATCCACATGGCTGAGAGATAGCTCGAAAGCGAGCAGCAGCAGGACATGGAAGCACGGTTCTGTTGGCAAGGGCGGAAGCCAGTTGGCCATAACTGAGGCCCAGGTGTGAGCTCGGTCTTGCCTGGCTGGGGAGGAGGAGACACACAAAAGTGGTCAAGCCCAGCTGCAGGCTGCCTGCAATCTAGCCTGCAGGGGAAGGGCAGGAGCCCTGGAAGGGACGGAGACCAGCCCTTGAGCAAGGGCACAGGAGCACAGCCTCGCCAAGCCCACAGAACTGAGGATTATGGCCTGATGCAAGAGTCAGCTCCTCCTCCTGCAGAAGTTGAGCAAAAGCCAGAACAGGCAAAGTCACAACTGAGCATGGGAATTCAGCCCTGCCCAGCCCATGGAGCCAAAGCATGCAGCCATCCTGTGAACAGGCTCCTCCAGCAGGGGCAGGGTGAAAGCCTGGAATCAGGAGGAAACCCGCAGCTGAGAAAAGGTGCTCAACCCTGCCTTTAGGGCCGAGCATAACCCCACTCAGGGGGGCCGAGGCCACCGAGGCTTGTATACCCAACCACATGATCACAACCCCTCCCGTGAAGGAGAGGCCGAAACCACAGCAACAGCCCCAATAGGCTTCATGGGCAATGCCCATACTCAAATGCCCTAGGCAGCAGCAACAGCAGCATAGGGGGTGGCGGGCCTGCAGACAGACCACACCTAGGGAACACAAAGGCCCCACCAAGTGGACTCCAGTGGCCAAAACCTTCTTTTACACAGACAAAATGAAAAGGCTGAGAAATGTTACAAAAAATGAATCAAGAGAAATCCCCAGAAAAGGACCTGAATGAGTCAGATATAACCAAATTACAGGATTCAGAGTTTAAAATAATGATTTCTAGGATGCTTAAAGATTTTAGAACAATAGATGGTCATTACAAACACCTAAATAAGGACATAGCAAATATGATATAAAAAAGGACATTGAAATAATAAAAAAGAATCAGTCAGAAATGACAAATACAATATCAGAAATGAAGAAAACAATGGAAGGAATAAAAAGTAAGATGGATGAAGCTGAGAATCAAATCAGTGAGTTAGAGGAGAAGAAAAATGAAGGCATGGAAGCAAAGCAGAAAAAAGAAAAGGGACTCAAAAAGTCTGAGGAAACTCTTAGAGGGCTCTGTGACATGAAGATAAATAACATCCACATCATAGGATAGGGTTCCTGAAGAAGAAGAGAAAGAACAAGGGATAGAGACATTGTTCAAAGATATCATAGCTGAAAACTTCCCTAAATTAAGGCAGGAAAATGTCTCTCAATTTCAGAAGCACAGAGAACTCTATTAAAGAGAAACTCAAAGAAATCTACACCAAGACACATCATAATTAAAATACCAAAGCTAAGTGATAAAGAGAAAATATTAAAAACTGCTAGAGGCCTGACCTGTGGTGGCGCAGTGGGATAAAGCGTCGACCTGGAACACTGAGGTCGCCGGTTCAAAACCTTGGGCTTGCCAGGTCAAGGCACATATGGGACTTGAAGCTTCCTGCTCCTCCCCCTTCTCTCTCTCTCTCTCTCTCTCACTCCTCTCTCTCTAAAAAATCAATAAATAAAATATTTAAAAAAAAAGAATTAAAAAAAAAAACTGCTAGAGAAAAAAAGGCTATCACCTACAAAAGAGCCCCCATAAAGATGATATTTGACTTCTCAACAGAAACACTTGAGGCCAGAATGAAATGGCAAGAAATATTCAAAGTAATGCAGAACAAGAGCCTACAACCAAGACTACTTTATTCAGCAAGGCTATCATTTAAAATTGAAGGAGAAATAAAAAGCTTTCCAGACAAAAAGAAAAGTCAAGGAATTCACTACAACCAAACCAATGCTGCAGGAAATGCTAAGGGGCCTGTTGTAAACAGATCAAAGGGGAAAAAGAATATAGCAAAAGAGGAATACAGTTTTATTTTTTTTTTAATTTTTTATAAAGATTTTATTTATTCATTATAGAGAGGGGAGAGAGAAAGAGAGAGAAGGGGGGAGGAGCAGAAAGCATCAACTCCCATATGTGCCTTGACCAGGCAAGCCCAGGGTTTTGAACCGGCAACCTCAGTGTTTCCAGGTTGACACTTTATCCACTGCGCCACCACAGGTCAGGCAGGAATACAGTTTTAAAGAATAAAATGGCAATAAACAAGTACATATCAATAATAACCTTAAATGTAAATGGATTAAATGATCCGATCAAAAGACATAGGGTAGCTATGTGGATAAGAAAACAGGACTCATACATATGCTGTCTAAGAGAAACACACCTTAAAAAATGCACATAGACTGAAGATAAAAGGATGGAAAAAATATTTCACACAAATGGAAATGAAAAAAAAGCTGGGGTAGCAATATTTATATCAGAAAAAAATGGACTTTAAAACAAAGGCTATAGTAAGAGATAAAGAAGGTCACTACATAATGATAAAGGGAACAATTCAACAGGAAGATATATCCGTTATAAATATCTATGCACATAATATAGTAGCACCTAAATATATAAAGCAGACTTTGATGTATTTAAAGGGTGAGATTAACTGCAACACTATAATAGTAGGGGATTTCAATACCCCACTAACATCACAAGATAGATCCTCAAGAAAGAAAATTAACAAAGAAACAGCAGACTTAAAGGACACACTAGATCAACTCGATTTAATAGATATCTTCAGAACCTTTCACCCTAAAAGAGAAGAATATACATTCTTTTCAAGTGATCATGGTACGTTCTCTAAGATAGACCACCTGTTAGGGCACGAAAGCGGCCTCAACAAATTTAAGAAGATTGATTTAATATGATTATTGAGCACTTTCTCTGATCACAATGAAATCAACCACAACAGAAAAACTGAAAAATACTTAAGCACTTGGAAACTAAATAGCATGTTATTAAATAATGACTGGATTAAAAATGAGATAAAAGAAGAAATAAAAAAATTTCTAGAAATGAACGATAATGAGCACACATCAACTCAAAATTTACGGGACACAGCAAAACCAGTTCTGAGAGGGAAGTTCATAGCATTACAGGAATACCTTAAAAAACTAAAAATAGCTCAAATAAACAACTTGACCCTACAAATAAAAGAACTAGAAAAAGAACAACAAGTAAAGCCCAGAGCTAGTAGAAGGAAGGGAATAATAAAAATCAGAGCAGAAATAAATGACATAGAGGCTAAAGAAACAATACAGAGAATCAATGAAACTAGGAGCTCGTTCTTTAAAAATGTTAACAAGATTGATGAACCTTTAACTAGACTCACCACGAAAAAGAGAGAGGACTCAAATAAATAAAATTAGAAATGAGATTGAAGAAATAACAACGGACACAACAGAAATACAAAATATTGTAAAAAAAATACTATGAAGAGCTGTATGCCAAAAAACTAGACAACGTAGATGAAATGGAGAAATTCCAAAAAATATATAATCTTCCAAAAATTAATCTGAAAGAATCAGAAAACCTAAACAGAATGATTACAAGAAATGAGATCAAAACAGTTATCAAAAATCTCCCAACAAAGGAAAGTTCTGGGCCTGATGGCTTCACAAGTGAATTCTACCAAATATTGGAAGAACTAACTCTTATCCTTCTCAAGCTATTTCAAAAAAATTAAGAGGAAGGAAGACTTCCAAGCTCCTTTTATGAGGCAAGCATAATTCTGATTCTAAAACCAGGCAAAGACAAAACAAAGAGAGAAAATTATAGGTCAATATTCCTGATGAATATAGATGCTAAAATCCTCAACAAAATATTAGCAAACAGGATCCAGCAATATATATATAAAAAAATTATACACCATGATTAAGTGGGATTTATTCTTGGGCAGCAAGGCTGGTACAATATTCACAAATTAATCAATGTGATTCATCATATAACAAAAAGGAGAAAAGCCACATGATAATTTCAATAGATGCAGAAAAAGCATTTGATAAAATCCAGCACCCATTCATGATAAAAACTCTCAGCAAAGTGGGAATACAGGGAACATACTCAACATGATAAAAGCCATCTATGAAAAACCCACAGCCAATATCATACTCAATGGGCAAAAATTAAAAGCAACCCTCTTAAGCTCAGGAACAAGGCAAAGGTGTCCCCTTTCACCACTCTTATTCAACATAGTTCTGGAAGTCCTAGCCACAACAATCAGATAAGAAAAAGAAATAAAATCATCTAGATTGGAAAAGAAGTAAAACTATCATTATTGCAGATGATATGATATTGTATATAGAAAACCCTAAAGTCTCAGTCAGAAAACTACTGGACCTGATAAATGAATTCAGCAAGGTGGCAGGATACAAAATTAATACTCAGAAATCAGAGGCATTTTTGTACACTAACAATGAACTGTCATAAAGAGAAATTGAGGAAACAATCCCCTTTGCCATTGCAACCAAAAAAAATGAAGTACCTAGAAATAAATTTAACCAGGGTGATTAAAGACTTGTACTCGGAAAATTTTAAAACATTGTTAAATGAAATCAAGGAAGATACAAACAACTAGAAGCATATACCATGCTCATGGTTAGGAAGAATAAATATTATTAAAATGTCTGTATTAGCCAAAGCAGTTTATAAAGTCAATGCAATACTGACTAAAACATCAATGACTTACTTCAAAGATATAGAACACATATTCCAAAAATTTATATGGAACCAAAAGAGAACACAAATAGCCTCAGCAATCTAAAAAAAGAAGAAGAAAGTGGGAGATATCACACTTCTGGATATCAAGTTATATTATAAGGCCATTGTACTCAAAACAGCCTGGTACTGGCATAATACAGGCACATAGATCAATGAAACAGAACAGAGAACCCAGAAATAAACCCACACATTTATGGACAACTGATATTTGACAAAGGAGGTAAGAGCATACAATGTAGTAAAGACAGTTTCTTCAACAAATGGTGTTGGGAATATTGGACAGCTACCTGCAAAAAAATGAAAGTAAACCACCAACTTACAGCATTTACAAAAATAAACTCAAAATGGATAAAAGACTTAAATGTAAGCCATGAAACCATAAGCATCTTAGAAGAAAACATAGGCAGTAAGCTCTCTAACATCTCTCACAGTAATATATTTGCTGATTTATGTCCACCAGCAAGTGAAATAAAAGATGGGATAAACAAATGGGACTATACCAAACTAAAAAGCTTTTGCACAGCTAAAGACAATAAGAACAGAATAAAAAGGCAAACTACACAATGGGAGAACATATTTGACAATACATCTGATAAGGGTTAATAACCAAAATTTATAAAGAACTTGTAAAACTCAATACCAAGAAGACAAACAATCCAATCAAAAAATGGGCAAAAGAAGTGGACACTTCTCCAAAGAGGACATAGAGATGGCCAATAGGCATATGAAAAAATGCTCAACATCACTAAATCATTAGAGAAATGCAAATTAAAACCACAATGAGATATCACCTCACACCAGTCAGAATGGCGCTCATCAACAAAACAACACAAAATAAGTGCTAGTGAGGATGTTGAGAAAAGAGAACCCTCCAGCACTGCTGGTGGGAATGCAGAATGGTGCAGCCACTGTGGAAAACAGTATGGAGATTCCTCAAAATATTAAAAATCAAACTGCCTTTTGACCCAGCTTTCCCACTTTTTGGAATATATCCCAAGAACACCATAGCACTGTTTCAAAAGGAGAAATGCAACCCCATGTTTATGGCAGCATTGTTCACAATATCAAAAATCTGGAAACAGCCCAAGTATCCGTCAGTGGAGGAGTGCATTAAAAAGCTTTGGTACATATATACTATGGAATACTGCTCAGCCATAAGAAATGATGACATCAGATCATTTACAACAACATGGATGGACTTTGATAATATTATACTGAGTGAAATATGTAAATAAGAAAAAACTAAGAACTATATAATTCCATACATAGGTGGGACATAAAAATGCGACTCAGAATCATGGACAAGAGTGTGATGGTTACAGAATGGGGGGGGGGAAGGGAGGGGGTTTTGGGAGAGGAGGGGCTCAGAGAAAGCCAGTTAGAAGGTGATGGAAGACAATTTGACTTTGGGTGATGAGAATGCAGCACAATCAAATGTCAAAATAACCTGGAGATATTCTCTCTGAACATATGTACCCTGATTTATCAATGTCACCCCATTAAAATTAATAAAAAAAGAAAAAAACCTCTTTTAATATAAAAATCTAGGACCAGATTGTTACACTAGTGAATTCCTACAAACATATAAAAAGGATTTGCTAAGTATTCTTCTCAAAGCCTTTAAAAAGTAGAAGAGGGAGAAATACTCTTTAACATATTTTATGAGGTGAACATAACTTTGATACCCTGATATCAAAAACTGGCTAGGATAAAAACAACAAAAAATTTACAGGCCAATAACTCTAATAAATACAGATACAAAAATTCTAAGCAAAATACTAGCAAATAACATACAATACATTATGAAAATAATATATCACACTCAAGTGGGATTTACTCCAAGAGTACAAAAATGTTTCAACATATTGAAATCGATCATCATAATACACCACATCAACAAAAGTAAGAACTAAAGTCATGTGATTCTATCAATAGATGCAGAAAAGGGATTTTATAATATACAAAATCCCTTTATGTTTAAAGTACTTAATAAAATGGATATAGCAGAAATGTACCTCAACATAATAAAGGCCATATATGGCAAGCCACCAGCTAATATCACACTAAATGTTGAAAAAATGAAAACTTTTCCTCTAAAATGAGGAACAAGACAATGCTGATCATTATCTTTACTCTTACTCAACATTATTCTTCAAGGTTTAGCCAGAGCAACAAGGTAAGAATACAAAATAAAAGGCATCTATATCAGGAAAGAAGTAAAGGTATCATTTTTTGCAGATGACTTGATCTTGTATATAGAAAACCCAAAAAACTCCACCAAAAATTATTAGAAAAAATAAACCAATACATTAAATTCACAGGATATAAAATCTATTGCTTTCTTATCCTCCAATGATGAAGCTTCAGAAAATTAACTGGAAAAAAATTTCTTTATAATTAAAACAATAACAACAAAAACAAAGATCTTGGACTAAAATCAAGAAATGACGAGAGGGCCTGACCAGGCTGTGGCGCATTGGATAGAGCGTCGGACTGGGATGCAGAGGACCCGAGTTCGAGACCCCAAGGTCGCCCGCTTGAGTGCGGGCTCATCTGGTTTGAGGAAAAGCCCACCAGCTTGAACCCAAGGTCACTGGTTCCAGCAAGGGGTTACTCGGTCTGCTGAAGGCCCGTGGTCAAGGCACGTATGAGAGAGCAATCAATGAACAACTAAGGTGTTGCAATGCGCAATGAAAAACTAATGATTGATGCTTCTCATCTCTCTCCGTTCCTGTCTGTCTGTCCCTGTCTACCCCTCTCTCTGACTCTCTCTCTGTCTCTGAAAAAAAAAAGAAGTGACGAGAGAACTTATATACTGAAAACTAAAAAACATTATTGAAATAAATTGAAATGGAAAAAGAATATTGCATATCTATTTGTTGGAGAAATCAACATAGTTCAAATTGCTATATTAACCAAAGCTATATACAAATTTAAGGCAATCTCCATTAAAACCTAATGTCATTTTTTAAAGAAATAGAACAAATAAGCTTCAGGTATATATGGAACTTTAAAAATAAAACAACCAAAAAGCAAAACAAAAATATCCCAACTACCCAAAGCAATCCTAAGAAAAAGAATGAAGCTGAAGATACCAACTACCTGGCTTTAAATTATACTACAGAGCCACGATCATCAAAACAGTATGGAATTGGCTAAAAAACAGACATGCAGACCAATGAAACATAATTGAGACCCCAGAAATAAAATCACTAGTATATGGAAAAACAATTTTTGACAAAGAATCCAAAAGCACACAATGCAAGAAGGAAAGCCTCTTCAATAAATAGTGCTCGTAAAATTGGAAAATCGCATGTAAAGGAATAAAACATGACTACAATTTGTCTCCGAGCTCAAAAGTTAATGCAAAATAGATCAAGGGCCTAAATATAATATCAGAAACAATAAATTACATAGAAGAAAACATAGGTTTGGACTAAAATCAACAAATTACGAGAGGACTTATATGTTTAAATCTTGTTATTAACTGTCTCATTGATAATAGCCAATAAAACAGGTGTGAGCTGGTATATCATTGTGTGAACATAGTATGAACTCATGAACCTTGGCCGTAGAGACAAATTTCTGAATTTGACCTCGATGGCAAGCAAAATAAAGGCAAAAATAAATGGTTGGAACTATATCAAACATAAAGTTTCTGCACAGAAAAATAAATAAAAAATGAATAAAAAATGCAAACATATAAATGGGAGATGATATTTACAAACAGCAGTTATGATATTAGGATAATGTCCAAAATACATGAACTCAGAAACTTCAGCTACAAACAAGCAAACAATCTAATTAAATAATGTGGAGAAACATTGAACAGACATTTCTCCCAGGAAGACAGAAATTGCCAACAGATTTATGAAAAGATGTTCACCTTGACTAGCTATTTCATAAATGCAAATGAAAACTACAATGATATACCAGCTCACACCTGTTGGATTGGCTATTATCAATGAGACAGTTAATAATAAGATTTAAAGAGGCTGTGGAGGAAAAAAAAATGTTCATTCACAGCTGGTGGGAATGAAAATTAGTACAACTATTTTATTTTATTTTATTTATTTATTTTTACAGAGAAAGAGAGAGAGTGAGAGAGAGGAATGGATAGGGACAGACAGACAGGAATTAAGAGAGATGAGAAGCATCAATCATTAGTTTTTTTGTTGCAACACCTTAGTTGTTCACTGATTACTTTCTCATATGTGCCTTGACCGTGAGGCTACAGCAAACCGAGTAAGCCCTTGCTCAAGCCAGCGAACTTGGGTCCAAGCTGGTGAGCTTCGCTCAAACCAGATGAGCTCGTGCTCAAGCTGGCGACCTCAAGGTCTGAAACCTGGGTCCTCCACATCCCAGTCTAATGCTCTATCAACTGTGCCACCACCTGGTCAGGCAGTACAAGCATTTTAGAAGAAGGTATGATGGTTCCACAAAAGATTAAGAATAGCTTGATCAGGCGGTGGTCTAGTGGATAAAGCATTGTACTGGGATGCGGAAGACCCAGCTTCAAAACCCCAAGGTTGTCGGCTTTAGCGCAGGCTCATCTGATTTGAACACATAAAATCTTTTAAAAATCAATCTGGAAGAATTAGAAAACCTAAACAGACCAATTACAACAAATGAGATCGAAACAGTTATCAAAACCTCCCAAAAAACAAAAGCCCTGGGGCCCCATGGCTTCACAGGTGAATTCTATCAAACATTCAGGTTTTCATAGTATTTTCTTACAATCACTTGTATTTCTGTTGTGTAAGTTGTTATTTCTCCATTCTCATTTTTAATTTTATTTATTTGAGTCCTCTCTCTTTTTTCTTGGTGAGTCTGGCTAATGGTTCATCAATCTTGTTTATCTTTTCAAAGAATGAGCTCCTGGTTTCATTGATCCTCTGTATTGTTTCTTTCACCTCTATGTCATTTATTTCTGCTCTAATGTTTATTATTTCCTTTCTTCTGCTATCTCTGGGCTTTACTTGCTGTTCTTTTTCTAGTTCTTTTAGATGCAGAGTTAAGTTGTTTATCTGAGCTATTTTTATCTTCTTAAGGTATACCTGTAATGTTATGAACTTCCCTCTCAGTACTGCTTTCACTGTGTCCCATAAATTTTGAATTGTTTTATGCTCATTATCGTTTGTTTCTAGGAATTCTTTTATGTTTTCTTTGATCTCATTGTTAACCCATTCATTATTTAATAACATGTTGTTTAGTTTCCAAATGTTTGAGTATTTTTCAGTTTTTCTGTTGTGGTTGATTTCTAGTTTCATGCCATTGTGATCAGAGAAAGTGCTCAATATGATTTCAATCTTCTTAAATTTATTGAGACAGCTTTTGTGCCCTAACATGTGGTCCATCCTAGAGAATGCACCATGAGCACTTGAAAAGAATGTATATTCTGCTGCTTTAAGGTGAAAAGCTCTGAAGATATCTATTAAATTGAGTTGGTCTAGTCTGCTGTTTCTTTGTTAATTTTTTTTTCTTGAGGATCTATCTAGTGATGTTAATGGGGTATTGAAATCCTCTACTATTAAAGTATTGTTGTTCATCTCACCCTTTAAATCCATCAAAGTCTGCTTTATATATTTAGGTGCTCTTACATTTGGTGCATAGATATTTATAATGGTTATCTCTTCCTGTTGAATTGCCTGTGTTTTAAAGTCCATTTTTTCTGATATAAGTATTGCTAACCCAGCTTTTTTTCATTTCCATATGCATGAAATATTTTTTTCCATCCTTTTACCTTCAGTCTATGTGCATTTTTGTTTTAAGGTGTGTCTCTTGTAGACAGCACATGAACAGGTTTAGTTTTCTTATCCACGCAGCTACCCTATGTCTTTTGATCAGATCATTTAATCCATTTACATTTAAGGTTATTATTGATATGTAGTTGTTTATTGCCATTTTATTCTTTTTTATAATAATTTTATTTTTTTAATGGGGTGACATCAATAAATCAGGATACATATATTCAAAGATAACAAGTCCAGGTTATCTTGTCGTTCAATTATGTTGCATACCCACCACCCAAAGTCAGATTGTCCTCTGTCACCTTCTATCTTGTTTTCGTTGTGCCCCTCCCCACCCCCTTTCCCTCTCCCATTCCCCCCTCCCCCCCGTAACCACCACACTCTTATCAATGTCTCTTAGTTTCACTATTATGTCCCACCTACGTATGGAATAATACAGTTCCTGTTTTTTTCTGATTTACTTATTTCGTTTCGTATCATGTTATCAAGATCCCAGCATTTTGCTGTAAATGTTCCGATGTCATCATTTCTTATGGCTGAGTAGTATTCCATAGTGTATATGTGCCACATCTTCTTTATCCAGTCATCTATTGATAAGCTTTTTGGTTGTTTCCATGTCCTGGCCACTGTGAACAATGCTGCAATAAACATGGGGCTGCATGCGTCTTTACGTATCAATGTTTCTGAGTTTTTGGGATATATACCCAGTAGAGGGATTGCTGGGTCATAAGGTAGTTCTATTTTCAGTTTTTTGAGGAACCACCATACTTTCTTCCATAATGGTTGTACTACTTTACATTCCCACCAACAGTGTATGAGGGTTCCTTTTTCTCCACAGCCTCTCCAAAATTTGCTATTACCTGTCTTGCTAATAACAGCTAATCGAACAGGTGTGAGGTGGTATCTCATGGCCGTTTTGATTTGCATTTCTCTAATAGCTAAAGAAGATGAGCATCTTTTCATATATCTGTTGGCCATTTGTATTTCTTCCTGGGAGAAGTGTCTATTCATATCCTCTTCCCATTTTTTTATTGGATTGTTTGTTTGTTTGTTGTTGAGTTTTATGAGTTCTTTGTATATTTTGGATATTAGGCCCTTATCTGAGCTGTTGTTTGAAAATATCATTTCCCATTTAGTTGGCTTTCTGTTTATTTTGTTATCAGTTTCTCTTGCTGAGCAAAAACTGCTTAGTCTGATGTAGTCCCATT
The DNA here is from genome assembly GCF_036850995.1 of Saccopteryx leptura. Taxonomy (NCBI): domain Eukaryota; kingdom Metazoa; phylum Chordata; class Mammalia; order Chiroptera; family Emballonuridae; genus Saccopteryx; species Saccopteryx leptura. The sequence continues at coordinate 119,041,912 of NC_089516.1, forward strand.
CATTAATTTTGCCTTCACTTCTCTTGCCTGTGGAGTCAAATTCATAAAATGCTCTTTAAAACCCAGGTCCCTGAGTTGAGTACCTATGTCTTCTTCTATGTACTTAATTGTTTCAGGTCTTATGTTTAGATCTTTGATCCATTTTGAGTTAATTTTTGTACAGGGGGAGAGACTGTAGTCCAGTTTCATTCTTTTGCATGTGGCTTTCCAGTTTTCCCAGCACCATTTATTGAAGAGGCTTTCTTTTCTCCATTGTGTGTTGTTGGCCCCTTTATCAAAAATTATTTGACTATATATATGTGGTTTTATTTCTGGACTTTCTATTCTGTTCCATTGGTCTGAGTGTCTATTTTTCTGCCAATACCATGCTGTTTTGATTGTCGTGGCCCTATAATAGAGTTTGAAGTCAGGTATTGAAATGCCCCCAGCTTCATTCTTTTTCTTTAGGATTGCTTTGGCTATTCGGGGTTTTTTATAGTTCCATATAAATCTGATGATTTTTTTATCTATTTCTTTAAAAAATATCATTGGAAGTTTGATGGGAATTGCATTAAATTTGTATATTGCTTTGGGTAATATAGCCATCTTGATTATATTTATTCTTCCTAGCCAAGAACAAGGTATATTCTTCCATCTAATTATATCTTTTTCGATTTCCCTTAACAATGGTTTATAGATTTCATTATATAAGTCCTTTACATTCTTTGTTATGTTTATTCCTAAGTATTTTATTTTTTTTGTTGCAATCGTGAAGGGGATTATTCTTTTGAGTTCCTTCTCAGTTGTTTCATTGTTGGCATATAGAAAGGCTATTGACTTCTGTATGTTAATTTTGTATCCTGCGACCTTACTGTATTGGCTTATTGTTTCTAGTAGTCTTTTTGTGGATTCTTTGGGGTTTTCGACGTATAGTATCATATCATCTGCAAAAAGTGATACCTTTACTTCTTCTTTTCCCATATGGATGCCTTTTATTTCTTTGTCTTGTCTGATTGCTCTGGCTAGAACCTCTAGTACCACATTAAATAAGAGTGGAGAGAGTGGACAACCCTGTCTTGTTCCTGATTTAAGGGGGAAAGACTTCAGTTTAGTGCCATTTAATATGATGTTAGCTGATGGTTTATCATATATGGCCTTTATCATGTTGAGATATTTTCATTCTATACCCATTTTGTTGAGAGTCTTAAACATAAATTTGTGTTGTATTTTATCGAAAGCCTTTTCTGCGTCTATTGATAATATCATGTGGTTTTTGTTCTTTGTTTTGTTGATATGGTATATTACGTTAACCGTTTTACGTATGTTGAACCATCCTTGAGATTCTGGGATGAATCCCACTTGATCATGATGTATTATTTTTTTAATATGTTGTTGTATTCGATTTGCTAGTATTTTGCTTAGTATTTTAGAATCTGTATTCATTAGAGATATTGGTCTGTAGTTTTCTTCTTTGTGCCATCCTTGCCAGGTTTTGGTATGAGGGTTATGTTGGCCTCATAAAATGTGTTTGGAAGTATTGCTTCTTCTTCAATTTTTTGGAAGACTTTCAGTAGAATAGGAACTAAGTGTTCTTTGAATGTTTGATAAAATTCGCTTGTATAGCCGTCAGGGCCTGGACTTTTATTTTTGGGGAGGTTTTTAAAGGTTTTTTCTATTTCTTCTTTACTGATAGGTCTGTTTAGGCTTTCTGCTTCTTCTTGACTCAGTCTAGGAAGGTTGTATTGTTCTAGGAATTTATCCATTTCTTCTAGGTTGTTGAATTTAGTGGCATAAAGTTTTTCATAGTATTCTACAATAATTCTTTGTATACCTACGGTGTCCGTGGTGATTTCTCCTCTTTCATTTTGGATTTTGTTTATATCAGTTCTTTCTCTTTTTTCCTTGGTAAGTCTTGCCAAGGGTTTGTCAATTTTGTTGATCTTTTCAAAGAACCAGCTCCTTGTTCTATTAATTTTTTCTATAGTTTTTCTGTTCTCTAATTCATTTATTTCTGCTCTGATTTTTATTATCTCCTTTCTTTGGCTGGTTTTGGGTTGTATTTGTTCTTCTTTTTCTAGTTCCTTAAGGTGGGAAATTAAGTGGTTCACTTGGGCTCTCTCTTGTTTGTTCATACATGCCTGAAGTGATATGAACTTCCCTCTTATCACTGCTTTTGCTGCATCCCATAGATTCTGATATGTCGTATTGTCAATTTCATTAGTCTGTATATATCTTTTGATCTCTGCACTTATTTCTTCTTTGACCCATTCATTTTTTAAAAGTATTTTGTTTAGTTTCCACATATTTGTGGGATTTTTTTCCTCTTTTTTGCAGTTGAATTCTAGTTTCAAGGCTTTATGATCAGAAAATATGCTTGGTACAACTTCAATTTTTCTGAATTTGCTGATGTTGTTTTTGTGGCCCAACATATGGTCAATTCTTGAGAATGATCCATGTACACTGGAGAAAAATGTATACTCAGTCATTTTGGGATGAAATGTCCTGTAGATGTCTATCATATCCAGGTGCTCTAGTGTTTTGTTTAAGGCCACTATGTCTTTGTTGATTCTCTGTTTGGATGACCGATCTAGAGCCGTCAGCGGTGTATTGAGGTCTCCAAGTATGATTGTGTTTTTGTCAGTTTTTGTTTTAAGATCAAAAAGTAGCTGTCTTATATATTTTGGTGCTCCTTGGTTTGGTGCATATATATTAAGAATTGTTATGTCTTCTTTATTCAGTGTCCCCTTAGCCATTATGAAATGGCCATTTTTGTCTCTGAGTACTTTTCCTGTCTTGTAGTCAGCATTATCCGATATGAGGATTGCTACACCTGCTTTTTTTTGGATGTTATTTGCTTGGAGTATTGTTTTCCAGCCTTTCACTTTGAATTTGTTTTTATCCTTGTTATTTAGATGAGTTTCCTGTAGGCAGCATACAGTTGGATTTTCTTTTTTAATCCATTCTGCTACTCTGTGCCTTTTTATTGGTGAGTTTAATCCGTTTACATTTAGTGTAATTATTGATACTTGTGAGTTCCCTATTGCCATTTTATATCTTGCTTTCTGTTATATCTTTATATCAAGTTTTGTGTCTTGTTTGATCCTTCTCTTTCGTTTTTCTATCTTTTGTTTTTATTTGGTTGTATTCCATACATCTTTCCTCTGTTGCTATCTTTTTTATCTCATGTGCTTCTGTGGTGGTTTTTTCAATGGTGGTTACCTTTGAGTAATGAAAAGGGTCCCTACCCTGTTCATTTTAGCAAACTATTTTGTGAGTACTTTTGCACTCCATCATCCTTTGCTACTGTTAATCTCCATCTTCTCCCCCTCTTTCTTTTTGTTGTTGTCACAGTTTAAATTTGGTTTTCTTGTGTTCTTCTTGGAGCTTTTACTTGTGGCTCTGTTTTTTTTTTTGTTCGTTGTATCTGATTGGAGAACCCCCTTTAGTAATTCCTGGAGTGGGGGTTTTCTGATGATAAATTCCCTCATCTTTTCTGTATCTGTGAATGTTTTTATTTCTCCTTCATATTTGAAGGATAGCTTTGATGGGTATAGTATTCGTGGCTGAAAGTTCCTCTCTTTCAGGACTTTAAATATTGGGGTCCACTCTCTTCTAGGTTGTAGAGTTTCTGCTGAGAAATCTGATGATAATCTAATGGGCCTTCCTTTATATGTTGTATTCTTCTTTTCCCTGGCTGCCTTGAGAATTTTTTCTTTGTGTCAATTTCATTATGATATGCCTTGGAGTAGGTGTGTTGGGGTTAAGAAAACTCGGAATTCTGTTTGCTTCTTGAACTTGAGGCTTTAGTTCTTTCCACAGGCTTGGGAAGTTCTCATCTATTATTTGTTTGAGTATGTTCTCCATTCCATTGTCTCTCTCTTCTCCCTCTGATATACCTATTATTCTTATGTTATTCTTTTTGATAGAGTCAGATAATTCTTGTAAGGCTATTTCATTTTTTTTAATTTTTGAGTCTCTTTCTTCTTCTCTCTGTTGTGCCTCAAGTTGCTTGTCTTCTATTTCACTAATCCTCTCTTTTATCTGACCTGTTCTATTAGCTAAGCTTGTTACTTCGTTTTTCAGCTCATGAATTGAGTTTTTCATCTCTGTTTGATTTGTTTTTATAGTTTCAATTTTTTTGGACATATATTCTTTGTGTTCATTGAGTTGTTTTCTGAGCTCCCTAAATTGTCTTTCTGTGTTTTCTTGTATATCTTGGAGGATTTTTAGGATTTCTATCTTGAATTCTCTGTCATTTAGCTCCAAGGTTTCCAATATATTAATTTTTTTCTCCATAGATTTTTCCTCATCTAGTTGTGTTACCTCTCTTTCTTTTGTATCCATGATATTCAATTTTCTCTTCTTTAATGGCATCTGAGGGTGGTTTTGTTGATAGTATTAATGAGATTTAATAAAGAATAAAAAGTTAAAAAAATAATAAAAAAATAAAAAATCGAAAATAGTTGTTTTTTTTAAAAAAAATTAATAATGAAATAAAGAAAAATAAAATAAAATAAAATTTTTTTAAAAAAGGAAATTATTCCCCCCCTCCTTTTTTCCTCTCCTCTCCTCTCCCCTCTTTCTTGAGAAAATCTTGTGGTGAACTGTGAATTATAACAAACAATGCCTGTGATGGAGGGCTTGAATTGGGGAAAAGTAATAAAGGGGCAAAAAAAAAATGAAAAGAAAAAAAAAGAAAAACGAGAAAAAGAAAAAAAAAAGGAAAAAAAAGAGCATATGGACCCATAAAAAGCAAATAAGGAAAAAATTTGAGTCAAGAATAAAATGATTTGCTTTTAGGTGTTGGTTGTCTAAGAATTATGATGAGAGGAATAAGAGGAAAATGGAAAAATGGGGAGACAAATTAAAAAATTACTATTGTATTTAGTGGAACAAGAACTAGATAAAATGGAGAGCCAGGGATGGGAGCACTGCTAGTGAGTTAAAAAGGTGAAGTAAACCCCCCCCCAAATTCCACAAACATAAGTTTGAGTCCCAGATAATTTGTTTGTTATTGAGGTTTGAATGAGAGGAGATGTAAAGGAGAAAGGAAGAAACTAATATAGAGGGAGAAAAGAAAGAGAGAGAGAGAAAAAAAGAGGGAACCACTAATAGAAGAAAAAAGAAAGGAGAGAGAGAGAGAGAGAGAGAGTTAAGGGTTTTGGAGTGCAACCCTCATAGAGAGAAAGAAAGAGAAGAGAAAAGATAATGGGAGATGTAACACTTATGGGTAGTGTAGTTCAAGGAGAGGAGAGAGTAAGACTGGCAGAGAGTTAATCGGCCAAATTGGAGGAGGAAAAAAAGTATCAAGAATGAAGATAAGAGAAACAAATGAACAAATATAATAAAATGGGATAGGTTATAAAGTCTGCAGATTATTCTTGATTTTGAGAGGTTATCTTCTTGCTTTTTCTTTTCTCTCCCTCTTCCTGGTCGGTGACTCTGTACCCCGGGTTCTGCCCCTTTGGCACGCTCAGGTAGAGGTTTGCAGTTGATAAGTCTCTATAGCAATGTCATATATTGTGCTTTAGTCTCGTTGGCAGTCGAGGCTATTAGCATTTATAGGCTCCGACAGTGAGAGAGTCCGTGTTCCTGGAGCCTTTCTCCTAGTCTTTCCTTCCTCAATTAGTAGCCTGATAATCCAGCTATGGGGTTGCTTCTGCCTCTGCCTGGATAGTCAGAGGCTCAAAGAGCTGGCAACTCCCTACTCTATTTCCACTCAGCACAGGGCTCTGGGTAAGGCTCAGTCAGTCAGAGCTGCTAGCATAATCAGGCGGGCTTTCCGCCCACTCACAGACCTCTGGCTCTGTCTGCCACTCTGTCCGGTAACACAGGCGGGCGCCCACTTGCGGGGCGCTTGGAGGAAACTCTCACTCACTGGCTGCGCGCGCAGACCAGGATATCCGGCCAGCAGTCTCACGCTCTGAGTGAAACCCCCAACCGCAGGGAAAAGTTGCAGCGTTGGAATTGAGTCTCGCTCCGTCCCCGTATGTGGCTTTTGCAAGGCGCTGGTGCGGCCCGAGATTCCGCTTTGGCCCACACAAAGGCCCCTGACTCTGCCCCTCTGTGCGATAACACAGGCGTGCACTGCCGAGGCACTCTGAGGAATCTCTCATTCACTATCTGTGCGCGCAAACCCGGGTATGAGGCCGGCCGCGTTTCCCTCTGAGTGAAACCCCCAGCAGCACGGAAAATCTCCACCGTTGGAATTAGTTCTCACTCCCTCCCGTGCGTGGCTTTCCCAGCGCGCTTGGGCTGCCCAGAGACTCTGCCCTCGACCCACAGAAAGGCCTCTGACCCTGCCTCTCCATGGGGCAACACGGGCACCCACTCTCGGGGCCTAGGAAGAAATTTCTCGCCCACTAACTGCGCACCAACCAGGAGACCGGGTAAAATGGCCGCCCCGCTTGTCTTTCTTTGTTTGGGTTTGGCGCGAGTGTTAGCTTGTATTGCCCGGGTTGCCACAGGATCAGTTTTTCCTCGGCTTGGATCTCCGTGCCACAGCCTGGTTCAGCCGTTTGTGCCGTGGCCTGAATCTATTCACCCCCTTTGCCCGCCTCAGTTTCTATATTCACAGTTACCAGAGAAAGCCGCCCTGTTTAGGTTAGTGAGGAAGGCGGAGCATTTCTTACTCCCTATTTCCTTCGGGGTTTGGTTATATATTTAGCCAATTTTTCACTCGACCATACCTTTGGGTGTATTGCGAAGCATCTGGAGGCTCCAAGTATAGGTTTTTCTGTTTCTGGTTGAAGATCTTGTTGAGTTTTGGGGGAGATTTATCGGAATCGCTTCCTACCCCGCCATTACTCTGACGTCATCTGCCATTTTATTCTTTAAAGCTGTATTCCTTTTTTGCTATATTCTTTTCCCCCTTGATCTGTTTACAACAGGCCCCTTAGCATTTCTTGCAGCATTGGTTTGGTTTTAGTGAATTTCTTGAGGTTTATTTTTTGTTTGTTTGTTTGTTTTTGTCTGGGAAGCTTTTTATTTCTCCTTCAATTTTAAATGATAGCCTTGCTGGATAGAGTAGTCTTGATTGTAGGCTCTTGTTCTACATTACTTTCAATATTTCTTGTCATTCCCTTCTGGCCTCAAGTGTCTCTGTTGAGAAGTCAGATACCATCCTTATGGGGGCTCCTTTGTAGGTGATAGTCTTTTTTTCTCTAGCAGCTTTTAATACTTTCTCTTTATCACTTAGTTTTGGTATTTTAATTATGATGTGTCTTGGTGTAGATTTCTTTGGGTTTCTCTTTGTTGGATTTCTCTGTGCCTCATGAACATGATTTTTTTCCTCCCTCAATTTAGGAAAGTTTTCCGCTATGATCTGATTAAACAAAGTCTCTATGCCTTATTCTTTCTCTTCTTCTTCAGGAACTCCTATGATGAGGACGTTATTTCTCTTCATGTTGTCACAGAGCTCTCTTAGAGTTTCCTTAGACTTTTTGAGTCTGTGTTCTTTTTTCTGCTCTGCTTCCATGCCTTTGTTTATCTTGTCTCTAAGTTGCTGAGTTGATCCTCAGTTTCATCGATCCTGCTTTTAATTCCTTCCATTGTGGTCTGAATTTCTGATATTATATTTGTCATTTCTGACTGATTCTTTTTTATTATTTCAATGTCTTTTATTATATTTGCTATTTATTTATTTAGGTGTTTGTAATGACCACTTATTTTTCTAAGATCTTTGAGTATCCTAAAAATCATTATTTTAAACTCTGTATCCAGTCATTTGGTTATATATGACTCATTCAGATCCTATTCTGGGGATTTGTCTTTATTCAACAGGGTTGCATTTCTCTACCTGCCCATTTTGTCTGTGTATAAGAAGGTTTTGATCAATGGAGTTTACTGGGTGTGGCCTCTGTGTTCCCTAGGTGTGGTCTGTCTGCAGACCCGCTACTCCCTGTGCAGCTGCCTAGAGCATTTAGGTATAGGCATTGCCAGCACCGGCCCACTGCAGCTGTCACTGCGGCTGTTGCTGTGGTTTCTACCTCTCTTCTACAGGAGGTGCTGTGTTCAAATTCCTGGGTCTACAAGCCTCAGCCAGCCTCGGCTTTTGCCCTGCCCCCACGGGTCTGGTTATGAGCAGCGCCAGGGCCACAAGCCTCTGCACCGCAGGCAAGGGTGAGCACCATTGCTCAGTTGCGGGTCTCCGCTTGTTCCCGGACTCCTGCCTCGCCCCCACAGGAGAAGCTGGCTCACGGTGTTGGGCAACAATCCTTGGCTCTGCAGGCTGGGCAGGGCTGTGTGCCTATTCTCAGTCATGAGTCTCTGCCTGTTCCCTGGCTTCCACCTTGCCACCACAGGAGGAGTCAGCTCATGAGAGTTGGTCCAGAAGCCTCAGCTCCACAGGCTGGGTGAGGCTGTGTGCCCTAGCCCTCTTGATCAGCATCGGGTCTCCATCCCTTCTGGGGCTCCAGCCCTTTCCCTTCAGGCAGGATTGCAGGTGGGCCCAAAGCTGAACTGGACCGCTATCACACATCCCTTCTGCCCTTTCTGGGCAAGACTGAGCTCACGCCTGGGCCTCAGTCATGGCCGGTTGGTTTTTGCCCTGCCAACAGAATCACACTTTTGGATCCTGTCACCACCTGCCCTCCGGCGAGCTATCAGCCATGTGGGTGGGGGTGCTGCAGTTCAGACCCTAACACTCAATACTCTAGTCCTGAAAACTCCCTCCTTCTAAGCGACTCTGCTCTGAGTGCTGGGGAAGAGCTTGTATGGCTGGTGTTCTGCTTCCTTTTGCTGGTATTGCTGGTTCCAGGGGAAATATTCGCTTCAGATTTGGGGAGTGACTCAGCCCAGGGTTTAGGGTGGCTGTCCCTCAAAGTGTTTCTCCCTGTACCTCCTAGATTACACTCTCTTCCTGCTGCTCTGGTCCCTGGTCCTCTCCACTCCCCCACTCCATCCCCTGGAGCCACAGGTGAGTGGTTGTGAGAGAGGTTTTCTGCTCGGTCCCTTTAAGAAGAATCTTGAGTCTGAGAAATCAGTCTCTTTCTCACAAACGGTATCCTGACTTGTTTCCAGCTAAATACTGCCCATACGCCTCTTCTAGGCTCTGGGTCTGCAGGCTGGGGCTTTGTTCCTGGGGCTCAGGACTGTCCCCTCTCTGCTAAAGTCACTTCCTGTCACACAAGTTTCTCCGGACTGCCATTTGCTCTGGGGAGCTGGGCAGGCCTCTCTGTGTTTCCACTTTTCCTACCAGTCTCAGTGTGGCTTCTTCAGTGTTCCTTGGTTGAAGAGTCCTCTTAGTTTAATCCAGAATTGGTTTTTCCAGATGATGGGGCTTAAAATTAAGTTGTAATGCACTTTAGTTCTGGGAGGTGGAAGTTGGTATGTCCGCCTACTCCATCGCCATTTTGACGTCCACTAAATCTTTTTTGTTTTTAAATATTCTCTCTTTGTGTTTAACATTTCCCATTTTATTTATAAGATATCTTGGTGTTGACCTCTTTGGGTTCACCTTATTTGGGATTCTAAGATTTCTGGACTGTGTGTCTTTTTTTTCACTGGATTTGTGAGGTCATTATGTTTTTCAAATATATATTGACTCCCTTGCTTTCTTTCTCCTGATACTGCTAACCTTATGATGTGAATGTTATACTTGATATTTCCAAAGTCATCAAAGAACCAAATTTTAGAACTCTACTTTCAATTGCATTTTTTCTCTATTTTTTATTTTTTTCTGTTTGCTTTAGATTTAATTTGTTTTTCTTTCCCAAGTTTTCTAAGGTAAAATTAATTTTAGATAGTTTTTTATTAATATATGCATTCAGTGCCATATTTTCCCTTTAATCTCTGCTGTGGTTGTTTCCCACAAATTTTAGTTATACTGTATTTTCCTTTTTTTATAATATTCTTTTTTTTGACAGTGTGAGAGAAAAAGAGGAAGGGAGGGTGAGAAACAGAAACATATTTTCTTTCATTTTCGCTGTGCATTGATTGCTTCTCTTACATGCCTTGAACAGGGCTAAGCCAATGTTCCCTTGCTAAAGTCAATGACCTTTGGCATTTTATGCCAGTGACTCTTGGGCTCAAGCTGACAAGTTTTTGGACCCCGTGGACAATTTACTCTTTCAAGTCAGTGACACTGGTTGACTCTTTATCAGCTACATCATCACCTGTCAAAAAATAATTTGTATTTTCATTTTCATTTAGTTCTAAATATTTTAATATTTATTTATTTATATTAAATTTAGTGGGGAGACATTTATTAATGAAATTATGTACTTTTCAAGTGTTCAATGCTGTGATACAGTATCAATATATTACATTGTATGCCTAGAGAGTGACAAGCATATTGTGATAAAAGTATACTGCTCACAAATATTAGGAGATATTTCAAAATGAATATTAAGCTATAAAATATACCCTAATTTTTGTAAGCAGTATAATTTTGTGTGTGTGTGTGTGTGTGTGTGACAGAGACAGATAGAGTCAGATAGAGGACAGGCAGGAAGGGAGAGAGATGAGAAATATAAATTCTTCGTTGCAGTTCCTTACTTGTTCACTGATTGATTTTCCATATGTGCCTTGACTGGAGGACCACAGCAGACCAATTGACCCCTTGCTCGAGCCAACAACCTTAGGCTCAAGCTGGTGAGCCTTGCTCAAACCCAATGAGCCCGTGCTCAAGCTGGCGACCTTGGGTCTCAAACCTGGGTCCTCCACATCCCAGCCAGATGCTCCATCCACTGTACAACTGCCTGGCCAGGCATAATTTCTATTATTTTAAAATTTCTCTTGAGATTTCTTTTTTAACCCATGTGTTATTTAGAAGTGTGTTGCTTAACCTGCTATTATTTTGAAATTTGTGGTTTTTAAAGATTGTTTTGTTGTTTAATTTCTAGTTTAATTCCACGGTAATATGGAGTCATAACATTTCAATTTTTTATATTTATCAAAACAAAATTTTTTGACCTAACATTGTATTATTCAGCATAAACTGTATGCACTTAAGAAGAATTTGTGTTCTGTTGTTGGGTGCAGTGTCCTATTTATGTTTGTTAAGTCTAGTTGTTTTACACTGTTTTTCAGTCTTTCTATTTTCTTACTTCAGTCAAGATTTCCTAATTGTTATTGAAAGTGGGGTTATAAAATCTCCCACTATTATTGTAGAACTGTCTGTTCCTTTATTCTATCAGTGTTTGTTTTGTATGTTGTTAAACTTTGTTGTCGGATGTGTTCATGTTATAATTACTAACGTCATTGAATTGACACTTTTTCGATATGCTATATTCTTTTTCTTTTATAATAATTTTACTTAGTTATTTTTATTATAACTATTCTAGATGTTGTGATATTTTTTCACTTTATTTTATTTTATTGTAAAAATTAACTTTAACAGGGTGACATTGATCAGTAAGAATGCATAGGTTGCAGGTGAATATTTCTATAGCATTTGAACTGCTCATTATATTGTATACCCATTACCCAATGTCAAATTATTTTCTGCCTCCTTATATTTGATACTCTTTACACCCTTTTCATCACACCCTCCCCATTTTCTTTTTACTCAAGTCCCCTTGCCCCTCCTCATGTTTTTTTCCCCTGGTATTCACTTCATTTTTATCTATGTCCATACATCTCAGTTTTATATTGCACATATGTGTGAAATTATAGTTTCTAGCTTTTTCTGATTTACTTGTTTCATTTAGTATAATGTTCTCAAGGTCCATCCATGTAGTTGTAATTATCACTATGTCATCGTTTCTTATGGCTGAGTAAATATTCCATTGTATATATGGTCCACATCTTCTTTATCCAATCCTCTATCAAAAGATTCATTGGTTGTTTCCACGTCTTATCCACTGTGAATAATGCTGTGATGAACAAAATGGTACATATGTATTTATGTACCAAAGTTTTTGAGTTTTTGGGGTAGATATACAATAGAGGGATTTCTGGATCGTATGGTAATTCTATTCTTAATTTTCTGCGGAAGCACTATACATTCTTCAATAATGTTTGTACTAATTTGCATTCCCACCAGCAGTAAATAAGGGTTCTTTTTTCTCCACAGACTCTCCAATACCGATAATCTATCTTGTTGATAATAGCCAATCTAAATTGTGTGAGGTGGTATCTCATTGTAGTTTTGTTTTGTATTTATCTAATGGCTAGTGAAATGAGCATTTTTAAAATATATTTGTAGGCTATTTGTATGTATACTTGGGAGAACTGTCTGTTCAGTTCTTCTCTCCATTATTTAATTGGATTGTTTGCTTATTTGTTGCTGAGCTTTGTAAGTTATTTATATATTTTGGACATTAACGCCTTATTGGAGCTGTTGTTTATAAATATTCTCTCTCATTTGGTTGGCTGCCTATTTGTTTTATCATCAGTTTCTTTTGATGTGTAGAATCTTTTTAATTTTATATAGTCCCATTCATTTATTTTTCCCTTTACTTCCCTTGTCTTTGGGGTCAAATTCAGAAATTGTTCTCTTTGGCCAAGGTCCATGAGCTTAGTATCTATGTTTTCTTCTATGTAATTTATAGTTTTAGGTCTTATATATTTGGATCTTTGATCCATTTTGAATTAATTTTTGTGCTGAGGGAAAAACTATAGTCGAGTTTTATTCTTATGCATGTGGCTTTCCAATTTATCTAGCACCATTTATTAAAGAGGCTTTCTTTTTTTTTCATAGTGTGTTTTTGGCTCCCTTATGAAAGATGATTTGCCCATATATATGTGATTTTTTTTCTAGGTTCTCAATTCTGTTCCATTAGTTTCTGGGACTGTTTTTATGCCAATATTATACTATTTTGATTATTGTAATTTTGTAATATAATTTGAAGTCAGGTAATGTGATACTCACAACTTTGTTTTCTTAGGATTGCTTTGAGTATTCAAGGTCTTTTGTGGTTCCATAAAAATCTGATGATTGTTTGCTCCATTTATTTAAAAAATGACTGAGATTTTAATAGAGATTACATTAAATTTGTGTATTTCTTTGGGTTATATGGCCCTTTCAAATATGTTGATTCCATGAAAACAGAGTATCTTTCCATCTCATTGTGTGCTTTTCAATCTCTTTTAATAAGCTTTTTAAAATTTATAGTATATTGGTGTTTCACACTTTTTATTAAGTTTATTCCTAGATATTTAATTACTTTTTGTTGTTGTAACTGTAAATGAAATTTTTTATTCACTTTATTTTCTGAGGTTTCATTTTTGGTGAAGGAGAAAGCAGACATTTTTATATTAATTTTGTAGGCTGTGCCTAACTGTATTTATTTTTTTGCTTCTAATAAAGTTTTGGTGGAAAATTTGTGTTTTTCTATATACAGAGTCATGTCATCTGCAAAAAATAATACATTTACTTCTTCTTTTTCATTTTGGATGCTTTTAGTTTTTTTTCTCCTGCCTAATTGCTATAGCTAAGACTTCTAGAATTATTTTGTGTAAGAGTGGCTAAGGTAAATGTGTTCTGTGAGGCAGAGATTTATAGTAATATGTGTCTCCGTGCCTCTGTCTATAGTGAGAATACAGGCAGGCTGCAGGAGAGTCAGTGATGTCTCAGAGCTGTGCCCCTACTTGGGTATCTGTACTTCCACTGCTTTAATTTCTCACTCCCATGAGCGTCCCTCTCCCCTGAATCTCTCAGCTCCTTCCAGAAGGAGAAACATAGACACAACCTTCTTTCTGGTGCCCAGCCATGAGTGCTCAGATGCTAAGCTTCACACTAATCCTTTGTCTGCCCCATCCAGCGACTCCCTTCCCACTTTTTGTTGCTTCATGTGTGCTATTTTAGGCATGCTTGTGGACCTAACTGGGCTTCCTTTTACTGTGTTAAAGCTGTCCAAATTATTGAAATTACAAAGAAAGAGATCAAGGGGATCTCTCACTCAACCATTCTTCTGATGTCATCTTCTGCCATTGTTTCTTTAAATACACACACGCGCGTGCGCGCGCGCGCGCGCGCACACACACACACACACACACACACACACACACACATATATATATATATATATATATATATATATATATATATATATATATATATATATTCAGTAGAAAGATTGAGACAGACAGACAGATAGTCAGGAACAGAAAAACAGGAAACAGAGAGATGAAAAGCATCAATTTGTTGTTCCAGCACTTTAGCTACCCCTTGATTGCTTTCTCATATGTGACTTGACTGGGGGGCTCCTGCCCAACTAGTGACTCTTTTCTCAAGTCAGTGACCTTCTGCTCAAGCCAGTGAACTTGATCATTAAGCTAGCAACCTTTGAGCTCAAGCCAGCAACTATGGGATCATATCTATGATCTCATGATTAAGCTAGCAACCCCACCCTCAAGCTGGATGAGCCCGTGCTTAAGTGAATGGCCTCAGGATTTTGATCCTGAGTATTTATGGTCCCATTCAGTTCTCTATTCACTGTTCCATTGCCTGCTCCAGCTAAATATTCTTTCAATAGCATTCTGTTTCATCTCTCATTATAATAAAATGTCATCTCTTTTGTTATGTTCAACAAAGCATTGAATTTTTCATTTTTAGTCTATTTTTTTCTCTTTTCAGGTTAAATAAAATCTGCCAATCTATATTCAAGTTTACTAATTCTATTATCTGTCATCTTCTTTCTACTATTCGGTAGATTTTTACTATTTTTTTACATTTTAATCATTGCATTTTTTGGTTCTATAATTCCCATTTGGATTGTTTTTCACAATTTCTGTATTTTTTCTGAGATTATTTTTATTTCTTTTAGAAGAACTTGAAATTGATTGTTGAGCCATTTTTATGACTGCTGCTTTATAATGCTTTTCAGATAATTCTAACAAGTAGATTATCTCAGTTTTATCATTAGTTGATTTCTTTTTCTCATTCAAATTGTGGGTTTCTTGGTTCTTAGTGTAATGATTAAATTTTAACTACATTTAGGACATACTGGCTAGTATATTAGACTTTTGATCCTATTTAAAACTTGTTTTAGCAAGAACTTACCTTGTTTAATTTTAGCATGTATAGTATGTTTATTTTTCTGGACTTTAGTTTCAATAACAATTTCTTTTTCTGTATGCTTACAATGCTATTCTGATCTGCTTCATTCATCTAAATTCATTGGGACTACCACTCAATCCTTGATAGTGTCAACTCTCAATGGAGAAAGTGTTTTATTATATTTACACTCAGTTATTTTGCTAACTATAAAGATAAATAAAAACTTACTTTTCTCCCATGTTAACAAAATTCAAAAAGACTGTTTGCCTCTCTCCTCCTTTTCAGTATAATTTTTCTATGAGAAACCTAGTGGTTGTGAATTATTTCTCTAAGTTAACCTTTTGAAATGCTTGTACATTTTTAGCAACTTATTAACTATCTTGCCATGTTTGCAGCAAGAATATTTTTAAGTGTCTATATTCATCCTTTTGAGTTGTAAACATTTACAAAGATAGTACCTCTAACTCCTTTTCAGAGTGGGAATTAAGATAGGCACCTTGCTCTGAGCTGTAACCATCTGCTTGTCATAGAGATAAGTTTTAATATACCTTTGGAGCAGTGAAATCAACTAAAATAAATGGTTACTTTCATTCTCAAATAAATTTAAGATGGACTTTATTAGAGAATTTATAACAAATGATGGTGTTAAGTTCAGTTAAAAAAGTCATTAAAACATATGTACATAATGGGTGGTGACTGTTACCTTGTATAAATAGGGTGAAATTTCTTTGGCTTGCCTATAAGGAATTGTAATCTGGATATTGGATATGCTTATTCATTCAACAAATCTTTTGGTCATTTCTGTATTTTGAGAAGATTATCTGGGTTAGATTTTTATTTCTCAATAACCGTACACCATGACCTGGCTATGAGTCTTATGAATATTGAAATCAGACACACTTGCCAGAATTCAGCAAGAAAAAGTTTGCTTCACCTCCAAGTGTAAAGTTAGTTGGCATTCCAAAGCTATTGAATCTTCCTGAGTAAGCTCTTCCCTAAACTACAGTGATCCAAATTCCATCTACTGTTTTATCCTGGAGTTCTGCCAGTGTGAAATAAAAATACCTTGTAATGACAAAATAACAATGCAATGAATAAATGGACATCTGAAAAGAGGAAATATAAAACAAAAATGTTGTTGGCTACAGAAAATGTATTTTTGTACTTTACACCAGGTGAAATTAACAAAATCTACTTTACTTTTCTAGTTATATTTTATTTGTTCTACAATAGAATTATTTTACTATATTCTTAGACATACTTTGAACTTTTGACTCCTCAATAATAATTAAATACAGAAAACACTTGGGAACATGTGACCTCTTATAAGAAAAGTAGCTTAGGTAAAATTTTTCATGCTTTTTTATTATGCAAGTGGGTACTTATGCTATACTTCTATACCAAAGGTCCTAGAATTTTCACTTTGAATTTTTGGTGAGGAATTTAGTTTATAATAAATTGTTATACAGTATAAGATTTCAATTTTTGAATCTAAGAAACTGTATAATTTGCTCCAACAATTTTATGAAGAACTATTGTTTTTGGTTTTAATTTTGATTGAAGATAAAATATGTTCACCCTCTTTTTCTCTTTATGAATAAACTAGAATATTAAAATATTCTAGTATAACACTTAAAATTTAAGATTAAATTAACATTTTAAAAATTATATTTGATAGTCACCTTCTTGTTATAAAATTTGAATTATTATTAAAATAATATAAGGAAAATTGGCAATTTATAAAAAAAAAGTGAAGCAAATGAATTTTGTTTCAAGACAGACAAATGTTCAGTACAAAAGCTTCAACTAACTTAATGGAAAACGACAGTTTCCAGGGTCTTATTGATAAGTAGAACATTAGTACCTATTCAAGGTAAACTACTTGTTACTCTTACACACATGAGGTACTACAAGACTATAAAGTACCTTCTGGAACATAAAATGTTAATAAATACTTAGTCCAGATGTAGAGTTAAGTGTATTTAAATATTCTCTAATATTATTAATTACAGTATACTCTTCAAGAAAGATGGTAGAATATATGTAGGTGTCAAAAATCTGCAATTCAAGTTCTCTGTAAAATTTATGTGAAACAGTTCTACATATGCTACTGGGTTGATAAAATTAGGAATTTATTTCTGATATTGGCAGTAATTGATACATTTTATGATAAGCTGATTCTATTTATTTTTTAGAGCCTATATTGTTATTTCCTCTAGTTCATAAAGTAACTCAGATTGTGACTATGAGCTCCTCCATAGTTTATGTTAATTGTACTTCAGTGGTTATCAAGGGCCATACCTTGAAGCATTCTTTGCCTCAGAGTTTTTCAAGAAGTGTCATTGGTTGAGATCCTAACTAGCATTCACTTTAAATATATATATGATGAGACATTTATCAAGGATGCTTCAAATGAACCATACCCAAATTTTCCTGAGAGTTGCCTGTTTAATCATATTGAGGGAAGAAGCAGTATTTGTTGAATCCTTACTATGTTTAAACATTCTATGCATGCTACAGGAAAGCTGCTTTAATAACAATAAATAAATAAATTGGAAAAAATTGAGTCATGGATGCAAAGGACAAAATTTGGACCAATTTAAGAATACAAAGAAGAATAGATGAAGGAAAAGAAGAAAAAGATAATTGGCATGGAAAGTAGATTATAAAAGTTTAACTGTCAAGTGATAGGTACTACTGAAGAAAAGAGAAAAGCGGGTAAAACCAAATAACCAAAAAATAAAACTGCTATTTCATATTAAGCTATATATGGGGCAAATGAAAATAATTTACAAGACTCTGTACTATTATAGTCTGTTTTCAGTGTAATTTAGAAGAGTAGTTCACAAAGCAGGCTTGGAACAAAGGAGAAACTAAACCTGTAGGGAAGGGTAGATAAAGAAAGATAGTAAGAAGTTACCAATGGACCGTGTAGCCAAAACTCTTTTTCCTAATTTTTTATTTATTCATTTTGAGAGGAAAAAGGAAGAGAGAGAGAGAGAGAGAGAAGAGGCAGGAGCAGGAAGCATCAAATACCATATGCACCTTGACCAGGCAAGCTCAGGGTTTTGAACCCATGACCTCGGCATTCCAGATCAATGCTTTTATCCACTGTGCCACCAAAGGTCAGGCTAGACAGAACTCTCAAGTATGCAACTTTAATAGGAAATCAAGTGTACATGGAAAAAGGAAAAAAAAACTTATACATAGTTTAGCTGAGACAAATATAGAGAATAGATTAGCATGTAAAAAGCACAGCATGGGATGATCATAGTATCTGGAGGAAGAAAAACTAATATGTAAAATACTCTCACTTTTACTTGCTATCATAGAGACTCTGGAAATCATCTTAACCTCTCTAAACTTTAACTTGAGCTTCTCATTATGTAGCTATGAAATGTAGATAATATTGATGGAGCAGCAGTTTTGAAGACAGCAGCCAAACTTGCAATTTCAGATACATGATTCTGATGAGAACAGAAAGAGCTTTGTTCTCAAAAATTTGTGTTTGTTTCAAATTGTCTGGTGGTTTTTTAACAGACTGACATAATACACGTGCATTGTTTCACTAAACTCAGAATTCTTTCAAAGCAGAGAAGCAGCTAAGCAGAAGACAGTCTTTGAATACACTGAAAGACATAGAATAATATTAGAGTAATGGCAACATGAGAGATACACATGATCTCTCCCCTTGAAATTTCAACAAATTGAACAACAATAATGCAGCAAAGAAACCCCATCTGGGCTTACAAGTGCTCCTGAAAGAACCATATACCAAATAGACTAAAGGTGGGACAGGTTGAAAATGGGGGCAGAAGATAAATGCATTTGTAGTGGGCTTTGGAAAAAAGACAAACCCTGAGTAATTTTTGTTTTAATTTTGTATGCTAAACTATGGGAGGGAGGGAAAATAAGCTCAGTCTGTTTGGATTTTGTCTGAGGTTAATGGAGGGGGAAGTCCAGAGTGTCAAGGTCTCCTTCTGCCAGAAGGAGTAGTGAAATAGAAGGCAGAGATGGAGAAATAAAAAGAAAGCAACCATAGTGCAATGTCTCAACCAGTGTTCTCATGGTCTGCCTACAACCCGAACTCTTCAGAGACAGTGAAAATTAAGTGCACATCCCCAGTGTCCCTGATTCCACCTCCTTCATCTTGCAGTAGGAGAATGGAGCAGACAAACCCATATCTAACTCTCCAGAGTCAACCTCTCCCTTGAAGGAAACAGGTACTCTGTGTCTGGTCCCTGGGTCTGTTGAGATGTGGGGAGGAGTGCCCAGAAGCCTCAGATTACCATTGCAACAACAGCCTTAAAGCCATCAAAGCATGACATACCCAACAAAGCAACTGAGGCCCTGCATACATCATTTTGACAGAAACATCTCAGTGGAGGACAGCACAGGAATTTCACAGACCTAAAACTTATAATACAGAAAAACTACTAGAAGGAATTTCTCAAAACTGAAATGTTCTTTTATCTTTCTTCAATTTTTTTTTCTTTTTTATCATTACGTTCTTTTTCTCTTTCGAATTTCATTTTCTTTTCTTTTTTTATTCTCTTTTTTGTTGGTGCTTTTTTATTTTTTGATGTTCATCTTCGTTTCCTTTGGCATTTCTTTTTTTAAAATTACATTTATTTATTTATTCATTTCAGAAAAGATAGACAGAGAGAGATAGAGATAGAGAGAGAAAGAGAAGAAGGGAGGAGCAGGAAGCATCAACTCCCATATATACCTTGACGGGGCAAGCCCAGGTTTTTGAACTAGCAACCTCAACATTCCAGGTCAACACTTGATTTACTACAACACCACAGATCAGGCCTGTGGTTTTTCTTTTTAATGATCATAATTTTTAAACTTTTGTACTTTTACTGTATTTTTAATTTTATTTTTTTGTTGTTTTTTTGTTAAGGTTCTTAACAATACCTCTCTCAAATACCATCAAAAAAGAAGAAATTGAATACCATAGCTACACAAAACAAAGATATATTTCAAAAAAATATAAAAAATCTTCAGAAAAATGTTGTAATCGTATGAAAAACTTGGAATTAAATGATAGAGAATTCAAAATTGAAGTTCTGAAAATACTCAGTGAGATGCCAGAAGACAACAGTAGGTAACATAATGAGCTCAGAAAATAAAATTAAAACCTCACCAAAGATATTAAACATTAAAAACAGATGAAAAACTCAGTACATTTATTCAAAACTGAGGTAGAAATTTTAACTAATAGAACAAGCCAGAGAGGAAATAATCAGTAACATTGAAGACAGGCAAATAGAGATGCTTCAGAGAAAAGAATAGAGACATTAAAAAATTATATATATACTCTACATGAATTATCTGATTCCATCATAAAGAGCAATAAAAGAATAATGAGTATATCAGGAGAAGAAGAGTAGGAGAAGGAAAAGGAGAGCTTATTCAAACAAAAAATTGATGAGAAATTCCAAAGCTTATGGAGTTAGAGCCTTGAATCCAAGAAGCACATAGAATGTCATATTACCTCAACCCAGACAGATCTACTCCAAGGCACATCATAATAAAATTTTCAAAAATCAATGACCAAGAAAAAGTTCTCAAGTCAGCTAAGAAAAAAACAACAACAACAAAAAAAAAAACACCCTATAAGGGAAAGCTCATTAGGTTTTAACCAGACTTTTCAGTAGAAAATTTGCAAGCCAGAAGAGAGTGGACCCAAATATTCAAAGTATTGAAAGAAGAAAAATTACTAGCCAAGAATAATATGTCCTTCAAATCATATTTGAAGGAGAAATAAAGACTTTTGATGACAAACAGAAACTGAATTTATTCACAAAAATTCTCCAATGCAGGAAATACTCAAGGAGCTTATTTGACCGTATACAACAAACAAAAGAAATGAAAATTACAGGTTAAAACTCCTACAAGGTCACAATATAAAAAAAGGATAATGTGTGACAACAATAATATAAAAAGGGAGATGATAAAGATCTGTAGTAACAAAAGAGGACAAAATGCAGAAGCACTCATAAGACAAAAGACTTGTATATATGAACAGTTTTCTCTTAATAACAATGGTAAACACGTACAAAAAAGCTACTGTTGAAACACACAGCATAAAAAATAAGGTAAAAGAAGTTTGGAATACCATCAAAGAAAAAAGAAACTGACAGAAACAGAAAAGAGAAGAACAAAGAAATCAGAGAGTTACCAGAAAAAAACAACAACAATATAATAAGATGGCTATATAAAAATCTCAAGGGTCAAAAATTACTCTATATGTAAAAAGATTGAATTCAATATTAAAGAGGTACAGAATAACATTTTGGATAAAAAAGCAACACCCAGCCATATCCTGACTTCAAGAGACACATCTAAATTACAGGACAAAAGTAGACACAAAGTGAAAAGCTGGAAATAATTCTGCAAATGAATAATACCCAAAGAAAGGTAGTATAGCCAAACACATATCTGATAATGCTGACTCCGTGACAACAAAGGTAACCAGAGACAAAGATAGCCATTTCATAATGATAAAGGATATATTTTATCAAGAACACAGCACTTTTTAATATATATGTACCAAACCAGGGAGCAAAATAAGTAAAACTTCTACTATCTGATCTAAAAATAGAAGCAGACAAAAACACAATCATACTTTGAGGATTCAACACCCTATTGATGGCTTTAGATATATCATACAAACAGAAAATCAATAAGGAATTATCAACCTTAAAATACACAGTAGTTCAATTGGACATAACAAATATTTATAGGACATTTTCCCCAAAACATCATATTATACATTCTTCTCCAGTGTGCACAGAACATTCTCAAGGGGAGACATAGAATTGATGCTTCTCGTCTCTCAAACTTTCTGTCTGTTCCTAGCTGTCCTTCTCTCTGACTCTCTGTCAAAAATAAATTCTTCTTCAATATACAAGGAACTTTCTTAAGGTTAGACCTTATATTGAGCCACAAAAGTAACATCAACAAATTCAGAAAAATTTAAATTATACAAAGCATTTTTTCTGATTGTCTTTGAAATTAGAATTCTGTGGTAAAAAGGAAGTAAAGAAACCCACAAAAAAAAGTGGAAGTTAAACAGTATACTTCTGAAAAATGGTTGGGTTAAAGAAGAAATAAAAGCAGAGATCAAAAGATATATACATACAAATAAAAAAGACACATAATATATTTAAATTTCTAGAATACAGAAAAACAGTAATAAGAGGGAAATTTATATCATTACATGCTTATGTCAAGAAACAAGAGACATTCCAAGTAAACAACCTTACATCTCACTTTAAGGAACTAGAAGAGAAAAACAAAGGCAACCCAAAGTCAGAAGAATAAAGGAAATAGTAAAAATTAGAGCAGAGCTAAATAAAATAGAGAATACAAAAATTGTAGAAAAAAATTAATACAACAAAGAGCTAATCTTTAAAAAAATCAATAAAAATCAACAAACCACTGACCTGTTTCACTAAGGAAAAAAGAGGAAGGACTCAAACAAAATCTGAAATGAAATAAGACAAATTATCACAGACATCATATATATATATATGTATATATATATATATGTATATGTATGTATATATACAAAAGGTCATAATAAAATATTATGAAAGGTTATATGTCACAAAATTCAACAACCTACAAGAAAGAGATAAATTCCTAGAACCATATAATCTTCCAAGACTGAATCATGAAGAAGTGGAAAACCTAAATAGACTTATAACCTGGGAGGAAACAACTATCAAAATCCTTCCCAAATCAAAACTCCAGAAACAGATGGCCACACTAGTGAATTATACCAAACATTTAAACATTCAAAGAAGATTTGGTACTTATAATCTCCAAGTCTTCCAAAAAAATGGATGAAGTGATACTCTTAATACATTTTATGAGGCCAACATAACCTTCATACAAAATCCTGGCAAAGAAAATACACAAAAAAGAAAATACAGACAATTATCTCTAATGAATACTGCTGCAAAAATCTTAAACAAAATACTAGCAAATTGAATATAACAACACATTTAAAAAATAAACATCACAAAGGATAGTTCAACATACATGAATTAAACATTGTACACTGCTTCAGCAAAATAAGAACAAAACATAGGATACTATCAATAGATACAGAAACTGCATTCAATAAGGTACAACATTCTTTATTTAAAAGACTCAGTAAAATAGGAATACTAGTACCTCAACATAATAAAGTTCATACATGACAAACTGTTATCTAATATTACAGTAAATGTTGAAAAAATGAAGACTTTTTCTCTAAAATAAGGAACAATACAAGGATGCCCACTCCCAGTCTTATTCAACATAATTCCAAAAGTTTTAGCCAGAGCATTCAGACAAGAGAAAGAAATAAGATGCATCCATATCAAGAAAGAAGTAAAAGTTTCAATTTTTTTAGAAGACATGATACTGTATGTAGAAAATCCCAAAAGACTTCACCAAAAAAACTTAGAAATATCAAACCGGCCCTGGCCGGTTGGCTCAGCGGTAGAGCGTCGGCCTGGCGTGCGGGGGACCCAGGTTCGATTCCCAGCCAGGGCACATAGGAGAAGCGTCCATTTGCTTCTCCACCCGCCCTCCTTCCTCTCTGTCTCTCTCTTCCCCTCCCGCAGCTGAGGCTCCATTGGAGCAAAGATGGCCCGGGAGCTGGGGATGGCTCCTTGGCCTCTGCCCCAGGCGCTAGAGTGGCTCTGGTCGCTGCAGAGTGATGCCCCGGAGGGGCAGAGCATCGCCCCTGGTGGGCGTGCTGGGTGGATCCCAGTCGGGTGCATGCGGGAGTCTGTCTCACTGTCTCTCCCCGTTTCCAGCTTCAGAAAAATACAAAAAAAAAAAAAGAAAAGAAAGAAATATCAAACCAATACAGTACAGTAGTATCAAAAGTCTACTGCTTTCCTATACATTAATGATGAGACATCAGAAAATGAACTAAAAAACAATTCCTTTTACAATTGCGACCAAATAACTAAACAAGGAATGTGAAGGACCTATATACTGAAAACTATAAAACATTATTGAAAGAAATTGAAAAAGACACAGTAAATTGGAAAAACATTTAATTTTCATGTATTGGAAGAATCAACATAGTAAAATGGCCATATTACCCAAAGTAATATAAAAATTTAACGCAATCTCCATTGATACCCCAATGTCATTTTTAAAGAAATAGAATAAAAAATTACCAGGTTTGTATGGAATAATAAAATCCTCAAATAGTCAAAGCAACCCTGGGGAAAAAGAATGAAGCCAAAGGTATCACATCACCTAACTTCAAATTATACTATTGGGCTAGGATAATCAAAACCAGCCCTGGCCGGTTGACTCAGCGGTAGAGCGTCGGCCTAGCGTGCGGAGGACCCGGGTTCGATTCCCGGCCAGGGCACATAGGAGAAGCGCCCATTTGCTTCTCCACCCCTCCGCCGCGCTTTCCTCTCTGTCTCTCTCTTCCCCTCCCGCAGCCAAGGCTCCATTGGAGCAAAGACGGCCCGGGCGCTGGGCATGGCTCTGTGGCCTCTGCCTCAGGCGCTAGAGTGGCTCTGGTCGCAATATGGCGACGCCCAGGATGGGCAGAGCATCGCCCCCTGGGGGGCAGAGCGTCGCCCCTGGTGGGTGTGCCGGGTGGATCCCGGTCGGGCGCATGCGGGAGTCTGTCTGACTGTCTCTCCCTGTTTCCAGCTTCAGAAAAATGAAAAAAAAATAAATAAATAAAAAATAAAAAAAAACCTGCATGGTATTGAGAAAGCAATCAATGCACAACTAAGGTGCCGCAACAAAGAACTGATGCTTTTCATCTCTCTCCCTTCCTGTTTGTCTATCCCTACCTGTTTCTCTTGCTGATTCTCTTTCTGTCTCTGTCACAAAACAACAACAACAACAGGAACAAAAACCTGCATAGTATTGGAAGAAAAACAGACATACAAACCAATGGAACAGAATCAATAGCCCAGAAATAAAAGCATGTGTATATGGACAAATCATCTTTGACAAAGGAGCTGAAAACACACAATGGAGAAAGGAAAGCTTCTTCAATAAATGGTGTTGGGAAAATTGGAAAGCCACATGTCAAAGAATGAAGCTTGACTACAGCTTGTTTCCCTGCACAAAAATTAATTCAAAAATGGATCAAAGACCTAAATATAAGATCACAAACAATAAATTACATAGAAGAAAACATATATGCTAAGTTCATGGGTGTTGGCCATAGAGAACAATTTCTAAATTTGACCCCAAATGCAAAAGAAGTAAAGGGGAAAATAAGTGAATGGAACTATATGAAACTAAAAAGCTTCTGCACAGCAAAAGAAACTGAAAACAAAACAAATAGGCAACCAACTAAATGGGAGAGGATATTTGCAAACAACAGCTCAGATAAGGGGTTAATATTCAAAATATAAAAAGAAAAAAAAACACAAAAAACTCACAAATCTCAGCAACAAATAAGCAAACAATCCAATTAAAAATTGGGGAGAGGACCTGAACAGACACTTCTCCTAAGAGGACATATAACTGGCCAAAAAATTATATACATATCAAAAAGAAGGCAGAATCTTCAGACATTTGATCAGGTCATTTCTCTAGATATTTGATAAATGCAAATCAAAACTACAATTAGATACCACCTCATACCAGTTAGATTGGCTATTATGAACAAAATAGGTAACAAGTTTTGAAGAGGCTGTGGAGAGAAAGGAACCCTCATTCACTGTTGATGGGAATAAAAATAGTACAACCATTTTGGAATAAATTATGGTAGTTCCTCAAAAAATTAAGAGTAGGGTTACCATATGACTCAGACATCCCTCTACTGGGCATCTACTCCAAAAACCTTATAACACTGGTACATAAAGACACATGCACCCCCATGTTCACCAAAGCTTTCTTCATAGTGGTCAAGACATGGAAACAACCAAAGTGTCCCTTGATAGAGGAATGGATAAAGAAGATGTGGTACAAATATACAATGGAATACTACTCAGCCATAAGAAATGATGACATAGTGGCATTGAGGACAATAAAAAATGGACCTTGAGTATATTATACTGAGTGAAATAAGTAAATCAGAAAAAGCTAAGAACTGTATAATTTCACACATAGGTGTGATATAAAACTGAGACTCATGAACATAGGTAAAAGTGAATGTGTTACCAAAAGGAATAGGACGTGGGGAAACAGGATAAGGGAGAGGGTAAGGAGAAGGGAGTAAAGACAAACAAATATAAGGTGACAGAGAATGATTTGACTTTGGCTGATGTGCATACCACATAATCAACTGTTCAAATGCTATAGCAATGTTTACCTGAAAGCTATGTACTCTTTTAAATCAATGTCTCCCTTTTAAAGTTAATTTTCTAAATACAATTTAAAAAATAAAAAAAATAAAGATTTATTGCTGAGCTGAACAGTGTCTGATGATTTTGCCTTCTTTTTTAACAATTTGAAAACATATCCATAAACATAAACATTGTCTAATTTTTCTTCATTTGCTAAATTGTTTGCATACCTATCAGTTTTACCAAAATTCTTTAATAGAAATTGAAAGGCCCTGCTATGCCTAAAGAGTGATCAATCTCTTGCCTGATCAGGTGGTGGTGTAGTGGATAGAGCATTGGACTGGGATGCGGAGGACCCAGATTTGAAACCGCAAGTTCACCAGCTTAGAGTGTGTTCTCACCAGCTTGAGCGTGGGGTCCCTGGCTTGAGTATGAGATCATACACATAACCCTATGGTCACTGGCATAAGCCCAAGGTCATTGGCTTGAGCAAGGGGCCACTCACTCTGCTGTGCCCCCCCCCCCGGTCAAGACACATATGAGAAAGCAATCAATGAACAAGCAATCAACAAACATGTAAGATGCTGTAATGAAGAATTGATGCTTCTCATTTCTCTTCCATCCTGTCTGTTCCTATCTGTCCCTCTCTCTGACTCTTCTGTCTCTGTAAAAAAAAAAAAAAAAAAAGTGATATTTTTATTGGTTAATTCATCAACTCAATTTTTTTTTTATAAACTGCTGCTTCCTGGAATTCTCTGTCCAACTATTCTATTCTGTACTGTCAGTACTAAGGGACTCTTACATACAGTACTTATTGTCCAGAGTCTTCTGGCCACTGTCTACCTAAAAAACTTCTTTATTGTCCTAGAAAATCTATACAACCTGTGGCTAAAAAATATCTTTGGAAATCCTTTTTCAATTTTAGTAGTTTCCTATTGTTGAATTTCACATTTATAAATTTAAACAAATTCCATTATCCCCTTTTACCTGAGTGTAGTCATATGACAAGATCCTACCAACCAGATATGCCTGAGTGATATGCAAAAGTAAAGGTATGAGGTTGTATGTCTCTCTCAAGAAGCAAGGACATCATGAACATGAGCATATTGCTTAAGTTTGGCAGCATGGAGCAGCCTAAAGGAAATAAATTGTAAAAAACTGCCATTTTTATTCATTTACATGAAGAAATTTCCCCTGATAAAAACATTGTGTTCTTAGGTACTCCTTATTTATACTAAATTCTACTCCAACTGCCTCTTGTCACACTCATATTTACATATTTGTTCCCATTCAAACTACAGAGATCACTTTTGTTGATTCCTTCCCTCTCTTATCTATATATCTTTTTTGGCATGTATTTTCAGATCTCTAAGTGAGGAATGCACTCAGAAGGGCTACCCTTTGTTGATTGGAAAAATAAAAGTTCCACAAACTCATTAGGGTATTTTTATTTCATGTCTTATACATTCTATTAAATGTCTGTCCT
This sequence comes from Saccopteryx leptura, assembly GCF_036850995.1. Lineage (NCBI taxonomy): Eukaryota > Metazoa > Chordata > Mammalia > Chiroptera > Emballonuridae > Saccopteryx > Saccopteryx leptura. Next base: position 119,069,600 of record NC_089516.1, read on the forward strand.
GCTTCAAAAATACCATTTCTATTTAGAAAGTTATCCTTCAAGTATTCCTGCACTGAGTTATTCATGCTTTGTTCCAATTTTTTTTTTCACAAATTACTCAATTTCTTTCTGTCAGTTATTCCCCAGGAATTGTTTTCCAAGTCAGAAATTTAGGAAAGCTTGTGTTAAACTGCTAGGAACTTTTGTAGTCATTCTTTATTGATCTTGTAAACTATTCATGGTATAAGAAAGAAGAAAAAAATAATCTTAACAAGCCACTCTGAAGAAAATCAATCATAGGGAAGAAGGTCAGGGATAGTTTGTTTCAGAGAGGTATTCAATTCTACCCATTCGATTCCTCAACCATACATTATCTCTTAGTTTACTAGGCATTAGATAAAACTAAAACATGGTCCCATTAAAGACGAGGGTATTATTATCATTAGTGAAATCTTCTGTAGTTGTAATTATGAGGGTATCTGACCTTTCACATTACAATATACTTTGTATATAAAGTGACAGCCTAATTTGGCTAGAGCAAGCCTCTGTGTAAGCTAATTACATGTGATAATTTTGCCTGAAAGGAGACTGACTTGAAAGTGAATCCAATTTAACGGTGAAAAGATTATTATAAGAAACATTTCTTTGTGGGCTTGAAAGTCCTGTAAAGTGCTAATTTTTCACTTGAATAACCATAGTGCCATAGTGAGGATTTTTCAAATTACTTAATATTTGTGAGATATTATTTGAACTGTGAAAAAATAAAGACAAATAGAGTTTTTAAATTTTTAGGGGAACAATTTAGGATTCTATCTAATTATCATCCACAAGCACTAAAATTAACATCTATTCCCACTTTCCCACCTATTCCTAAAATATGGTAGACCACCTTGGTCCGTTCAAAGGAAAAACTCATTTCTTCATTACATATTCAACTCAGAAGACCATAGTTTGTCCAGTTTATCAATCTTTTTGAGTTTTTTTTTAATATAATCTCTCTCAGACATTTTAATAATAATTTCTCAGAAAATCATTACATGGAGCTAGAATATGGTCAGTTAGTTTAAAGTGAGCTGAAATATAGCAAGTGCTAGCAGAAAGTTCAGAAGGAATACTTTAAGAGAACTTGAGGCATGGCTTAGAGCACTCTTATCTGGCTGTGGCAGGCTAGGCAAAGGAGCTCATTGGAGCACATTAATCAGGATCAGAGCCTTTTCTTTCAGCAAAGACTTTCATATAAATTCATGTCAAATCCAATACAAACCCTACATATGGCAACCACAGTTTTGTATTATAATATACACAATATTGAAATTTGTACAATGTAGGAGAGACACTGGCCAGCTTCTGGAGGAGGACACCCTGAGCTATTTGAGGACCTCTAAGTATACTAACTGTTCTAAAATTTCCTTCTTGTTTAATGTTAACCCATTTCTTAGAATCACCATTATAATTGATTTACTTGTGTTAATGTCTAAAGCTTCCAGAAAGTCCCTGAGAAATAGTAAAACTTCTCTGGGAAAGTTTGGTCTATGCTATGGTAATCTGCCCAAGTCTCCCTTTATGAAAAGATAGTAATGACTCCAGCTGCTTGGAAGGGTTTGTGACTAAAGGCTCTTACCCATGTCTCTTTCTATGAATTGCCCTCAGCAAAAGAGAGTTATTTCACTGAAAGCTTTTATCTCCTCTATGGAGTCAGCAGCTAACATCCAATGACTTTTCAGTAATGAAACATAAAGACCTGGCCTTCTTATCTCAAGGTGGAAGAACTTTGAAGGGCTAGTGCAGCTCCAGACTTCTCTATAAGGATAAACTGAGGCCACTGTTGCAGCTTCCTCACAGTTCTACTTCTCCCTTTGCCTGTTTCTGCTCTACTCCCCTCTCATAAAAGTTTTTACCTAATACATCTCCTTTGAAGAACACTGAGAGTGTCAGAGTCTGTTTCCTGAGAAACCTAACATAGAAAAATTGATATTAAGAAGTTTCCCCAGCCTGACCAGGTGATGGCGCAGTGGATAGAGCATCAGACTGGGATGTGGAGGACCCAGGTTCGAGACCCAGAGGTTGCCAGCTTGAGCACAAGCTCATCTGGTTTGAGCAAGGTTCACCAGCTTGGGGCCAGGGTCGCTGGCTCTAGCAAGGGGTTACTCAGTCTGCTGTAGCTCCCCGGTCAAGACACATATGAGAAATCAATCAATGAACAACTAAGGAACTGCAGAACAAAGAATTGATATTTCTCATCTCTCTCCCTTCCTGTCTGTCTGTCCCTCTCTCTGACTCTGTCTCTGCCGCCAAAAAAAAAAAAAAAGTCATTGATGTTCCTAGCCCTGGCTGGTTGGCTCAGCGGTAGAGCATCGGCCTGGCATGCTGGGGACCCGGGTTCGATTTCCGGCCAGGGCACATAGGAGAAGCGCCCATTTGCTTCTCCACCCCCCCTCCTTCCTCTCTGTCTCTCTCTTCCCCTCCCGCAGCCAAGGCTCCATTGGAGCAAAGATGGCCCCGGGCGCTGGGGATGGCTCCTTGGCCTTTGCCCCAGGCGCTAGAGTGGCTCTGGTCCCGGCAGAGCATCGCCCCCTGGTGGGCAGAGCGTCGCCCCTGGTGGGCGTGCCGGGTGGATCCCGGTCGGGCGCATGTGGGAGTCTGTCTGACTGTCTCTCCCCGTTTCCAGCTTCAGAAAAATGCAAAAGAAAAAAAAAAGAGAGAGAGAAGTTTCCTAGGATCCACTGCTGGTATGTGATAGATAACTGGTAGTATGGTAGTACAGGAGAGCTCCTGGAGTATGGTTGCTGTACAACACAAACTTTTTGTAGGGAAAACAGCTGTGTTAGGCTTGCTTGTTTGCACTTTGCATGGTTAGTGCATGAGCATATGGCAGAAAGTCACATGTGTGTAGCCTTTATAAGGCTGCAGGAACTTTTCTTTCTCACAGTTTGGCAGGTTGCTTGCCTACCACCACAAGGGGCAAGTGTTCCAGATTGCTTATCCACCACTGCAAGGGACAGTTTTCCTGATCACTTGCCTGTCTCTGTGAGAAGCATTTTTTCCTTGCCTGTTTACTTATCCACCTCTGTGAAAATCTAGTAAAAAGGAATGACCCATCACCTTTCAGCTCCATGGTTCTTTTGTAGTCTGGAGAAACCATTATGAACCTGCTTGGACACAACCTGGTGTAGTGGGCAGAATTCAATTTAGACTGGTATAGAACAAGTATTACACTTGGCACGGTAAGATTCAGTTAAGACAGGTATAGAGCCGCCAGCACCATTGAAAAATGGGATAGAGGAGTGGCTGTTCTTGAGCACGTGGTTTCCTGTGGCTACCCTGTTGAGAGCTGAGAGCTGGTGTGTTTTTACAGCCCTGTGACCAGAAACTGAGAGCTCTGCTTGAGAGGCTCCCTAAGTTCAAGAACTTCAGTGTGAGCTGGGGACTGAGCCCCAGCAGTAGCAAGAGATAGCAAAGTTGATGGAGAAGCAGCTGCAAGTTTGAAAGCTCCAGTACAAAATGGAAGTTGAGTGCTGATAGCAACAGGAGCTAGAACAGTTGATGGATTTTGGGTAAACAAATGTTTTGTTTTGTTTTTTAAGTTTGCTCACTTGAATTGGGGGCAGTCAAAGAGGATATGGTCTAACCTAGAAGTCCCAAAATAGTAAAAAATAAGTAATTATGAGGCTAAGACTAGCTGCTTCAATCTAAAGTCATGATCCTAGTTTTGAAAAGTGAGCCAATTCTCAGACAAGACTCATTGACTGATGGAGAAGCTGGGTCTCTGTGAGAAAGAATTCTAAAACAGAAAAAACGTATAGTGTACTGATTCCCTATTTCTTCTTTAAAGATACTTTTGGCCATTTGCTTGCATAGTTGTAAAGAGAGAAAAGGGGAATATTAAACATTTTAAGGAATGTTGGACCCAAGATAAGGATTGACCATTAAACACACAGACCCAAAGTGTTATCATAGATCCCTGTCTACAGTTTCAGGACATATAGAAGACACTTAATACATAAATTTCCCTCCCACATCTGAATCATTGTGTACCTACTGAATCTGCAGACTTACTTGGTGATCATTTTTTTTATCCCAAAATTGATAATCTCAACAGATATACTTTGGAGTTCGCAGAACTCCCAGATTGGATCTTTGGTCTGTGAGGTATGGTTAGTATAATTCTGATAGTCTATGCTTCTAGTGCACTTAAATTTCAGAAACAGCCTGACCAGGTGGTTGCACAGTGGATAGAGCATCGGACTGGAATGCGGGGGACCCAGGATCGAGACCCCGAGGTTGCCAGTTTGAGCGTGGGCTCATCTGGTTTGAACATAAAGCTCACCAACTTGGACCCAAAGTTGCTGGCTCAAGCAAGGGGTCACTCAGACTGCTGAAGGCCCGTGGTCAAGGCACATATGAGAAAGCAATTAATGAACAACTATATTGCAATGAAAAACTAATGATTGATGATTCTCATCTCTTTCCGTTCCTGTATGTCTGTCCCTATCTATCCCTCTCTCTGACTTTGTCTCTCTAAAAAACAATTAAAAAAAAAAAAAACTTCAGAAACATGTTGAGAACTAAAGAATATAGGCAAGGAACAATGGAAATGGAAATTGTCAGTAAAACCGTGTAATATTTTGTGTTAGAACAAGTATTTATTCTTTATATACTTAACTCTTAAGCTTAGAGCTAAGCCCAATGAATCCTTGACTTTTTAAACAAATCTAAAATTCACTTGTATTGTTCATTCAAGAAGACATTTATTCATTTTTTTCTTCTCTGAACTAAATATTTATTGAGAACTTTCAGGTAAAATGCTAGATGTTAGGTTCAGTGGGGATTAAAAACACATAAGCCCTACTTGAGTAGTTATAATTCCAAGTAATATTACCTTTCTGCAAAAATATATTTAAACAACTACTTCAAGCTTCAAAGAGGAAATTGCATATTTGTTACTCAGGAACTTATTGTTAAACCAAGCTCATTATATCCAAAAATCATTTTGAAATTCTTTTGGTAAACGATATGGAAAAACACATTTATTTTTATGTTGTAGCAATAATAGTCACACTTATTGTATATAAAGTATGCTGTTTTGTCTCTGACTATTCTAGAAACAGTGATCTGATGAGACTGATGAATGGTCAGAAGGAGGGAAACAGAAATGTCTACTTTTGGCTTTTAGATAAAAATAATTTCGCAAAATAGCTAATTACAAAAAAAACATTTGCAATATATTTGTCTTCTATTATACAATTTACATGACCTTCTTTTGCTCAAGATCTTTCCATGTTGCAGATTTTGAAAAATTACAATTAGTAAGGATTACAGTTTTACACATTGATCATTTAGTATGAAAAATGTTTAAGCAACCAGTGCTTAGGTTACTATAAAAATTCAGTACCTTTTGATATATAGAATGATTTATTATGTAATGCATAATATATATTAAATTATACATGTATTGATTGATATGTGTGATCTTCACCATTTTTAGATTACTCTTTTCTCCATTGCAGTGATAAAAATAAGTCATTTCAAGTAATTTCAATCTAATTAAATGAATATTTCCTGTGTGTATTTAGCATTTAATTTGTAACTATGATTCCTTTGTCATAGAAATTTTTGGAATATACATCATTCTATATTTTAAACCTGTTTTCTAAATAACAACTAAAATATAGAATGATGTATATTCCAAAAAAAAAAATACTAAGGAGCCTGACTAGGTGGTGGCATAGTGAACAGAGTGTCAGCCTGGGATGCAGGGACCCAGATTCAAAACCCTGAGGTTGACCTCTTGAGCATGGGCTCATCAGCTTGAGTGCAGGGTTGCTGGCTTGAGTGTGAGATCATAAGCATGACTCCATGGTCATTGGCTTGAGCCCAAAGGTGTCTGGACTGAAGCCCAAGGTTGCTGGCTTGCACAACGGTTCACTGGCTCAGCTGCAGCCTCCCAGTCAGGGCACACATGGGAAAACAGTCAATGAACAACTACGGTGCCACAACAAAGAATTGATATTTCTCATCTCTTTCCCTTCCTGTCTGTCTGTCACTATATGTCCCTTTCTCTGTCTATGTCTCTCTGGCTAAAAAAATACTAAAGAAAACATTAGAAGAGAAAATCTATATGTTAATTTTTCATTTTGCCTCACTTTAGAAATTATCTCTGTCTTCAGAGGTTTACATTCCTGTGCAAGAGAGAGAAACAAACAGAAGTTATAATAGAACATGAAGAGTACACCAATAGAGAGTCCACAGTGATAGTACTGAAGAGAAGTGACTAGCTCTGCTTGGAAGACTGCTAGAAAAGGACATGTTCAGTAAAATTTCTACAATTACAGCAATACAAATTACTCTGTAGATAATATAATTAATTAATTCTTAACAAACATTGACTGAAAGCCAATTATGTTATTATGTACCAAGTTCTGTGTTCATTTTTGTGAATACAAAGCATATTTTGATTCAGTCTTTGTCCTCAAGTAGCTCATGGTCCAGTGCGGAAACAAAGAATTAAATAATGAAAGCTATAATAAAATAATCCTTTCTTCCCTATGATATAAAAAATATGCATATAACTTAACTAGTATTCACTTCATACTTATTCTTAAACTGTTTTTGCATTAGTATATGTTTGCTTGTCATATGTCTGTTTGGCCAACTACAGGTTATGCTTCAGGAGGGCAAGAATTGTAACACAGGCCGGTAGTACCTTAATTGTGTTAGTGAAATCCATTGTACAAAGAAAGTCAGTTGAGGAAACTTTGGTTTAGTATAAAATTGTAGTGAACTCACAGGCATAAGACCTGAGTTCAAGTGTGTAGCACAATTCTCTTTAACTGGATGCATATAACTTTGAGCCTATTAAAAGCATAATCTTTTATACTGTTTAAAATATATTTTCTTCCAGGTCTTTGTAGGGGTTAAATAAATAAACTTGTGAAAGTATGTAATGGGTGCTTATAAGTATCTTTTTTTAAAAAATAAGTATTCATTTAATGCAATTAAGCTAAGAACTTAGAAAAGATTTACAAAATAGCTTGATTATTTAACACCTAGTTTGCTCTAATTATGAGTGTCAGCAAGAAAGGCTGTTCTCAGGGCCATCTATACTAAACATGTATACGGTATTTCTTTCCCTTTTGACCACCCTCTGCTTATCTTTTCCACATAGCTCGGTAACTATTGTGATTAGCAGATTTCTGAGAAATTGTGAATGGCCTCAAGCATTCCTGCCCCCTGGTATATGTGTCATGTATAATCCTCTCCTCTTGAGTTGGGAAGAACTGGAAATGAGATGAATTTTACTCTTGTGATTTGGTCATGTTATATAACAAAGATGAAAAGATTGTGCTGATTTCATTAATGTTCCAAATCAGTTGACTTTTGAGTTAATCAAAAGGGAGATTATTCATGGTGGGCCAGGCTCAATTAGGTAAGCCAATGAAAAGGACTCTGCCTTTATTAAACTAAAGATTAGAAGCAAGTAAAAGATTTTCTACCTGCCTTTGAAAGAAAATGAAAAGAACTGCCATATTGTGGACAGCTTCATGAGGGATGGAAAGGCTGGTCACCTCAAGATGAGATGACTTACAGCTGAAAGCCAGCAAGAAAATAAGGATTTTATTTTCACAACTTAAGAATTGAATAATATTAAAAGCTATGTGAACTTAGAAGAAGACCTGAAGCTTCAGATGACAATTAAGCCCCTTGTCAACACTTTGATTCAACCTGAGGAGACCTTGAGCATAGCTAACTCAGTTAACCCAGGACCTGACTTGTGGGAACCTTAAGATAATAAATTTGTGTTGTTTTAATTCAGTCAGTTTGTGGCAATATTTTACCCAGTGATAGAAAATGAACACATTTACCTAATCTGAGGTGATACTTTGATTTAAGATGTTAATCAGTAATAAATGTCTTTTGTTTCTCCTCCCAAATAATATATCTGGAGCCACAAAAACTGCGTAGAAGAAATTACTGTTGGTAAAAGCAAGGCAGAAAGAAAAAAGGAGGCAACCTCTCTGTACACATTATTATTATTTATTTATTTTTTACAGAGACAAAGAGAGAGTCAGAGAGAGGGATAGATAGGGACAGACAGACAGGAACTGAGAGAGATGAGAAGCATCAATCATTAGTTTTTCGTTGTGACACCTTAGTTGTTCATTGATTACTTATGTGCCTTGACAGTGGGCCTTCAGCAGTCCGAGTAACCCCTTGCTCAAGGCAGTGACCTTGGGTCCAAGCTGGTGAGCTTTTGCTCAAACCAGATGAGTCCACACTCAAACAGGCGACTTCGGGGTCTCGAACCTGGGTCCTCCTCATCCCAAACCGAAGCTCTGTCCACTGCGCCACTGTCTGGTCAGGCTCTGTACTCCTCATTATTTTGGAAATTGTGTTCCTAAGTATTAAAAGTCAATCTTTGAGGCTAAAATATTTTTGTTTTGTTTGTTTTACTTAGAAGAGGGATAAAAAGTAAGAAAGAGATTTAACAGTTTATAATGATGCAGGAAAATGGGGAGAGAGTGTGATGAAGTGGAACAAAAACCAGGGATTCAGACTAAGGACATAACATCACCTTTAAGTAGCTATTAACCTGAGAAATTCTGTGAGACTCAGCCTCCTCACTGGGAAACTCAAGGGATGGAACTATATGATTTCAGTTTCCCCTTCTGATAGAAGATTCTGTGGCTCTTATAAATGGTGAAATCTGCTAAGATTTGATTTAATAACAAGGAAAGTTTTTGCAGCCTACAGGACCTTGGGAGGGTTTGAGGTGTGTAACATAGTAATGTGTTTTAGTACAAGAATAATATATTTGAGATATATAATATATTAATATGTGAATATACTTATAGAATACATTATTGATATATGGATAATATAACATAATAATAGTTATAATGATATCAAAAAGATATCACAAAATTTTAGGGCAACAAGTACTTGGAACCATCTTACTGTGTGCCTTGGCTATGTGCTTTAATTATCTCACATATATATAAATTGAAATTCTGTGATGTATGTCTTTTTCAATTGAAACATAAGTTTGTCTGATTCAGCAGGCAAAATGTCACAGCAGCAAGATTCTTATATTTTCTCCAAAATGCCCAATAACCTGCCCCACCCCTATGAGATGATAGTGTTTCTCTAAGCAGCTGCTATTTTCTAGACTTAGTTATCTGAAGGGCTGAGTTAAACATCGAGGGACAGTGTTTTCATTGACATACAGTAATCTAATTCTTGTTAGAACAAAATAATGATTTGTACCAAAACAAAAACAAAAACAAAAAACAAACAATGCGATTTGAAACTAGGAACAGTATTTAGTTTTGCTGAAGAACATCTCATTACCGATTCTTAATGAGTTAATTATAAACTTGACATAATCATACATCACAATATTTTTATTCTACACTACTCTTATTTTCAAAAGCGAGTTGGTTATCTTAACAATAATTACCATACTAAAAGTGCATTTAAAAGGATATTATAGTAGTAACAAATCAGTGAAAGCAAAGAAATTTAAAAAAATAAAGCTAATATTTTATTCTTTAACTATATTAGCTGAAGTTTAACTCATGGAGGCATTGGAGCTGGAAATCTCCAATGAGGATAGAAAGTCTTTTTTCTTAAGAGAAAGAGAAAACTGGCCCTGGCCGATTGGCTCAGTGGTAGAGCGTCGGCCTGGCGTGCGGGGGACCCGCTTTCGATTCCCGGCCAGGGCACATAGGAAAAGCGCCCATTTGCTTCTCCACCCCCCTCCTTCCTCTCTGTCTCTCTCTTCCCCTCCCACAGCCAAGGCTCCATTGGAGCAAAGATGGCCTGGGCACTGGGGATGGCTCCTTGGCCTCTGCCCCAGGCGCTAGAGTGGCTCTGGTCGCTGCAGAGCATCGCCCCCTGGTGGGCAGAGCGTCGCCCCTGGTGGGCATGCCGGGTGGATCCTGGTCGGGCGCATGCGGGAGTCTGTCTGACCGTCTCTCCCCTTTTCCAGCTTCAGAAAAATACAAAAAAAAAAAAAAAAAAAAAGAAAAAAGAAAGAGAAAACTAAATGGTAGAATGCTATCTACTGTCTTCAGAGATATATATATAAATGTAAGATGGTTCCAAGTACTTGTTGCCCTAAAATTTTGTGATATCTTTTTGATATCATTATAACTATTATTATGTTATATTATCCATATATCAATAATGTATTCTATAAGTATATTCACATATTAATATATTATATATCTCAAATATATTATTCTTGTACTAAAACACATTACTATGTTACACACCTCAAACCCTCCCAAGGTCCTGTAGGCTGCAAAAACTTTCCTTGCTATTATAATTGATTTATATATATATATAAATCAATTCTTCAAGTGTGCTTTTAAGTGTGGTATTTTAGTGCATAGTCTAAGTTTCAGTTATGATCTTGCAAACTGAGAAATCATACACAATTCAAAAGTAATAATGGCTTGAAAATATCAGTTGTGTAAGGCTTGGTCCTAAGACAAAATGTGAAATAAACCAAGTTGTCCATTTTGCTTACTTTTACTTTTCTTCTCCCTTCTTTCCATTCTTCAGTATTTTATCCAAGCTTCCCTAAATGTCTCAAGGTTCTTTGAACAAATTGCCCATTTTAATGAAGTACTCAAGTATTATTGTAATTTCAAATATTCAAAAATTATTTTAATTTAATGAATATTAATTTTATGATCTTGGGGAACAGAGAATACATATTCGTGTGTGTGTGTGTGTGTGTGTGTGTGTGTGTGTGTGTGTGTAAGAAAGAGCATTACACCTCAGCTTGGTGGATGAATCTTTATTTAACAAGCATGAATGAACCCTTGTGCAGAGAGCGCGCTAATTTAGGAAACTGGGTAATTTAGAAAGCCTTATTGTTTTCACAGTCTATCTTCAAGGACAGCATGAGGCAATCTGCTTCTGTCTAATTTAGACTGACCATACAGTCTGACCAGGTGGTGGCACAGTGGATAGAGTGTCGGAGTAGGATGTGGAGGACCCAGGTTCGAGACCCCGAGGTTACCAGCTTGAGCGTGAGCTCATCTGGTTTGAGCAAGGCTCACCAGCTTGAGCACAAGGTCGCTGGCTCGAGCAAGGGGTCACTTGGTCTGCTGTAGTTTCCTGGTCAAGGCACATAGAGAAATTAATCAATGAACAACTAAGGAACTGCAATGAAGAACTGATTCTCATGTCTCTCCCTTCCTGTTTGTTTGACCCTATCTGTCCCTCTCTCTGACTCTCTCTGTCTCTCTCTCTCTCTCACACACACACACAAACACACACACACACACAAAAACAACTGACAATACAAAAAAAAGAAACAAAAAACAAAACTGACAATATATTTTCATCCTCAGAGCTTAATATGTTAATTGTAACTTAAATGAATTCACATTGTTCATAAAGTATTTGTTCATTAGGCAACATTTTGGAAAGACTATATATATTGAATATAATATTTCTGAATTTCAAAATTTGAGAAACATGCTTATGAGAATCGTGTACTAATTTTATATAATATTTCATAATAGTTTTTTAACCAAAATGCAGATAAGAATAAATACAGTCGGATCTGGAAATGAAACACTGCATTTATTTATTCCTTTCCCCATTCATTCCTCGGTAGAGGAAAAAATTGCTTAGAATGTACAAAGAATATTTTTAAGACAACAAAATATTCTACTGAATGGTGTTATTGCATAAAATATATTTTTATTTTTTAAATTTTAATTGAATTTATTTGGTGATATTGGTTAATAAAATTATATACATTTCAGATGTATACTTCTATCACACATCATATGTATACTGTATTGTGTGTTCACCATCCCAAGTCAGTCTCCTTCCATCAACATTTATTCACCTTTTACACTCTAGTACTTACACCAATCTTACTTTCCCTCTGGTAATCATTATACGATTGTCTGTGTTTATAAGTTTTTATTTATTTTTATTTTTTGCTTAATCCTTTCACCTTTTTTACCCAGCTCCTACACCACTCCTCATGACAACTGTTAATTTGTTCTCTGTATTTATGAGTCAGTTTTTACTTTGTTAGTTTATTTATTCATTAGATTCCACATATATGTGAAATCATATGGCATTTGCCTTCTATGACTGACATATTTCACTTAACAAAATAATTTCCAGGTCCCATCATGCTGTCACAAATGGTAAGATTTCTTTCTTTTATGTGGCTGAATAGTATTACACAGATTTTTTATCCACTCTTTTATTAATGGGCATTTGGACTGCATAGAAATCTTGGCTATTGTAAATAATGCTGCAATGAACATAAGGGTGCCTATATTCTTTTGAATCAGTATTTCAGGTTTCTTTGGATACATTTCCAGAGGTGGAACTGCTGGGTCAATAGGCAGTTCCATTTAAAAATTTTTAAGGAAACTTTGTATTAATTCCCACAGTGGATGCACTAATCTGCATTTCCACCAAAAGTGCCTATTGGTGGAAAAGGTTCCCTTTTCTCCACATCCTGGCTACCACATATCATTTGTGGATTTGTTGATGATAGCCATTCCGACAAGGATGAGGTGATGATGATGCATTGTGGTTTTAATTTGCATTTCTCTTATAATTAATGACTGAGAATCTTTACACATGTCTACTGGCGATCTGTACGGGTTTTTTTGGGGGATAAGTGTCTGTTGAAGTTTTTACTCATTTTTTACATTACATTGTTTGTTGATTTGGTGTTGAGTTGTATAAGTTCTTTATAAATTTTGGATATTACCCCATATCAGCTATATCATTAGCAAATATGTTCTCCCATTCAGTGGGTTGTCTTTTCATTTTGTTGATGATTTAGTTTGCTATGCAAAAGCTCTTTAGATTGATATAGTCCTATTTGTTTGTTTGTTTATTTATTTATTTAATGTTTTCTTTGCCCGACAAAATTTATCAGAAAAAATATTGCTATAAGAATTGTCTGAGACGTTACTGCTTATATTTTCTTCTAGCATTTTTAAGGTTTTGAATCTCATATTTCAGTCTGTAACACATTTTGAGTGTACTATTTAGTGTGGTGTAAGAAGATGATCTAGTTTTATTTATTTATTTATTTATTTATTTATTTATTTATTTATTTATTGCATGTTTCTGTCCAATTTTCCCAATACCTTTTACTTAATAGACTATCTTTACTCTATTGGAAGTTTTTGCCTTTTTTTTTTCCTAAATCAAATTATAGTTTACCAAAAAGCATAGGTTTATGTCTGTTCTCATGCTCATACCTTGCAGTTTTCATTACTATAGTCTTATAGTATCAAAGTGATTCCTCTAATTTGGTTTTTCTTTCTTAGGATTAACTGTGGATATTCAGTGTCTTTCTTTCTTTCTTTCTTTCTTTCTTTCTTTCTTTCTTTCTTTCTTTCTTTTTTCCTTCCTTCCTTCCTTCCTTCCTTCCTTCCTTCCTTCCTTCCTTCCTTCCTTCCTTCCTTCCTTCCTTCCTTCCTTCCTTCCTTCCTTCCTTCCTTCTCCTTCCCTCCCTTTTTCTTCCTCCCTCTCTTTCTTTCTTCCTCCTTCCCTCCTTCCCTCCCTCTTTCTTTCTTTCTTTCTTTCTTTCTTTCTTTCTTTCTTTCTTTCTTTCTTTCTTTCTTTCTTTCTTTCTTTCTTCTTTCTTTTTCTCTTTCTTTCTTTCTTTCCTTCTCATGAGAGGAAGAAAGATAGAAAGACTCCCATACACTCCCCATTTGGGATGCAGCTGGCAACCCTGGTCTGGAGCTGATGCTTAAATTAACCAAGCAATATTCAGCATCTAGGGCAATGGTCAAACCAATCAAGCTCCTAGATACAAAAGCCAAAGTGAGAGAAGACAAGAGAATGAGGAGAAAAGAAGCAAATCATTGCTTCTCACATGTGCCTTGACTGGGGTTTAAACCCAAGATGTTTGGATGCCAGGCTGATGCTCTATCCACTGAGCTACTGACCATGGCCTTGTTTTTCCATATAAATTTTTGAAATGTCTTCTCCTAGTTTTGTGCAACACATAATTAGTGTCTTGATAAAAATTTTGTTTAATCTACAGATAACTTTGGGTAGTATGGACATTTTAATGAAATTAATTGTTCTTATTCATGAATATGGTGTATGCCTCCACTTATTTGTTTCTTCTTCAATTTCTTATTTCAATATCTTATAATTTTCTAGTAGAGGTCTTTTACCTCCTTGGTTAGGTTATTTTTATGTATTTTATTTTTTGATGCAATTAAAAATGGGATTTCTTTTTCTGAAAGTTCATTATTGATGCATAAAAATGCAATTGATTTCTGGTTACTTATTATCTATCCTGCTACTTTACTGAATTAATTTATGCATTCTAGTAGGTTTTTGGTGAAATTATTTGGGTTTCTAGATACAGTAATATGTCTGTGAAAATAATGACAGTTTTAATTCTTCCTTTTTCAATTTGAATGTCCTTTTTCCTTTTTCTTTTCTGATTGCTGTGTCTAGCACTTCCAGTATTGTGCTGAATAAGTCATAAAGTGGATAACCCCATCTCATTCCTGATCTTAATGGAAACACTTTTAGTTCTTCCCATTGAGTATGATGTTGACTGTGGGTTTATCATATATTTATGGCCTTTATTATGTTGAGGGATGTTCCCTTTATTCCTCTTTTGCTGAGAGTTTTTATCATAAATGTTTGCTATATTTAATCAAATACTTTATGTGAATCTATTAATATGTGAATTTTTTCTTTCATTTTGTTTATGTAGTGTATCACATTTATTGATTTATAGATATTGTACAAACCTTGCATCCCCAGAGTATACCCCACTTGATCATGGTTTATGATCTTTTTAATGCATTGCTGGATATGGTTTGTTAATATTGTGTTGAGGATTTTAGCATCTATGTTCATCAGGGATATTGGATTATAATTTTTTTTTGTAGTGCCCTCATCTGATTTTGCAATGAAGATAACGCATATCTCATAAAAAGAGCTGGGAAACTTTCATTCCTTTTGAACATTTTGGAATAATTTTAGAATAGGTATTAATTCTTCTTCAAATGCTCAATAAATTTCACTGTTGAATTAATCTGGTTCAGGACATTTGTTTGTTAGTATTTCTTGCTTACTGCTTCAATTTCACCAGTTGTAATAAGTCTATTCAGACTTTCTGATTCTTGTTTGCTTTTTCAAAGAACCAGATCTTGATTTCATTAATCATTTGTATTGTACTTCAGATTCTTTTTTTGGTGACAGAGACAGAGAGAGACAAAGAGAGGGACAGATAGGGATGGACAGACAGACAGTAAGGGAGAGAGATGAGAAGCATCAATTCTTCCTTGTGGCACTTTAGTTGTTCATTGATTGCTTTCTCATATGTGCCTTGACTGTGGGGCTACAGCAGACCAAGTGACCCCTTGCTCAAGCCAGCGATCTAGGGCTCAAACTGGTGAGCTTTTCTCAAACCAGATGAGCCCGCACTCAAGCCAGCAACCTTAGGGTTTCAAGCCTGGGTCTTCTGCATCCCAGTCTGACATTCTATTTACAGTACCTCTGCCTGGTCAGGATGGACTCTACTTTGTTTGTTTCTGCTCTGTACTTTAGTATTTTTTTTTTACTGACTTTGGGCTTTTCTTATTGTTATTGTTTTGTTTTTTAGGACCTTTAAGTTTAAAGTTACACTTTTTATTTGAGCTTTTTGTTTGTTTGTTTCTTGAGTTCAGCTTGTAATGCTGCTAATTTCCCACTTTATCTGCTTTTACTGTGTCCCATAAGTTTTGGGCTGTTGTGTTATTATTTTTGTTTGTTTCATGGTATCTATTGATTTATTCTTTGATATCATTGTTATTCCAGTCATTGTTTAGTAGCATTATTTAACCTTCATGTCGTTGTTTGTTTTTCAGTTTTTTTCTTGACTGATTTCTAGTTTCACACCTTTATAATCAGAGAAGATATTTGATATGATTTCAATTATTTTAAAGTTATTGAATGTTATTTTATGGTTACCATGTGGTCTCTGCTAATAAATATTCCATGTGAATTTGAAAAGAATGAATATTCTGCTTCTTTGGGGTGAAATGAACTGAAGATATTAGTTATTTTTTTAAGTGAGAGGAAAGGAGATAGTGAGGCAGACTCTCATAGCCTCCCCAACTGAGATTTACCTGGCAACCTCAGCTGGGGCTGATGCTCTAGTACTGAGCTATTTTTAGCATCTATAGCTGATGTGCTCCAATGAAACTATCTTCAGCTCCTGGAGCCACACTTGAGTCAATAAAACTACTGGCTGTACGAGAGAAAGAGGAAAAAAAGGGGGAAAGGATGGGGTAAGAAGCAGATGATCGCTTCTCCTGTTCGCCCTAATGGGGAATCAAATCCAGGACCTCCATATAGTGGGACATCACTCTATCTACTGAGCAACTGGCCACAGCCTGAGGATACTAAATCCATCTGACCTATTATATGATTTAAGGACACTTTATCCATGTTGATTTTTGTTCTGTCTGGAAGCTTTATCCATTAATGTCAATAAGGTGTTAAAATATCCTACTCTGGCTGTATTACTGTTGATCTGTCTCTTTATAGCTGTCAAGATTTACTTTATAATATTTAGGTGCTCCTATATTGGGTGCAAAGTGTTTACAAGAGCTATGTCCTTTTTTGGGATTGCTCCCTTTATTATTACATAGTGCCCTTCTTTGTCTCTTATTATAGACTATGTTTGAAAGCCTATTTTGTCAGATATAAGTATTGTTACCCAGCTTTTTTTTATCCATTTGCATAAAATATCTTTTTCTATTCATTTGCTTTTCATCTTTTTGTATCTTTTAGTCTGAAGTGGGTCTCTGCTGACAGTATATATATATATATATATCCATTTTCTTATCCATTCAGCTACCCTGTGTCTTTAGATTAAAGGATGTAAGCCATTTACATTTAAATTGATTATTGATAGGTACCTGTTTATTGTCATTTGCTCTTTATAGGTATGTTTTTTTATTGTTTCTTTGTTTTTTCTTTCATAAAGAAAACGCTTTAACATTTGTTGTAATACTGGTTTGGTGGTACTGAACTTCTTTAGCTTCTTCTTGTTTGGAAAATTCTTTATTTCTTTTTCAATTTTAAATGATAGTATTTCTGGGTAAAGTTGTTTTAGTTGTAGGTTCTTGCTTTTTATCACTTTGAAAATTTTATGTCAATCCTTTCTGGTCTAAAATGTTTCTGTTGAGAAACGAACTGACAGTTTTATGAGAACTCTCATTTAGGTAACTAAGTTCCTTTCTCTTGCTGTTATTAAGACTCTCTCTTTGCCTTTGCTATTTTAATTACCATGTGTCTTGATGTGAGCCTCTTTGGGTTCATCTTGCTTGAAACTTTCTATGCTTCTTGAATTGTATGTCTTCTTTCTACAACAGATTAAGTAACTTTTCAGCCAATATTTTTTGAAATAAGTTCTCAATTCCTTTCTCTATAATTTCCCCTTCTGGTACCTCTGTGATATGGATGTTATTACACTTCTTGTTTTCCCAAGGTCTCTTAAACTGTTCACATTTTTAAAAGAGATTATTGTTTTTTATTTTGCTTCTCTAATTGGGTGTTTTCTTTCACCTTGTTTTCCAAATAACTGATTCAATCCTGTGCTCTATTTAATTTACTGTTACTTTCATCTCGAATGTTCTTTATTTCAAATATTGTATTCTCCATTTATCACTTTTTTATGGGTTGTATTTTATTTTATTTTTTGCTTGCTATTTCTTTATTTAATTTTCCACTAACTTACTTAAGCATTCTTTTAATTATTTCTTTAAAACCTCTATATCTGTTAAATTCCTTGCTTTCATTTCATTTAGCTCTTTTTTCTGGAGAAATTTCTTTTTTTATTCTTTCACTCAGAAAATGTTTTCTGAGTTCCAACTTTGGCTGCCTCCTTTTGTTTGTTTCTATGTATTAAGTTGATTTGCTATGACTCTCAGACTTGATGGGTTGTCCTTATGTAGTAGGTATCCTGTGGGACCTTGTAGCACAGTATGCTTGATCACATGAACTGGATGCTCCAGAAATACCTCTTTTGTGGTTTATGTGGGTCCTCCTGTTGTAACTGATTTTTTATTACTATTGGTCCATTCATTTTTGTGGTAAACACTCAAGTTAAATGACTAAGAGGGTTGACCTGTGCCACAGTATATACACTGTTGTGAAGGTGCTGACCAAATGAAGAGGAAACTGCCTCAGAAGGGTGTGGTGATTGCAGAGATATTCTATTGGATTTCTGCTTGTAAAGTTAATTAGATCCTGCTCTGATATTATCTGAAGCTGGCTACTGGGTATGTTGGTTCTGGAGCCTCTTGTCAGAAAAATCAGCATGTGGTGCAGGGCAATACCAGACACTGCCTATGTCTAACCCTTAGCAACCTGTTTGGAGCTATAAAGTAATCCACAGTTAGTGGCTGCCCCTGCTGATCTTGGGTGTGCACACAAAGTATCAAGCTGTGCATAGATGCCTACTTTTACCAGCACTGAGCCTAAGGACAGGTCAGCAAAAGTCCCAATGTACCCTAGGATCCCTTGGATCTATCTCCTTCTGCCTGCTCCCACTTACTGACTGTGTGTTAGGTTCAGTCACTGAAAGAGCTTCTGGTGGTACTGGAGTTGTATGACCCAGATTTTTAGTGAGTCCTCAAGTAAGAGCAAGTGATATTCACTAGATTAATACAGTTTTAAACTCAGTGACAGTGCTTGTTCTAAGGCTTCTCAACAAATGTCCCAGAATATACAAAATATAGCTTTCACCTGGCAGGTGCCTACACACCATTGTGTTGAGACAGGGTCTCAGAGATTCATTAGGTTGAGATCAGCAAAGTTTATCAGAACCAAATAGACCAAGATTTCATTGTCTGACATGAGGGCTATCGCCAGTCTGGTATTTGAGGAAGAAATGAATTCCAATATAGAACCACAGAATTCAGTCTGTCCAAATTTCTTCAGGGATGCCAAGCTCAGCTGGGTGGGCCTGCCAGAAGTTGGGAGGGTGAGACTAGTCTATTTCCTGTGAGGGGGAAGTGCCCGTTAGTCTTGGGGGTAAGTGGGGGGATTCATCTCAGAGCCATACAACTCAGTCTCTCCAGGTTTCTGCATAAACCTCAATAGGGAAGGCTACCAGATTTCAGGTGGGTGGAACCACCAGAAGTCCAGAGGATGGCACTAGCTGATTTCTTTGATGTATAGTCATTAGTCAGGCTCACAGAAAAGGGAGGGAAATGGTTCTGGAACCAAAACCACACCACTGAAACTTTTTGAGTCCGCTTGGATGTCTATACCTCATCCCAGGAAGCTGACACCTCAGTAGGGCACAATTTTTACAGGGTGGTGAGACAGGTAGCCCAGAGTGTAAAATGACTGTATTTCCCCAAGTTGATATAATAAGGAGAGGTGTGCTTCGTCTAAGAAAGATGATGTTTGCAATGTGAGAGAAGGACTCAGTACAGGAGTCTTAGTGGTTGTCTCTCCATAGAACCATAAAATATAGTCTCTACTCACATCACTCTAATCCACTCTGCCCTCCTCTGCCAAATCACAGGGTAAGTGGTAGGCACAGGTTTTTATATGTTGACTATTTAGGAGGATACCTGTGTCTCTAGCATATCCTTGATTCCCCATGGCTGACAGAATCCACACTGATTTTTACAGCCAGATGTTACATGGGTGTCTCTCCTTGGATCTGGTGCTCTGTGCTGGGGATTTTGGCATAGGGTTGAGACCCCAGCTCTTTAGAAAGAAACTTTGCTGCTGAGGTATTCCTATAATCTTAGCAGCCACATGTGGGACTGGGGCCAGACCTTCTTGTGTCTCTGCCCTTCCTACTGGTCTCTTCTTTCTTTATTTGTTAAATTTTTAAAGGAGAGGTGGAGAGATAGAGAGACAGATTCCTTCACATACCCTGACCAAGATCCATCTCGCAACATCTGTCTAAGGCCCATATGTAAATAAATGGAGCTATTTTTACCATCTGAGGCTGACATACTCAGACTAACTGGGCTTTTCAGTGCCCAGGGCTGATGCTCAAACAAATTGAGCCACTGGCTTCAGGAGGAGAAGAGGAAAAGAAAGAGGAGATAGAGGGAGAGAGAAGCAGATGGTCACTTCTCCCCTCTGACCTAATTGGAAATTGAACCCAGGTGTTCATATACCCAGCTTATACTTTATCCACTGAGCCATCAACCAGGACCCTTAACAGTCTTAATGTGGCTTCTGCTATACATCCTTGGTTGTAAGACTTCTGTTCAACTGGTCTTCATTTTGTTATTCATGTTTATTGCTCTATATTGTATTAGTAATTCCAGTTTGATTCTGGGAGGAGGTGATTGTAACATCCACCTTTTCTGTTACCATCTTGGATTCCTCTGAAATATATTTTAAAATGTAAATAAAAAAATCTAAGAATTATATGATTCCATACATAGGTGGTACACAAAATTGAGACTCATGAACATAGATAAAAGTGCAGTGTTTACTAGGGGAAGGGGAAGGTAAGAGAGGAAGGAGCATGGGGGGAAGAGGAAGAGAAGGTGACAGAGCATGATTTGACTTTAGGTAATGGGTATACAGCATAATCGACTGTCTAATGTGGTGATGTTTTCTCTAAATCTACGTACTCTGGTTGACCAATGTCACCCTGTTAAATTTAATTTTATAAATAAAAAAAATAAATGTGATATGATACAGTCTATGTAATATCAGGAAACTGTATTAGTCATTATTAAATTTTCAATGTGTTATCATTTAAAAAAAAAGGTGACTCAACAACAAACAAACAAACAATCCAATAAAAAATGGGAAGAGGAAATGAACAGACACTTCTCCCAGGAAGAAATACAAATGGCCAACAGATATATGAAAAGATGCTCATCTTCTTTAGCTATTAGAGAAATGCAAATCAAAACTGCAATGAGATACCACCTCACACCTGTTAGATTAGCTATTATTAACAAGTCAGGTAATAGCAAATGTTGGAGAGGCTGTGGAGAAAAAGGAACCCTCATACACTGTTGGTGGGAATGTAAAGTAGTACAACCATTATGAGTGAAAGTATAGTTGTTCCTCAAAAAACTGAAAATAGAACTACCTTATGACCCAGCAATCCCTCTACTGGGTATATACCCCAAAAACTCAGAAACATTGATACGTAAGGACACATGCAGCCCCATGTTCATTGCAACATTGTTCACAGTGGCCAGGACATGGAAACAACCAAAAAGCCCATCAATAGATGAGTGGATAAAGAATATGTGACACACATACACTATGGAATACTACTCAGCCATAAGAAATGATGACATCGGATCATTTACAGCAAAATGGTGGGATCTTCATAACATGATACGAAGTGAAATAAGTAAATCAGAAAAAAACAGGAACTGCATTATTCCATACGTAGGTGGGACATAAAAAGTGAAACTAAGAGACATTGATAAGAGTGTGGTGGCTACGGGGGGAGGGGGAAAAGGGAGAGGGAAAGGGAGAGGGGGAGGGGCACAAAGAAAACTAGATAGAAGGTGACAGAGGACAATCTGACTTTGGGTGATGGGTATGCAACATAATTGAATGACAAGATAACCTGGACTTGTTATCTTTGAATATATGTATCCTGATTTATTGATGTCGCCCCATTAAAAAATAAAATTATTTTTTTAAAAAAAGGTGAAACCTAATGCCATTATAAACAGACAATAACTGCAAAATGGAAAGGGAACTAGTTACTGAATAATACACAAGTCACAGAGGTTTTCAATGGATTGTTCACTGCTTAAAATTGCAGACTGACTATAAATAAATACATTTGTTTGTCAAACTGTTCCTTATAGTTACTGGCAAAAATAACAACTCACCCTGACTCACCCCACTCATGGGGACTGAAAACAATGATGCATGCTTCATGTTATCAAAAAGAAAAGAAAATCACAAGTGCAAGTATTTCAAATGAAGAAGGATGTTTTTTGTTTATTTTTAGCATATTTGAAAAGGAATATTTTTTTAGAATAAAGGTACTTGAAAACATAATTATAATCAAACATCTTGATAGAAAATAACAAAAACAAATGTCATCTACTCTCAGATTTTTTTTTATAGTTAGATGCATTTTGATATTAGAAACTTTAACCATTTAGGTAAGTTTTTTCAGCTCATATTAACAGCATCCCTTTCCTGCTGTTATTAAGATGGTTATATAAGCATATTTGTAGTTACATGTTCTCTGGATCATGAGCAGTACCTCTGCAGTTCAAATGAGAAAAATTTCCCTCAAAGTTTTAAATAATCATAATTAATGTGATATATTGATCAACCTCTAGATTTATTTAGGTAATTTTATTGGTAGCTTTCAGTTTTTATTATTTCATGATCTACATTCCTATACTGGAAGATCATGTGACAGTTGGCTGAAATAGGAGTTCCTAAAAGGTAAGAAGACATTGAATTATTAGGTCACTAAGGACTTGGAGGAAGGGTTTATTTTAAAGTCTTTCATTGTGAAGTGTAAAATGCTCAGTTGAAAGATTAATTTTTCTTTATTAGAAGAAACTTTTATAACAAAGTGTTTAAAATTTTCAACCTAAAACTTTCACTTGGTTCTGGGATTGTAATGAAGCACTTTATATAACAAGTTAGCCCCTGTCCATTGATTTGGTAAGCTTTCAGACAACCCATTCTTCTTGTGATCTTTGGTCTACAGAAACAACTTTTATTTCCTAACCAGGTGAAGATGATCTGTTTTACACACATCCTTAATCTGTAAAAGTAAGCTTTAAGTGCCCTGCAGACTCTCAAATTTGCAATCTAAATTTAAAGATATACTAAGACATAAGATATAACAAAGATAAAGGTGTTTTCGGATTTAGGTGGAAGTTGGAAGGACTGTCTAGGGGAAAAAATCCCAGAACTTCTTTTTCATTATTGCTTTGTTCAGGATATGAAAAGTCTATAACAAAATATGAGCAAGAGAGCATGAAGCTCAATAACCCATTGAGCCAAACATATAGAAGCCAAGAAATAGGATTAAGGTCTAAGGACAAAAGGCATGGTAACCAGTGGCCAAAATGAAGAGTCAATCATTGTATTGCAAACCCTATTTAGGTCTTCTGATGGAAGAACAGTTCTGAAATGAGGGTCAAATAAGGGGCAGTCTTCCAGAAGATGATATTTAACTGAGATGAAGAATGTTTTTTTCTTTAATGAATTATCTATCCACTGACATAGGTACATACTCCACTTTTAAAAGTCTAGTCAGCTGCATCAAATGAAACAAAATGATGTCTCAAACTTACCTTACAGTGACCTTTGCATACCTCAGTGAGTATCCATACTTTAAACACCGAATATGGCTATTATTAAATTCTCTCTATGTATACCTTGATAAAAAAAATAGCTATATATCAAAAGAGTGCCTCACACTAAAATAACTTATGTCTGTGGAAAGAGCATTTAAAATATTTTACTATTTAGTTTATTTTAAAAAATCTATTAACTTGCAAGAAAATATGCCAACATGACATTAGCACAAAATGTAAATTGATTTAAAAAATACAAGGAATGATTCTTTATCAACCATCAGCATTAGATAATTCACAGCTTTACTTTCCTCTTCTTCCCCCAATGCCATCCAAACACAACATTTAAAATTTATGTGGAATAGTGTAAAGAATTTATTTCAGATAAAAAATACTGCCCTCATATTTTTTATTTATTCATTTAAATAAGAAAGAGAGAAGAGGGAGAAACAGGAAGCATGAACTCCTATATGTGCTTTGACAAGGATAGCCCAGAGTTTCGAACAGACAACCTCACCATTCCAGGTAGACGTTTTATACACTGTGCTACCACAGGCCAGGCTGCCCTCATGTTTATGCTTTAAGATAAATAAAATGGCTTTGGACATTCATATTTTAAGGTGTTAAGAAGCAATAAAAATTTTTAAAAGAAAAAACCCTTACATTCTCAGGTAAAATTTATATAGACAGAGTACGGATTCAAATGGTTCTGTTTTGTTTTCTTTTAACATTATAATAAATATTTAGAAGAAATAATTTGAGATATTGAAAGTAATAAAGCTATCACTAATGTTTATATTTCATGTGCTTCCCAAATTTACATAATAAACTTCCATTACATCTTTACTAGAAAACAATTAAAATTTAATTAAGAAATATGTTTTAAAAAACATTCTGACATGTTTCAAAACATGCCATGTTATGAGGAAAAAAGGTGAGATGTGAGTAGAGGTAAAGAAAACGAGAAACTAGAAAAAAGGCAGAACAGAAAGGGTAGATAATAGGGAAGAAGAGAAGAGGAAAAAAAAAGTGTGAAGAGGTGGAAATTATACTGGTTGGCAAGTGCTACCAGGTAAAAAACTAAAGTGGTGTTATGAAAAGAAGACTGATTCTTTCTTTTTTTTATTTTATTTATTTATTTATTTATTTATTTATTTATTTATTTTTTACAGAGACAGAGAGTGAGTCAGAGAGAGGGATAGACAGGGACAGACAGACAGGAACGGAGAGAGATGAGAAGCATCAATCATTAGTTTTCCATTGCGCGTTGCAACACCTTAGTTGTTCATTGATTGCTTTCTCATATGTGCCTTGACCGCAGGCCTTCAGCAGACCGAGTAACCCCTTGCTGGAGCCAGCAACCTTGGGTCCAGGCTCATGAGCCTCGCTCAAACCAGATGAGCCCGCACTCAAGCTGGAGGCCTCGGAGTCTCAAACCTGGGTCCTTCCGCATCCCAGTCTGACACTCTATCCACTGCGCCACCACCAGGTCAGGCTGATTCTTTCTTTTCAAAGCTTTCCTGTTTAACATGAACAGACACTTCTCCCAGGAAGAAATACAAATGGCCAACAGATATATGAAAAGATGCTCATCTTCATTAGCTATTAGAAAAATGGAAATCAAAACTATAGTGAGATACCACCTCACACCTGCTAGACTAGCTATTATCAACAAGACAGGTAACAACAAGTGCTGGAGAGGCTGTGGAGAAAAAGAAACCCTCATTCACTGTTGGTGAGAATGTAAAGTAGTACAACCATTATGAGAGAAAGTATGATGGTTCCTCAAAAAATTTAGAACTACCATATGACCCAGCAATTCCTCTACTGGGTATATATCCCCAAAATGCAAAAACACTGGTACGTAAAGACACATGCAGCCCCATGTTTATTGAAGCATTGCTCACAGTGTCCAAGACATGGAAACAATCAAAAAGCCCTTCAATAGATGACTGGATAAAGAAGATGTGGAACATATACACTATGGAATACTACTCAGCCATAAGAAATGATGACATAGGATCATTTACGACAACATGGATGGACCTTGATAACATTATATATACTGAGTGAAATAAGTAAACCAGAAAAAACTAAGAACTGTATGATTCCATACATAGGTGGGACACAAAATTGAGACTCATGAACATGGATAAGAGTGCAGTGGTTACCAGGGGAGGGTAAGGGAGGAGAGGGAAGGGGAGGAAGAGGAGAGACATAAAGAAAAACAAATAAAAGGTGACAGAGGATAATTTAACTTTGGGTGATGGGTATACAACATAATCAAATGTCAAAATGATCTGGAGATGTTTTTTTTCCCCCTGAATCTATGTACTCTAATTGATCAATATCACCCTGTTAAAATTAATTGTCTAAATAAAATTTTAAAAAAGCTTTCTTAGCCTGGCCTGTGGTGGCACAGTGCATAAAGCGTCGACCTGGAACGCTGAGTTCTCCAGTTTGAAATCCTGGGCTTGCCTGGTCAAGGCACATATGGGAGTTGATGCTTCCTGCTCCTCCCCCCTCCTCTCTCTCTCTCTCTCTCCTCTTTAAAATGAATAAATAAAATCTTTTTTTAAAAAAAGCTTTCTTATTTAGTCGGTAATATACAATTTAGATGAATTAATTATGATTGCACATCTATCAAACCACTTACCATTTTAGTTATAATAAAGTAAAGTATAGAGTAGAGAAATTGAGAGAATACATAAGAAAGATGTAAGGAATGATGACTAGAGGACTAGAGTCTAGAACATAGGGGCAGATTTCTAATGGAAGAAGACACACAGGATGGTAAAGATGAAAAGGGAAGGAAATCCAAGTGGGGAATAGAAAATACAAAAGCATAAATTTGAAACTAAAAAAATGTGCTGGAGGGATAGTAAAATAGTAGTACAGGTTAAAAGAACTTTTCTACTTTTATATCTGATATTTGAAGTTGCTGTGGGTGCTAAGGGTAAAAGAAAGATAAACTTCATGATTGAATGGTAATTATTTCAAGCAAAGATACTTACATTTATTTATGTCTCATTCATTCAAAATTTTTATTTTTAACAACCAACATATGCCAATACTCTTGTAGGTGCTGGGGTTGTATGAATTAACAACACAGAAAGAAAAATTCCTGCACTAGAAATGAATGTTTATGTTCTAAAAAACATATAATAGAAATATATTAAATAATTAAAATACATTAAATATAAAGTAATATTTTTATATTTTAGTATATATAAAATATATGGTGAATCGGCTTTTTTTGTTTTCATAGGAAATAGGCACATATTTACCCCATAAGATGTCATAAAATTCATTGACTCTTGATGGTTGATAACAACATTAGAAAGAGATTTTGGTACAGATATCGTATATGGGTTTCCCCTTAGAATACTGGCTCATAATATTTTGTATTATGTGTAAAACAAGAAACACTCTGTTACTAAGATTATCTGCTGCTAATTGGGGTAATGAACACCATAAATAAAATCTACATTTTCGTTTCAAAACAAAGGGAACAGCAGGTTTCTGAGGTGTCAAACCAGCCAGACATTATTTATTCTTATTCCCTTTACATCTTTGGCTTGTTGAAATAGAATTTTTTGATATTTTGCAAGTGAACACAATCTTTAGATTCCCTCTGCCCAGGAACATGGTTTAGGTATGTTTTATTTGTGGGTGGGGACTACGTGATAATGCAGGAAGGTGTTAGTGAATCACATTCAGTTTGAGTGAGGTTCACCCACTAGCATTTTAACTTCCCCATTAGCATGTCCATATAATTCTATGCACACATCTAGAGATGAATCTCTCTCTGAGGCTCTATGCAGAAATGACTTACTATATGTTTCGGGAAGTATATGACTCTCCTATGTAACCTAGACAAAAATCAATTTTCATTAACAGGAGCCTTGGTGTGTAATAGTGAGTAAGAAGTTGCTGTATGGAAAGATCTTTCACTTATTTATTTCCAAGGAAGAATAAGAAGGAAGAAACATCACTACCATGACTGAAAGTGTAAGCACTCAGACAAAAGTGCCCTACTATTTTTTTTCTTTTTTCAAAAAAGGTGGATTAAAACACGGTAGCAGCCCTGAAGCAAATTGTTAAAGCAAGATCCTGACAGTGGCAGCACTTGGAGGTTAACTTTTAAAAAGAATAAACTGACTTTGAACAATTTCTCCTGTGTTTTAGATTAGAATCAAGCATTCTTTCTTAAACATCAGCCATTCATGACATTTGTGTTTCTCTATCTATGTGCTTTTGGAAATAGAAAAATATTCACTCTTCCCAAAGCAGAGGACACTTCTGTGTTTTGGCATCACTTGATGTCCTCACTAAGCTGCTGGATGAGAAGCAGCTGGACAACACATCATTATTCTTTGATTAGTAGCTCATCAGACAGCATATTTTCACCTAGAAATATTTTCTCATGCCAACCATCTTCCCCAAATTTGAAGGAGACCCCTCTCTTTTAGGATTCTGTTTATTGCTTCTCATTGCTACTTTTTTATTTATTGATTTTCTAGAGAGAAGGGGAAGGGAAAAAGCACGCATTTGTTGTTTCACTTAGTTGTGCATTTATTGGTCATTTCTCATATGTGCCTTGACAGGTGATTGAACCTGGTATTTCCAGATGGAGCTGTAATTGCCTAAGCTAATTGGCCAAAACTCTTGCTACTTTTAAGAATGTCCTGTTTTTAAATCTCTTTCAGTGTTTTAGTTTAAAGTACATTCTATATATCTTCAGCATATACTGTACAACTCACAGATTAATCTAAAATTACTTAATGGAAACATTAGGCAAGTTATTTCAATATATATTAAAGATGCCTAAATAGTATTGACTGTACACAGTATACATGGAAATAATACCTTTAAAAAAAAAAAACAAGAAAAAAAACTTCACTTAACAAAAAAAATTCACATTATTACTAAATCCAAATTATTTAAAATTACTAATTTTTCATGGTCCAGTTATTCCTAAGCACAGTTACCAATGAGACTTTCTCTGCTTCTCATATCATATGCTGTATTAATAATCACAAGGACACAAGTAACAAAGTGGAGGAAATGCCAAGCTTACTTATATATACCTTTAAACTAAACATAGCCTTTTTTATTCAATAAGTTTTCCATCTAAACATGGTTTGCTTAAGACATTATTAATCTTACTCATTGGAACAAAGTAGCACTCAATTTCCCATTCATTAACTTATTAAGCTTTTATTAGGTACCTACTCTGTGTCAATGTCCTCAATAGGTACTGAGAATATAATATGAACAAAATAATCTCTGCAATCATGACGCTCACGTTGTAGTTGAGGTGACAGATACAAAAATAAATAACAATGTGATAGCTGATAAAATAGAGAGATGCACTCCTGTGTAATAAAATAGGTCACAGTATATAGTAATTTAATTCTGTTAACATGGATGGGAGTTAAGATGGTTCTTCAGAAGATAAATTATATAAACTCTGCATTTAAAATAATACATTTGCTAGTTTAAAATGAGGTTTGAAGTGATGTGAAAAGTATTTTAATTGGAGAGAGTAAAATAGAGGTATAAAAATGGATAAAACACCTGACCAGGAGGTGGCACAGTGGATAGAGCATTGGACTGGAGGTGAAGGACCCAAGTTCGAGACCCCAAGGTCGCCGGCTTGAGTGCGGGCTCATCTGGTTTGAGCAAAGCTCACCAGGTTGGACCCAAGGTCACTGGCTCAAGCAAGGGGTTTCTTGATGTGCTGAAGGCCCATGGTTAAGGCACATATGAGAAGGCAATCAATGAACTAAGGTGTTGCAACGAAAAACTGATGATTGATGCTTCTCATTTCTCTCCGTTCCTGCCTGTCTGTCCATATCTATCCCTCTCTCTGACTCTCTGTCTCTGTAAAAAAAAAAAAAAAGGATAAAACCATTTAAACAATGAAGAATGAAGAAAACAATATCAGAGAGAGGCAATGTCTGATAAGTTAATGGAGGAAGCGCAAAAAGATATTTGAATTTTTTTCATGTGTGCATGCACAACCACATGTGTGCCTCATTTTTCAGTCTTCATGGCTAAAAGGAGGGTGAAACACATATACTTGAGCTTATATAATATATTCTGTGTCATAGAATCATCCATGTTCTCTCTTGTAAACTGAAAATGCACTCAGCTATAACAAAAAAAAAATGCTATCATATGTAATTTGCTTTTTAAGTTAATAAAAAAGGTACCCTTGGATGTTTTTTTTATTTTTTTATTTAAATAAATTTTTATTAATGTTAATGGGGTGACATTAATAAATCAGGGTACATATATTCAAAGAAAACATGTCTAGGTTATCTTGTCATTCAATTATGTTGCATACCCATCACCCAAAGTCAGATTGTCCTCCATCACCTTCTATCTAGTTTTCTTTGTCCCTCTCCCCCTCCCCCTAAGGAAGGATGTTGTAGAAATAAGCTGATGATGATTATTTTATGCATGGACTTTGTAGTACACCAACCACACCAGTTGTCTTTCTTATTAAAAATAAACTAGCAAACTTAATATTTCCTAAAGTGTTTTGAAAAAGTAAAAAGTAACACATTCTTACACAACTCTGAGATTTGGGTTAGATTTTTACAATGTTAAGTATCTTTTCTGATAAACGATAGAGGAGAATATCACTGATAGGAAAAATAATTCTTCTCCTGCCTTGCTCATGTCTCCCCTAAAGTACACATTAGCCCTGTACTGAATGAGACTATCTTATACTTCTTAAGCTGGGCTCTGAAAATTCTGGCTATGACATTGGTTATGATGTCACTAATATTTCATATTGATATCCTGAGTTCTTTTCACTCATGATTGCAAGTGCTGGACCTAAATAATGTTCGCTTCCAAGTCAATTACTTGATAATAGAACCTATAATGTGAGATTTACTATGATACTCTTAACTTTGTAGTGAATTGAAGTGTTTGTAGAGTCTGTAAAATTGACTGATAGTTTCTCATACTGCCAGAAGATCTACAGAGAATAAGTTTTTTATGTTCAAAAAGCAGCAAGGTCAAACAACTACAGAAGGTTGGCTGGAAATGCTACTTCTGATTTTGTAAAAATACTGAAAGCAGCTTATTATACAAATCTTTGCTTCAAGGAAGCGAATGTATTGCAAGAAGGGGAATACTGGCAGAGAGAGAGGAAGATAAGGAAAAACAGATTCATGGGACAGTGGTCTGCAAAGTAAAAATATGCAAATCAATACAGAAAATTTATTTAATGCCTTCAATATTTTACTTGAAGAATATATACATTGTTTTATGTGTCATTTTGGCAGGTACAAAAATATACTACCATATATTAAGAAGCGAAAACCTAAACTTGTGCTACTCAAGTAGGGAGAAAACAAATTAAAATTCTTCAACTCTAGTTAAGACTGTCCCTTTATTCTCTATAACTGAGACTAAATTTTCAAATTTGCATAAGGAAGTCCTTCATGTGAGGTTCAGAGAGTAAGTTCTTCTTCCTTCCCCACATATAATAATGAATCCAATTATAAAAATCAGAATGGAGTTTTCTCCTGTGCATAAGTTTGGTAGAACACAGCTTTCTTCTTTGTGAGAATCAAAGAAATATACCCTGTTGTGAGCTTCTTAAATAGATTTCCTGTAGTATCAGAGTTCAGTATTAGAATATTGAGCAACTATTTCATATAATTTTGCTTTTTCTAAAAATTGTTGAAATTTATTTCCCTAAAAGCATGTCCTTTGATAAATGATTCCCCACTTCCTTAAATTGTCGAGATTCTTTAGGTTAAGTAGTATATCTTTCTTGCTCATATTCAAACTTAATCTTACCAGGTAGTCAATAGTTATATGGTATATTATAATTCCTGACAGACCAATGTGTCCATTTGCTTGCTTGTGATTCCCATGATATCCCAATAATTGCATTTCACATTAGTAAGTTCTTAAGCAGGTCTATGGGGCTTCTCTACTGAAAGTCTTAATTAAATTTGTTCTAAATTAAAACAACCTTTGCTGAGACACTTGTCATACCAGCTTTACAGGCTTGTGTGGGACACAGGAGGCAATGCCATCATGATCAGTAGAAGCACGACAGGGATCAGGACCTAGGCAGTAAACTTGATGATTCACAAGGAGGTAATTTATTATACCTGCTAGACCTGCTAATATGTTGGAGGACAGGTGAGGAGTTAGGAGGATTAGAAAATAATGTATAATATTGGAAGAAAGTGTAAAAGTGATGTAATTTTATAGTACTACTGTGTGGCTTCCCTCCAAAAAATGCATCACCAAAATAAAACCGAAATCACAGCTTTATTTATAGTGTTAAGAAGCTGGAAGAACAGTTAAATGTTCAGTCAATCTTTTAGGTTTTGGTTTACTGAAGTAAGTGCTGAGCCCAGTCTTCCAAGATTTATCCACATAAAAAAAATTGTCTATAGACTTTTCACTCTTTGACGATATCAGTTCTAAAGTAAATGCTTTCTTCAATTAAGTTATTGCATGCTCTCTTCATCCTTCACTTGAATCAGGAAAGCTACTCTCAAGAAATATACTAATTAATCTATTTATACTAAAATATCAATGAATGAGAAGTTTTAAATTTTTAATTTTTTCATTGATATTTATATTTGACAGAAGGAGGAAACCCTGAAGATTTTAACTCCAAAATATTAGGTTCTAAACAAAAAAATTCAAAATTGGTGCACTTTGCTTGATCAGAATTTCCTTCTGGAATGTCTAGTTTTGACTATAGATCAACATCTTTGTTAAGAAATTTCTGCACAATAAAGGAAACCTACAAAGTGAAAAAGTAACCCACAGAATGGAAGAACACTTTTGCAAGCCATGTATCTGATAAGGGGTTATTATAAAATGTTTATAAATTATTAATAGCAAAAAGCAAACTATTCGATTAAAAACTGGACAGAAGAAGAAATTAATTTGGCATTTTTTTCTTTTTTATTTATTTCTTTCATTTATTAACTGAGAAACTGGAGGCAGGGCAGGCAGAAAAAGACTTGCACTCGCACCCTGATGGAAATCCTCCCTGCAAGCCTTATGCAGGGCAATGCTTCGTTGCTCAGCAACTGAGCTATTTTAGCACCTGAGGCAAGGCCATGGTGCCATCCTCAGACCCAGAGCCAAATTGATTCAAACAATTGAGCCTTGGCTGCAGGAGAGGAAGGGAGAGAGAGAGAGAGAGAGAGAGAGAGAGAGAGAGAGAGAGAGAGAGAGAAGGGGTGGGGGAGGGATGGAGGAGCAGATGGTTGCTTCTCCTGTGTGCCCTGACCAGGAATCGAACTTGAGACTTCCACATGCTGAGCCGACGTTCTACCCCTGAACCAAATGGCCAGGCCCTGCTTTTTTAGTTAGTTTGTTTTTTATTTTGTTTTGTTTTGTTTTCTCCAAAGAAGACATACAAATAACCAACAGATACAGGGAAATGTGTTCAACATCACCAACCATGAAACACAAATCAAAACACAATGAAATATCAGGTCAAACCTGTCAGAATAGCTATTATAAAAAAGACAGGAAATAAAATGTGCTTGCAAGGCTGTAGAGAAAGGGAATACTTGTTCACTGTTTGTGGGTATGTAAATTCGTGCAGTATGGAAGTTCCTCAAAAATAAAAAATTGAATTGCCCTGTAGTCCAGGAATTGCACTTCCCAGTATTCATGCAATGGCAATGAAATACAAACTCAAAGAGATATCTGTAACTTCATGTTCATTGTATCAGTGTTTATAATAGCCATGATATTGAAAGAACCTAGGTGTCTAAAAATGAATGAATGGATAAAAAATGTTATATATATATATTTTTCCCCATATGAATAGTATTAATCCATAAAAAAGAAGGAAATTCTGCCATTTGTGACCACATGGATGGACCTTAAAGGCATTATGCTAAGTGAAACTAGTCAAATAAAAACAGACAATTATCTCACATATACAAGATAAGGTGAAGTAAGTTTACAAGTAGGAATATGGAAAACAGATAGCTTATTTTAGTATTACTATTTATTAATTATAGTATTTTCCATATGAACAACTGTAAACTTACTTTTGCCCCACTCTAGATGTGGAATCAAAAAAATTTAAACTCACAGAAACAGAAAACAAATTGGTGGTTGACAGAGGCAGGGTGGAGTGTGGAAGCAATAAATGAAAGTGATCAAAAAGTACAAACTTTCAGTTATAAGATAAACATGTCCCGGGGATGTAATCAGTGGTGAGATTCAAATAATTTAACCAGTTCTCTGACCTAATGACATTTTTAAGCATAAAAAAGCAACATCTCAAAAGGTAGTGTATTATTTCATGCATTTAATATTTAAATAAGAACAATAAAAGAAGTACACAAAACTAGAATATTATTAAGAAAGTTTTAAAATATTAATGAAAAAATATTAAATAACACCTCACAGAAAACAATACATGTCACTTTCTAAACCTCTTTCTTTACTTATTAAATGTGAGTAATTATAATCCTCTAGGTGTTATTTTTAAGTAATAATGACACAATGTATATGATTCACTTAGCTTTGATGCTAACCCACAGTACATAGTCAAAAAAATGTTAACTATAATTATTAAACCTCGTGTACAAGTTGGGAGTGCTCTCTAACCATGACATTTAATACAGAATATAGCACATAATTAAAAAAAAACTATATGTGAGAAACATTTTTATATTTTCTATCTGAGACTTAATGTTTATTTACTTATTTATTTGTTTTAGAGTAAATAATGTATCTTGTGAGATATTGACACAACAATTTTTTTTGTCACACAATTCATATATCTTCATATATTTCATTTGGTTTAAATCTACTAGATTATCTAAGAAGCAAGGATAATTTTTTTACTGTGTTAATTTTTGCATAGGAAAACAACAACAATAATAAAATAATATTATTTTTTTCCCTGAAGGAGTATAATTAAGGGAGAATGTTATATTCCTGTTAGTGTGTAAAATTTGTTGAAATACCTTCTAACTTAGGTTTATTTATTGGTAGGGCAATCACACATTCATACCTTGCCATAAAGTTGTAATCATGTGATTAGATTAAGAAGAAGCAATATATGATATCAAGTAGATAAAAATCCTGAAATTTTTTTGGGGCCCAAATACTATAGACAAGTATTTAATAGGCAGAAAGTGAAATTATTGCTATCATATTCTAGGTGATTCTGGAAAGAACATGATAAAGTCTTTTGGATAAAACCAGATGTCAGGTTACTTGTCCACAACCCCAACTCCCTTCACTATCTGATTCTGTACTTCAAATTATATATTTGTATGTTTGCAGGGGGGGGGAGTTGGTCTTAGAGACATCAAACTATATGCAAAAGATAGATGGTATCATGTCTAATGCCCCATTTTCCCAAGTCCAGTTTGATATGGACTGAATTATGGTCAATCAAATTCATATGTGGAAGTCTTAATCCTCCAAGTGACCATATTTGGAGACAGAGTCTTTAGGGAGTAATTAAGATTAAGTGAGGTCATAAAAGAGAGCTTATATCAGATAGAACCTGTGGTCTTATAAGAAGAAAAAGATCTCTTTTTCTCTCTGTCTCCCCTTTTCTTTACATGTGCAAAAAGAAGAAAGATCATATGAGGATACCACAAGAAGGTAGTCATATATAATCAAGAAGAGAGTTCTCACCAAAAACCAAGTCTGCTAGCACTTTTATATATATAAGACTCCTCAGTTTCCAGAAGTGTGAAAAAATAAATTTATGTGTTTAAGCTTCCCATTATGTGGTATTTTATTGTAGAAGACCAAGCTGACTAACACAGGGGCAGGCTGAAAATTTCTAAAAATAATATGCACAGTCATTTATAGTATGGTAAAAGAAGTGTGTAGCATCATTGATGTGTGCATATATATATATATATATATATATATATATATAT